>NC_081189.1:40517847-40852847 GCF_902713425.1 Acipenser ruthenus | reverse complement strand
CAGGGTGTCCTCGGCTCACCGCGCACCAGCAACCCCTGTAGTCTGGCCGGGCGCCTGCAGGCTTGCCTGTAAGCTGCCCGAGAGCTGCGTTGTCCTCCGACGCTGTAGCTCTTGGGTGGCTGCATGGTGATTCCGCAGTGTGAAAAAAAACGGTCGGCTGTCAGCACACGCTTCACTGTGGGGTAAATGAAATATAACAATAATGATAAATTATATTACCTCAGCAGCATCCCATAGCTTTGACCGTCACAATCACAATTTTAACAGCAACAATAAACAAGGTCCATCATCGTTGAACCTGCTGAACTGACACCTGAATAACTACCTTCATAACTACTAGCTGCCCTTGAATAGAAACCAGGTCGTGCTGCAAGCACAGTTGTGCATGGGATGGCAATACGGGATCAATAAAGAGTGCATCAGAAAATGTTTTTTCCAGCTCAGTGCTGAAACCTGTAGGAGCGGTACATGGAATGAAAGGGGAGGGGAGGGGTACAGCCTTAAAAGCTCCTATTTAAGGTGATCAGAATGTACTTGACCAGCTCTATGGTTAATTTTGAGGGATGTCGGGATGAACAACCCATCGGTTTCTTAAAGTGCCGAGCAAAACTTTTGCCAAAGGTACAGCAGCATTTATTGAGTTTAAGTGGTGCCTGACACATTGATGTTTCTTTTCAAACTGAAAGATTTGTGTATAACCATTTACCGTTTAAAAAAATACTGCAATAAAGAAACACATATAATAGTTCACAGCAGCATAAACTGTAAGAGCATTCAGAACCCTTATAAAAGTTTACCATCGTATTTTTAAATGGAATTTTTGAAGTTTTCTCATGTTTTTCCCATGGTTATATTAAGCATTTACCGTAGTTTACCCTGGTTACCCATTTTTATTAATATGCTTTACCATACTTCGCTGGTCTTTACAATGCTTAACTATGCTTTACCTTGCTTTCACTACACTCCATTACACTTTGCTATGCTTTTACTTTGGGAAACATTTATAAGGGAAGTTATCTGCAAAACAACATTTTTTTAAGGCAGATTTCCTCTCACATCAAAAATACCACATTACCCTCCATACTGCACTCATCAAACATTGACTCATTGACAACAGGATCCTACTGCAAGTCTAACATTACAAGTACAGACCTTAGAGAGTGACAATTTGAAAAACTACAGTCTTGTTTCAGACCTGGGCAACAGCACGTCTGCTTTGTAATAGTCTTGTTTTAGCCTTAGATTTCTGTACTTGTTAATTTCTTGACAGCCTTCAACCCTGTGGATCATTGGAGCTTCATGGAGTGCCTATAGGCCCGTGCTGGACTGTCTGATACTGTATTCCGAGTACGCTTAGTTCACCTAGTGATACCAGTTTGTATCTTTGTTACCTTATTCTGAAGCGTGTGGTGTTCACCAGGGCTCCATTCTGGGACCCATTTTCTTCAGTCTGCATATTCTGCCACTAGGCTCCTTATTTAACAGGATGCACCATGTGGCACAGATATATTTTTAATTTGCTATGACAACTGTGATATCAGTGGTTGAAAACACAAAGACCAATAGAAGAGGTAGATATTGTTTTTATTCACAAAACAAGTTTTCTCGTTTGATCTGCCATCCAGTTTGTTAAAAACCAAAGCTGTTTTTTTTTATTTTTTGGAAGCCAAATACCGATGAAACTGATTTGATTAAATATAATCCAAAAACATCCAGATGGAGGTACTTAAGTATAATCCTAGCAAATGGATATTATTGGAAATTACACATTCTTTGAATGCAATAGCTCCAAGTTTCAAATGCATGCTATGACATCACAAAACATGGATATCCATTGACATTATTAACAAGCCACTTTGAGTAAATTCAAAGACAGCAGATGGTATATAGTGTTCTCCTCTGTTTAGTATGGTAACTGAGTATGGGGAGCTTTTCACATAAAGGACTATAGAACTATGAAAGTGGTGTATTGCTCATGGATTGCTCAAGAAAATTAAAATTGTCCATGTAGTGTTGTGGCTACGGCAAGCCTTATGGACTGTTCTGCTTTTTAAAAAAAATGTTTTGCTTTTTTTAATTTAGAGTGACCAATTATTATTATTATTATTATTATTATTATTATTATTATTATTATTATTATTATTATTATCATCCCCCAATTTGAAATGTCCAAGTCCCCACACAGCATATGAGCATCCTCAGATCTCACAGGCCTAAAGCCAGAATCGCTTTTATGCCGAGCAATCCAGAGGGCTACCGATCCCAGAAGACAGAGATCAGCCCTCCTTCTTATACACTCTGAATATGCTCAGTGTCTGGCCAGTAGGATTCGCCATTGCGCGATGAGGAGAATAAGCCTCAGCCAGTTTCCCATCCCCACCTCTGGGTGCGTCAGAGCCAATGTGACGCCCCCTTTGGAGTCCCCAGCAAAGTTCAGCCTCTTTGCACAGCCTGGATGCAAACCCGCGTCATCCAAGCTTTAACTGGATGAGCCACTCAGGGACCACCCTGTTCTGCTTTTTAAAAGCTCGATGTATGAGCCGGCCCAGCTTTTCTTGCATTGTTCCTACTGTTAAATGTTGTCTTTTTTTTTGCCTTTTATACTGTAGCAGGGATTCAATGTTGTCTAAGGATACATCCTCATCTTTCTGGCTGTGCTAGAGCAGTCAGAATCAGTCTGTGGTGTGTTTATCTTTATCTCATAGATGTAGGGGTTGTATTGTTCTGTCGGCAATTGTGCAGCTGTAACTGGTGAGCACATCCATCCTAAGCAAGTGTCTTAACTACTTTTGTATGCAAATTCAGCTATAACACAACTTATCAACTAATGAACCATCACCAGAATTGCTGTGGTGCCAGCGTTTTTTGAGGCAGCAGCATCCTGTTGTTCTTTAACTAAATCCTGATTATGATCTGCCTTGTATCATAGTTTCACTCAAGGAATTTCCCTTGACTTGTGGTACAGAGTACAACACCCTATCCCAGTCTAGTCTCTGAATGGAAGAACAACCTGTTCCCTTTTTCAGATTGGAATATGAGCTAAACGCACATTATTTGGATTGGCTGGGCGGGCATGCCCGTGGAGGCTCAAAAAAGTTCTGTGCCACACCTCGAGGCGACTGCATAGCCATGCTACACAGACGGGCACTTCGAGGAGTAGAGCGTCCGCTCTGTAGGATAACTACCCGGAGTCGCTGGGAGGCCGGGACTTCGGGAACAACAGCAGTAGGCTAGTTTCGTAGTGTAGTAGGTTCCTGGAGTGGGACGTCTTCTTTAATGAGGCTATTGCTCGCCTTGTGTAGCAAACTTTTATTTTTAGCTTTGTTTTGTTTTCTTTATTAAATGTGACACTAGGACTACCATTGCTAGTACCCTAGTGTCGGCACTTGTGTTAATTAAATCTGTGCGGCGTGCCAACACCCAGTGCTCTGTGTCCGACTTGTTATTATTCATTGACGACCTACGCACGTAACACTTCCCCGTTACATATGGTGGCAGCGGTGGGATTCTAACCCACGTCTCCACAGAGACTGGAGCATCAATCCAGTCACACTCCCCCAGATTAAGCAGATCTTGGTGTGGTGACTGCTAAAATGGTGTACTATATAAACTGCAAGATTAATAGGGTATGATTCAGAATACCGCTTTCACTGGTGTATTTAATTTTATTTCTATACCGTTGAGGAATTATCACATTGTTCTGTTTATTTCCAAATTTCTCCCAGTTGTTTGTCTTAAAAGCAACAGTTAAGCGATTGCTTGAGGGCATTTTTATTAACTTGTGAGATTCTAATTACAGAGTGAAACTTGAGAAATAGCAGCCACCCTCCCCCTTTCACCTTTAATGTTCAATTACATTTTATTCATGTATTTTCCCTTTTCCCTCATCTCTCCCCTACTAACATTTTCTTCATTTTCATTAATAATATTTGTCAATTTTTTTTTTTCATTTTAAATTTTATTATTTTATTATTTATTTATCATCCATTCTCTTGATTATTTAATTATCTGTTTTAATATGTTCTATAGTCAATATTTAAAACTGTTATTTCCTTAATTTGTTTTTACCTTTTTTTGTATTATCCTTTAAAAAATGTTTTACTATTATTGTTATACCACAAATTACAGATACTTTGAACATTCTCAGATAACCAATTGTTATTCTGAGTCTGTGGAATTCTAAATTTAGGATTTTTTTTACTAATTTTGAGACAAACATTAGGAATAATCCAGTTACTCGTTAAGGAAAAGATAAATTAGCTCTAATAACACAAATTTAATGACACTGAGTATGTGATGTACTGAGCCAATGAATGTACAGTAAATAGCACACACGTCATAATATTCCTTAACTAATTTCTTAACCTGTATCCCAGATATAAGAATAATTGATAGGAAATGTGGTACACTTTATAACACATTTTATTGGTGGAATGTTTATTTATTATTTAGTTTCTTTTTTCTGTCTATCCTTGTAGTCACAAGTGCACGGAAAGGTGAGGTTTCTGGTGTGCTGTGCTGTGCAGAGGTAGTGATGCTTCTGGGGTTTGTGCTGGCTCCGTGGCTGCAGCTCCCAAGCCGCTACTCTTCTGCAAAATAAACAATAACAAAGACGACAGCGCTCCGGCACGTTAGTATTTCTATCCAATCGCTGCGTGCCCCACAGCTGATCACAATAGATTTGTTTAGCAGTCTTACATCTACGCCCTTTCTTCAAGATGGCCGACTTCCGGTTCCATCCTATCGAGTCGGCCTCTCTCTGTGAAAGCGTACTACCAACCTTACTTAGCGCTCTTCCAGGTCGGGAGGTAGACTTGCAGCTCTGATTCCTTCTCTCCTCTTCGCAGTGACAGAAAAAGTAAGCTCACCTAAAGAGAAAACCTATCTTGGCACCCTTATTAGGAAAGGCAGAGCTGAAAGACTGGACCAAAGTCCAAAACGTTTTTCAAGAAGAAGCAGTCCTCAACTCAGTTCATATTGTAATTTTGGTAACTTGTAGTATTCATTGTGAAGTCGTTTTAGAGAATGTCTTATGTAAGTAATACTATGTTGCATGCAGTAGGTTACTAATGCAGAATATCTTAAGATACAGAATCAGATATTTCACTAAGGGAGCATTGCATTTAAAGAACCAAAACCCTAAATGTTAATTTCTTGTTTTGTGTTTGGTAAGCTATGAAGGAGTTCCCATTGTAATTGCATGCAATTTACAGTTTTTAAGCCAAGTGATTATAAGAGAATCTCTTCCAGTGAAATCTATAGAAGTTGCTTTGACCAATTACTCATTGATAAATTGTTGTCTAATGTCTTGTTTGTCATAATGTTTTTTAATGTAATATTGACGGCAGTGGTCCAGATAAACTGTGTACCTACCATTTTTACACATTAAAAAACCCCAATACTCATTAAATTTAAATATAATGCGTAAAAATATGCACAGCTTGTCTGCTTCCCCTGAAACTTCCACTAACAGCTACATCTCCCAGAATACAATGTCTTCAGTTACTAGGAAACTGTATACAAGAAAAACCAACCCAACAAACATTATCCAGTCTCTAGCTAGCCCCGTTGTCTTTGTAGCCAATCACAGTAAGAAAAAGAAAAATTTGAAACTACACAGGTTGAAGTGTAAACACCCCAATCCAGCTACAAATCCAACTGGAACCATCGTCAGAGGCAACCGCTAAAAAAGGTGCCTATAATATTAAAGAAACTGTTTTATAACTTATTAATACATTTCCTTATATTATTTATCTGTATGGCTTTATACTGAAGTTTTAACATGTTCACTGAGTTAAAAAATGTAATGTTAAAATAACAAGTAACATAATTAATTTGCAGTCAGTGTGATACCTGGACAAAAATGCACTGAGCCAATAAAGAACCTCGTAGAACACACACGTGGTTGTACAGTAATTTAAAGTAACATTGCAGTTAAAATGGAAGGCTCTTTATATTGCCTACCCCTTTACCATTAAAGATTGTACATTATTTATCGAGGTTACTCATGACTTCAAGGTAATGTTGCATTTTACCCCCTGAAAATACATTTTACTCTCTGTGTTAAAATTAGAGGGTTAAAATTGTTTTAATGCATGTATTGCCTGCTTAATTGTTTAAGTTGACATTCTGCATTGCTTTTGATTTGATGAAGGTATTATTTGATTGAATGCATGTTTAATAAATTCCATCATTTTTAAATAGATTCCTGGTAAATCATTTGCCTGTGTAACAACCTCATTGTATGGGGTTTAAATGAAATAGAATGTGGTCAGTATCACTTCAGAGATATATACATACATAATAAATGCAGTTATTGTTTAAAGAATAATGCCACGATATCACCCACAATACCTTAAATATTGTGCTGTAAGACCAGCCTTCCTTTTCACTATCAGAATGGCTGACAGCCTCTGCAGGTGCTCCTCCTCATGTAGAGCTATAGACAACTACTTAATCTATGTACGTAGCTGCCACTCTCTGTGAGGCTGCAGCACTTTATCCATGAGATGCTGAAAGATTGCTGGAGCCCCATGCAAACTAAGACATGGTGCGAAAATGGAAAAAAAAGCTGTTCTCTCTCATGATTCCAACGTCAACAGTTTATTTCTACCCTTTGTCAAGTCCAGGGTAGAAATAAGCCGCACTGATGCCAGTCTATCCAGGAGGTCATCTACCCAGGGCATGGGATATGCTTCGAACTTGGAGATGAAATTGGCCTTTCTAAAGTCGACGCAAAAAAGCGAAGGGTTCTGTCCGGTTTAGACACCAGCACCACTGGACTGCACCATTCACTCTGCAATGACTTGATCAGTAATCACTGCATGTTCCATTAAATGGGTCCTACCTGGATCTTTAGAAAAAATGTTAGCAAATTGGTTAATTCAGATTTGTAGCTCATTTCTCTGACCAGAACTTAGGTCCCCCCCACACACAGAAATCTCTACTGTTTGCTCAGTGGACCACAATGACCCCACCCAGAATCCACCGGGAGAGGTGAAACAAACAGGGTCTCTCTGTCTCTCCATGGTTTTAACACATTTACATGATAAATTTGGTTCTCCCGATGCCGGTCAGGTTGTCAAATTTCATAATTTACAGAGTTTTTGCGAACCACTTCAAAGGGTCCCGGCTATTTAGCAAAAAGTTTACTTTCTGGTGTGGGAAGAAGTAAAAGCACTCGATCCTCAGTTTACCGACCAAATCCAGGCAGTCATGTAGCTCGAGCACATATTTAACTACATTTTGTTCTCTGGTTTGGTTTGCTTCCCACCCTTCTCTTACTAGACCGAATGCCACAGGTTGTCGCCCATATAGTAACTCAAACGGAGATAACCCTATAGAGGACTGTGGCCACTGCTTGTGAACTAATATTTTGCAATGGAACACCTTCAGGATATCGAGTTGTGTCGTCTACTATTAACGCAATATCTCTAAAGGGAGTGGAAATGATAGGCAACAGAACCAGGGATGCTGGTCTAACATTATTAGGACTGTTAATTGACACACCGAACATGATGCCACATATTTCCGTATATCATCAAAAATACTGGGCCAGTACAATCTGGCCAGTATTCATTCCTCTGTCTCCTCTCTGCCAAGGTGTCCTGAGACTGGAATGTCAGAGCACCTCAGTTCAACAGGTTTCAGAACTAACAACTGCTGTACAATCTGCCCTGTTCCGGAAGCCTGTGACAACACCTAATTTTGCTCAGCGAAATATGGAAATGTTATGGAGTTCGAATTATTCCCTCTGGTACCGTAGATCCACTGAAGTTAGGGTCTTACAAACTGTAAGGTTAGGACATTGTTTTGTTCATGAGCTAAATCAATATCTGTGTCCCAAAATTTCAGTGTATCGGCAGTGCCAGAGTTAGCATTGTCTATTGCCGTATTAGCAGCACCCTGTGGTTCACATTGAATCCCTATCCCTTTTCCACATCTCTTTAGTAATTTGGCATTAGCCAGGTCAGTCCCCTCCCCCAACCTACAATTTGTCTCCTCATCCTTTTCCATCCTAAGGCAGATTCTAGGGGAAAACAGTTCCTACTGAAGGGGAAAAATGTTGCCAATTGGTTTTTCCTCTGTTACGTGGGACCGAGTGGCTACACAAACGTTGTCATGTCCAAATTAATCTTTTAAAAATGACCAGTCTCGGCCCACATACAGGGTAGGGCAACCTCTTAATGACTGCTATGATTATGTCAGCAGTCTGATTACCAATACATAATCTAACTTTTGTGGTAGGATAGGGCTTTGCATCTCAATGGATACATGAGTCAGTGGCTGCCAAGGTTCGAATACAGTTTGTCTACTCCTGGAGTCCACTGAAGCTTGGCTGCTCCTTTATCTGACCTGTATCGACACTAGGTAAGGATCCCCCTGACATACAGTTCCCTTTATACTTGCTAGTCGTCTTACTAGGCTTGCCAGTTTGCACTCCATCATTGGACAACTGACGGCAATGTGACCCGGCTCATGATACCTATAGCACAAGGGAACACACAGGGGGGCAGGGCACAGCTTGCTGTCCCGCTCTGCTGAGCGGAGCACTGTAGGGACATTTGTTCTCACCCATCGATGAGCTAGTCGAGGAGACCACTGAGAGTTCTTCCCACTGCCCCTTCTGGGTTTTACCTGGGACCTGATCTTCTTCCCGTCTGGTATTCTGACAGGAGCACCTCTCTAGGATGGGGTCTCCATCATCTGGATAGCGTTGGCAGCATCCTGGTACGCCTCCGCTAACTGGACTGTTTCTTCCAAGGTTTTTGGCTGATGGCAACGGAACCATTCCCAATTGGTCACTGGCAAGACTTGCAGGAACTGCTCCATGATAACAGTGTCAGGGAGTTGGTGGGCTGTATGTTTTGCAATTTCTAACAAACGATGTGGAGATGCTTCAACCGCTGGACAGCTACCCTTGGCCAGGTTTCCTCTGGAATGGAATACATTTGGAACTGTTGCTGATATGTTTCTGTGTC
Organism: Acipenser ruthenus; assembly: GCF_902713425.1. Lineage (NCBI taxonomy): Eukaryota > Metazoa > Chordata > Actinopteri > Acipenseriformes > Acipenseridae > Acipenser > Acipenser ruthenus. The sequence continues at coordinate 40,843,866 of NC_081189.1, read as the reverse complement.
TCGCCTGCGTTCCTGCTCCTGCAAGAACTTGAAGAATCTCTCAGCATCTATGGTGATGTACCCCTTGGGTGCTATAATCCCACTCTGACACCACATGTAAGCGGCATAGGTGTGGAGATGCTGAGGAACAGGGAAAAAGCAGGTATTTGTTCATGTGGACATTTTATTTATTTACAATGATTTGCTCCTGGAGAGTGAATTATAACAAAAACCAAACAAATGGTGAAAACACAAAAGAACAGGTATTTGTTTGACAATAAGAGCTGAAATTCAAATTTTCCTCAGGAAACACAGGAAACATCCAAAATAATGCCAGACAATATTTCAACATCAGATTGTTTAGAAACTGATAGGGAGATGGAATCTGTGGCCGAATTCGACTTTCCCACTCAACGGAGTGTAGATGATTGTGCATGTGTTGTGTCAGGAAATGAAAACCAAATAAGAAGGATGAAAAAATACAGTATTTATTTTTTTAAGTTGGATCATCCTCAAAGATACAGTATAAAAATACAGTCTCCTAATCTCATTTGCTAGTTTATCTGATACGTGTCCATTCTGCAAACATTCCGAATCAGCTGGAGCTGTATCTAAGACTTTGGGGATGTATATTGAAGTAACACAGTGCTGCTATAATTGTGGGTAGGTCCCTTCATTAGTTGGAAATGAGAACAACTCTCTGCAACCATTTACACAGCACAGATGTTTTTTTTTATTGAATGCAACATTAATCATAATAATACATAAAAATACAACATGCGAAGGAAACATGTACAGTGTGAAAGATGTCTACTACACAAAACGAAAGCAGGTACAAGTTCCTTCCTTATGGAAAATTAGACGGACCATGTTTGTCACACAGACTAGTGTGCTTCAACACGCAGGTAATATAGCTTATACAACGCTTCATTGGGCATGTGTCGGTACATCTGACAGTACACGCGGAAGTCAAGTTTTTTGGCTCAGAAGAGATGCTCCAGAAGAATGATTTTGGACATTGGCAGTGCGGCATTATGCAAATGTTTGGATGCATACAGATTATTATACAATGACCAAATACATTCGAAACAGCAAGGTGAGATAGTTTATGTTTTATTTTTCATGTAGTGCCTGCCTTTAAAGAGAGTTCTTGGTATTCTGTGATGCATAGTCAAGATATTTTATCTAAGTAGGCTTTGAAGATGCACAGATAATGTATATGATTTAAAATAATATCCACATACAGAAAAGTATATGATTAATTGTGATTTGTATGAGTAACAGATCTAAATGATTACTACTCTATTAAAGACTATTAATGTACTGGAACTGCCAGTGAATATTGATGTCTGGCACCTTTCCTCCAGATGTCTTTTTAAATTAACCCAAATGTAAAGTTGCTATTGGTGACATATATTGAAATATTCTGCATATTCAAATGTTTGTTATTTGTACTGTATTGTACCATACCGTAGTCTGCAGCACTTTACCTATATAGGTAGCAAAAGCATGGGCCCATATTCACAAAGCATTTGGCCCAAATTTGCACCATTTTCTTGTAAAATGAAAAACAAACTGCTGATGTCAAAAATCTATCAAGAAACAGCTAAGGTGCACATATGAGTTTTACAGTTACCACCTATGTATTTGAAGCTTGTAATATCAGCATTACTTTATAGTATAAAATAAGTTATTATATATTATACTATTTTTAAATGCGGCTACAAATACATTGACGATTACACACTATACTGTATGTTTCACATCTTTCCTTTTTCCTATGAATAAGCAGTAAAATAAAATGAGCTTTGACTTTTTCTTTTTTAAAGCAAGATTTCCTTGGCCTTTAGAAAAATAATAGTCCAATGTAGCCATGGCAACGTGTCGGCTCCGCACCTTCTACATAATTGTGAGATATTTGTCAAACAGGTTTTATTGTATTTCGTGGTGGCAATAGAAAATCCCATCTGTTGAAAAGAGTCTGCAGCTGTGGTTTGAGTTTATTTTTTTTGTCGGAAAGCTGTGCGGATATGATCAGAATCTCAATACTTATTTACCAACTGAAGTACGCCACTGGAAAGACAACCTTTACAAGTCAATAAGATGTAACCAGCGCACTGACTTTGAAACTGAACAGTGTCTGTATCTGTACTGTATCAGAATTTTAGGATGGTTTATTGATTGTTCTGTTGTACTGTAGAATTTTTTAAAAAATAGCACTTTTTTTTTCTATGATCACTAGCATTCTATAAAGTGCAGGACATTCTACTTGCATCAGTCATGTTGGATGGAGTCTAAGTTTGGAAATCAAAAAGGAAAGGTTTCTTCTAGGACAGATAAGCTGAAGGTTCTTTAGGAAGTAGGGATGCCAGACAATTAAAATCCAGTGCTCAGAAAATTGTGCTTTGCTTTTCTGAATGCTTTACATCAGCATGTACATAAAACATTATTTTGGAGTAAGGATTAAATAATGCAGGGAAGTTTAAAGAGTGCTGCCGTCAGTGTGGTCTGCTCTTATGACTGCATTAGTCACTGCTGCTGATACTTTAAGGTCTCTAAGGTGTATCAGGTAACATATTACAGGGATGAAATGTTCTGCCAGGTTTTCACAGCAGGTCATGGAAAGAATGTAACTTCTATTTTCATCTCTTGTAGCAGTAAAAAGTAAATATGTTTGCTGGAGGAGGCTGACATGTACAGTAGTTGTGTTCTTAACAGACCTGGGAAGGAGATGATGTATGCAGTGATGTTGTTTTTGATACTTTAGAAAGCCAAGAACTTTTTATTCTGTGTTTGTATGTCCACCATGTTTTCATTCTACTTCAATACTACTTTGACTTTTTCAAAATGCTTGTACATGCTTTGACAAGTTGTCTGTATTAAGCAGTGAGATACACTGAATTTTTCAGTTGTAGTTTGGAGTAAAAACAAATCTGCAAATTAAAGATTATGCCATTTAAAGTGAAATTCATTTTTAATTAACGTGTAGCAGTACATTGGTTGATTGATTATCTGAAACAACAAGGCATCAATACTTATCAAACCAATATATAAATTAGTGCAAGCACATACAGAGGGTACTCAAAATCGCGTAAGTATTTGTGGCTAGGAGTCTATGATAAATGTTTTGAGATTTGTAAATCAGTTATTATGGTAACCTTGACACAGACAGAAAGACAGACAGACAATGTCAGATCCTAAGGGCTCACAATTTTAAGAGGACCCTTAAAAGGACAGTTACTTTTTCTTTGGGGTAAATAAAAATGAGCAAATAATACATTGCAGTAATTAGGAACTTCTCTTTCACAACTTGATTAATTGTTTGCACAGAAATTTTAAAGATCGCTGTCAGCCCAAAGGTGTATTTATCCAGTTACAAACTATATCTTGTTTAGAAATACAAGAAAAGAAGGATTTGTCCTCTCACCATTTGTTTCAGGTTAAAGGTCAAATTCTCCCTTTTGTTACTGTATCTTTCTGTCGAGTCAATAGAACAAAGGTGTATGTATGTCATTGGAGTCCTACCCATAGTTACTAAACAGGATTGAAATGACCAACTGCTGATGGATTGGTGTGGTGGGTGACATCTTAAGCGCTTTCCATTTTATGTTAGAGTTATATAAAATGTTGTTTAAGACACTCCCTTTAGGCTGGTCAGGATGTATTGATCCCTGGTGGAGTTACAGAACCAGCAATATAGAAAGCTCAGCCAATCAGGAACTAAATTACTTCCCCACTCTTTAGCCTCTTGCAGAGAATGCCTGATCGATAGATTGGTTAATGTGTGCTAGATTTGTGATGTGGATTATGGGCTGACCAGTGAAGTGCTATGTTTTTGTATTGTGGGCTCACACACCTCTCAGCACTAACCCAGCCCACTCCAGTGGAGTACAGTGGAGTGTCTGGAAAGTGGAGAGAGTCCTGAAAATACATGAAGCTTGACATTATTTATGTTCAAAAGCTGCTTTTGAAACAAGGAATCTAGAGGCTAATTTCTAGTGCAGAGGTTTACAACCTGTGGCCCTTTAGTAAATCCTGGGTGGTCTTGTTTATTACTACACCTCCTTATTTTCACACACTCAAACTGTTACTCTGCTACAAAAGAACTACACATACAGTAACGTAGCATATGAATATCCTAGTTGCTATTTATCCATTTACAACAGCACCGGAAATAATTACCTTCTGTATTAATGCAGGCAGCCACTCATATGAACAAATCATCAAGATTTAAGGTAGAAGAAGAGATTCAAACTCCTGAGCCAAAGGTCTAAAGGTGAGTGCCGTAGTGGATCAGCTCCCCTACAAAGCAGACAGGGGCGCATCATATCTTTATAAGTTACAGCTTGTCAGGCACCATTTACAAAACTAACTTTCTCTGACAGAAAATGTAATTCTTAGGGAGGAAACTTATTTCGGTTACACTAGGTGTACACTTGGGTTAGATGTTCCATTTGAGTTCATTATGAATCGGTGGCTATTTTTTAAAAGTTTACTTCTGAACTACTGTTGAAAGTTCATTACAGGATTACTGTTACAGTTATTCATATTGTAGCATTTGCAGGATAATGAAGCAGGCTCACAGGGGGTTTGCAGGTTATTGAATTCACGGTTTATTAAGCCGGGACTCTATACTGGACAGTGTAAGCGTGCTGCTTTACCAGCCAATGGTAAAAATACTGATGAGCAGCATAGTGCTACTCAGACTGTGACAAATAATAAAAGAAAAGAAAAGAAAGTCCCAAAACACACAGTTTCGTCCGTGTGCTACAGCTACTAAGTGCAGTCTCTGGTTTCTTGTTTCTGTAGTCGCGATTCTCTTCTGCTCTCCTTGGCTGTTTCTGTTGCACTCTTTCTCTCACTCCAGCTTGTCTCTCCATTTCAGCAGCAGCAGCAGCCCGCTATATATCCCTGTGTCCAGGGTACCCCCTGGTGCACCAGCCACCAATCCCAAGCAAACATGGCTTCCCGTTCTCACACTATTTAAACCTATTTTTCTGGTCTGAAATCTATCTGGCATCTTGGAGGCATAATAATGAAATTAGCTTTATTCACACTGTATTTACTAAGGGGCGATAATCGTAGTGTGCACCTTAATGTGAGCGATAATTAGTTAGTTTGGAAACCAGGCTTTAACCACATATAGGCGCACTAGCTAAACCTATTTTCTGGGCTGAAATCTATCTGGCATCATGGAGGCATTACTTGCATTAAAGTTTTCATATAGAGCCGTGAAATTACCTGTAAATAAGATTTAAAACAACCTCCTCCACTAGAATTTCTAACTCCTTACACACTCCTTTAGGTTTATGGTGCACCATAAACCAACATTTACTATCCCATTTACTAACAGAGAACAAATTCATTTACATGCACACTATTAGGCTAATTTACATTATTATTATTATTATTATTTATTTCTTAGCAGACATCTTTACCCAGGGCAACTTACAGGTGTATACAAAATAAAATACATATCAAGAATTACAGTACAATTAAGAGCAAGATACAAAATACAATGACTTCAGTACTAATAAAAGCAAATACAAAACACAGTACGATTTGATATTGGGGCAATTCAAGAGGAGATAACAGTGTTGATAGTTACATCAGGGTTAGATATGAGTGCAAGTGAAATACAAAATACTACAGACTGGGTTAAGTGCAGGATTAAATACAGTAAAATAGGGAGTGCAAGTTAAAGTGTATTAAAGGCAGAGTGCTATATTATCCAGAAGGGAAGAGTTGAGTTTTACAGCTGCTGTCTGAAGATGTATGTCTTGAGGAGGTTGTAAGGGACTGGGCAGTCCTGACATCCGTAGGAAGGTCGTTCCACCACTGCGGGGCGAGGGTGGAGAAGGAGTGGGCTCTGGAGGCAGGGGAGTGTAGAGGAGGTATGGCCAGTCTTCTACTGCAGGCGGAGCGGAGAGGTCGGGTGGTGGTGTAGGGAGAGATGAGATTCTGGAGGTAGCTGGGTGCAGTCTGGTCAAGGCATCGGTAGGCGAGTACAAGAGTCTTGAACTGGATGTGAGCGGTGATCGGTGGAGCCAGTGGAGTAGCGTGGGAGAAGCGAGGTAGAGAGAACATCAGACGAGCAGCGGAGGCTGGCGGATGCAGGGAGGCCGGCCAGGAGGGAGTTGCAGTAGTCTAGGCAGGAGAGTACCAGGGCCTGGACGAGGAGTTGCGTAGAGTTGGTGAGGAATGGTCGGATTCTATGTATGCTGCTCAGGAAGAAACGGCAGGTTTGATGCTAGAGTGGAGATGTGCTGGGAGTAAGAGAGACAGGGGTCCAGGGTTACTTTGTTTATTTAGCAGACACCTTTATCCAAGGCGACTTACAGAGACTAGGGTGTGTGAACTATGCATCAGCTGCAGAGTCACTTACAACTACGTCTCACCCGAAAGACGGAGCACAAGGAGGTTAAGTGACTTGTTCAGGGTCACACAGTGAGTCAGTGGCTGAGGTGGGATTTGAACTGGGGACCTCCTGGTTACAAGCCCGTTTCTTTAACCATTGGACCACACAGCCTTCCCACGCTTACTCCGAGCTTCTTGGCTGAGGAAGAGGGAAAGAGTGTGATAGATTCCAGAGGAATGGAGAGAGAGAGATCAGAGGAGGTGGAAGATGAGGAGGGGAAGAAAATGAGGTCAGATTTAGAGAGGTTGAGTTTGAGGTGATGCAAGTGCATCCAGGAGGAGATAGCAGACAGACAGGTAGATGGTGGGGTCAGAGGGGGAGAAGGAGAGGAAGACCTGAGCATCATCAGCGTAGAAATGGTATGAGAAACCAAAGGATGCGATGAGGGGGCCTAGGGAACGAATGTAGAGAGAGAACAGGCAAGGACCCAAGACTGTTCCCTGGGGGACTCCTGTTCAGAGAGGGTGAGGTGCAGAGGTTGCGCCATTAGTTGCGGTCGGAGAGGTAGGAGGAGAACCAGGCCAGAGCAGTGCCAAAGATTTCCTGGTCAGCGAGAGAGGATAGGAGAATAGTGATTGACAGTGTCAAAGGCAGCAGAGAGATCAAGGAGAATTAGGACAGAGGAGAGACAGGCAGCATGGGTGGAGTTTAGCAAGTTAGTGACAGACAAGAGATCAGTTTCAGTGGAATGAGCAGCGCGGAAACCAGATTGGAGAGGGTCGAGGAGAGAGTGGTTAGACAGGAAAGCAGAGAGCTGGCGGTGCACTGCCCGCTCGAGGGTTTTAGGGAGGAAGGGTAAGAGGAAGACAGGACAGTAGTTCTGGAGGGAGGTGGGGTTGAGGGTAGGTTTTTTGAGGAGGGGGTGATAGAGGCTTGTTTGAAGGCAGAGGGAAAGAGGCCAGAGAGGAGAGGTGTTGAGAAGGGAGAATATGAAGGGGAGTAGAGCAGGAGCGGCAGCTTGAAAGAGGTGAGGGGTAGGGGGTCCAGGGCGCACGTGGTGGATTTGTGACCCTGGAGGAGGGAGGAGAGATCAGTCTGGGAGGGGTAAGAAGGAGGAGAAGGAGGGTGAGTTAGTAGAGGAGACAGAGGGTATTGGGGTTGGAGTGGGAGGGGGTGGGGGGGGGGGAGGTGTTAAGAGTTTGTGGATATCAGAGATTTTAGAGGAGAAGAAAGGGACAAAGTCATCAGAGGAGATAGAGGAGGGAGGAGGAGGGGATTAGGGTTGAGGAGGGAGGAGAAGGTAGAGAATAGATTCTGGGGGTTGTTAGTGGAAGATTGGATAATCAAGGTGTAGAGGAGAGAGGACAGGGCAGCAGAAGTTACAGTGTTATCAGGAGAAAGCCAGGTTTCAGTGAGAGCAAGGAAATTGATAGAGAGGTGGGAGGCAAAGACAGAGATGAAATCAGCTTTGTTAGCAGAGGAGTGACAGTTCCAGCAGGCACCAGAGAGAGTGTGGGAGGGGAGATTGTGGGAGGGGGGAGAGGCTGAGGGATGAGGTTAGAGGGGTTAGGGGAGCAGCAGTGGAGAGAGGACAGAGGACTGGAGTGAGAGGACAGAATAACAGGGATGTGAGAGAAAGTCATAGTAGGAGAGGTGAGACAGATAGATACAGTAGTAGTGGGGGCAGGGTACAGACCTGTCTAGTAGTTGGCGTCTTCCGGAGCGCTGCTATGTTCAGATTTTCTCCAACAGTCTCTCCTCGCACCCTCACTTTGCAAGGGAATTGGATAACAGCTGCTGAAATGTGCTAAGATAATACTTAACAATACAATAGTTTCAATGCACTTCAATGGGATCACACAACTATAAAAGCTGTGTGGAAAAGCAGTTTTTATAGTTCTACATACCATAGCATGCACACTACATGTATTGTGAGCGATAATTTAATGTGCACAATAATGTCACAGACTTACCGTGATATAAAAAGCCCCAGCAGTCCAGGCGTATCTTTTGGTCGGTGGCTTATTGTGAAAGGTGGAGGTGGCTTACATTGACCAGGGTACAGACACAGGCAACACAAACTAAAACTGCACACAGAGGAGTTTGAAATTCTAGTGGAGGAGTTTGTTTTAAATTATAATACTTTGTTTGGTCCAGTGTTTTATTTAACCACTCTATTATTTGTACCAATGTAATGAACTATAAAATAAAATCTAAGAAATTATAACATTAATTAATGTTTATTCATGCTTAATATAACCTGTTATTTACAGGTAATTTTCACTGCTGTATATGAAAACCTGAATGCAAGTAATGCCTCCATGATGCCAGATAGATTTCAGCCCAGAAAATAGGTTTAGATAGTGCGCCTATATGTGGTTAAAGCCAGGTTTCCAAACTAACTAATTATCGCTCACTTTAAGGTGCACGCTATGATTATCACCCTTTAGTAAATACAGTGTGAATAAAGCTAATCTGATAATGTGTGAATAAAGCTAAGCTAAAATGGTGCCTCATTTAAATACATTATCATGCATTACTATACAAAACACATATTTATTCTGATTACATATTTATTCTGATAGTGTGGCATAATAAAATCAGTGTGCGCCATAATATGCCCCCTATTTCACGTGATAATGAATAAAATTGCAATAGTAAATATGGAAATCATGAACGTGCCCTTTCGTAAATGAGGCCCTAAGTGCTTTATTGCATTCAGAGTGTCACCTAGGCAAAAGAGGAACTTACGAGACATATCAGAAATGTTTCTTGTATAAACATGGATTTTGTTGATTTGGACTACGGACTCCTGTTTGCTACGTATTGTATTGTTGCAAATTCTCTTTTAAACACCCTGTGGTTATTTAAATTGTTTCCTTTACCTGCCCTGGGTACTTAACAACTGGGGTGATTGCTCTTGAGGTCTTTTCATTACCCTACGAACTGGAATTTCCTTCAATCAGAGAACATCTGCAGTTTTCTATCTGAATGTCATAAGGCTGTGTGAATCTGAAAAAAAGGCCCTCCCTATTATTATTATTATTATTATTATTATTTTTATTATTATTATTTATTTCTTAGCAGACACCCTTATCCAGGGCGACTTACAATTGTTACAAGATTTCACATTATACAGATATCACAGTATTTTTACATACAATTACCCATTTATACAGTTGGGTTTTTACTGGAGCAATCTAGGTAAAGTACCTTGCTCAAGGGTACAACAGCAGTGTCCCCCACTGGGGATTGAACCCACAACCCTCCGGTCAAGAGTCCAGAGCCCTAACCCTAACCACTACTGCTCCCTATCCACTGATATTGAAATACATAAATCAGCAGAGCTTTTAATGAGAAAAAATCCAACATAGAAACAGGTAATGTTGCACTGTGTGCAGTATAAGAATGATGTAAAAGTTACAGTAGTTTGTGTAACAAATCTGGAGTATTCATTATACAGCTATGGCCAAAAGTTTTGCATCACCCTATAGCATTAATACATTTTGAAAACCTGCTGAATAATGTTACGTTAACTTATTGAATCACATACTGCTTTTTTAGTTTTGCATATACTTAACAAAAACTGACACAAATTGAAAATTTGACATTTCAAAATCTAACATGAAATATTGTACTGGTATTATGGCTTCCAGTATATATATTCCTTTGTGATATATTTTGTAGTTTCTTTGATTAAATTATGTTCATATAGGTTTTTTTTTTAAAATTATGTCTCAATCCTAAAATTCTAGGTGGTGCAACATTTTTGGCCATAGCTGTATACTGCATTACAGTTTATTCTATAAGTTAAAAAAAAAAAAAATATGACTATCCACACGGTTGTCCCAATTAAACGAGTGGCATTTGAGACATTAGTCACACCTTTTTGTTTCTAAATGAAAAGAATAAAATCACATCACATTATGACTAAATGTTGAATACATAATTAAAAATAAGAATCTTTTTTATTTTTAAACAAAATTAAATGTTGTTTTTTATTTCTACATGAAATGAAAAAGAATGAAATCACATCTTCTCACAAGGAGAGGCACCTGCGATGTTAATACGCAAACTTTCTTTGCAACAGCAGCCTGAGAAACTACAAGACTCCAGCTCCTTTAAGAGTTCAACGTGGTTTACATAATTTACGCAAGTCACAGCGTAATCACGTACTCACTGCACTGTGCTACGCGAACCTGTCTTGCTCTGAAAAGCGATCTCTGTTCATCATTTAAAAATACTGTATCCCAATTAAACAAAGTGACATCCCAATTAAACAACATAAATAGCATTGGGAAGAACCGTCTCCCAGAGTTGTATCCCATTTAAGCAGAAATCCTGATTATCAGTATCCCGATTAGTCGGCGCCGACTGTGCATAATTGATGTTGGCTGGCTTTTCCAAACAACTCCGTTTCATGCTGAGTGACCTCAGCCGTTAGGACTCTCAGCTCCTTCTCAGAAAACTTTTGTTTTCTTTTCCGTGTGCCAAGAGGACTTTGCTTCCCTTCGTCTGTCTTATTTGTTTTTTGGTTTGTATTTTCACAAATACAAATTTGTTACAAATTTGTTTTCACACAACAGTGTGGGAGCAGCATGCTTCACACCAATGTAATAGTGCTGCAGTGTGGAGTAGTGGTTAGGGCTCTGGACTCTTGACCGGAGGGTCTTGGGTTCAATCCCAGGTGGGGGACACTACCGCTGTACCCTTGAGCAAGGTACTTTACCTAGATTGCTCCAGTAGAAACCCACCTGTATAAATTGTATGTAAAAATAATGTGTAAAAAATAATGTAATTGTATGTAAAAATAATGTGGTATCTTGTAATAATTGTAAGTCACCCTGGATAAGGGTGTCTGCTAAAAAATAAATAACAATACATTAATCTACCAAAAAAGTTAAGAGTTTAAGGGATAATTCTTCCTGGAGTCATCTGATTGTCAAAAAACTTCTGTGGAAGCAACCAAGGGAAAGACCAATCAGTTAATAATCCTATGTAAGTGACACAGGATTTGCCAATACCATTTGTAATGTGCTCAGTGTTTTAAATATGTCTGATAAACTCTTTAAGCCATATTTGTGTTTTACACCATTGCCATCCTAAAATATCAGCACAAATATTTATTGTCTGATTAAAAAAAATATTGAAATGTTTACTATGCTTTATGTCAGGATGTTGACTTAAGTCAAAGAACAAAACAATTCAGCAGTGCACTAGATTGGGAGCAGTGCTGAATCTAATCGATAGCACGTCTTAATACAGAAGACATTCTACTGACGAAATCATCACTTAAGTGCCTTTTTATTTTAAGGATTCATTGATTTTAAGCATTCAGTTAAGGGTTATCCAGAAAATGATAGACGAAGGACTATTTTAGAATGTTTTGCTGAGGACTGTTCTTTAATAAGGCCATTTTGATTAATTAAATCATATTTCCAGTTCATAATATCTTTTTTTTAGAAGTTTCTTCTCAGTTTTCAAAGAACTGTTTAACCTAATGTTTATACATTGTTTATACACTCTTCGAAATACTTTAACTCAAAGCCTGATATTTCATGTTTAGCATACTGACGGCAAGTTGCTGATATGCAATGTGTGTGTGTGTGTGTGTGTGTGTGTGTGTGTGTGTGTGTGTAAGCGGGTTTTGTTTTAGGCCTTGCATGAAAGTGTTAAAAGAACAGGGTTCTGTCACAGTTTCAAAAATAAATAATGTCCTTTTATTTGTAGTTTTCAACAAAACAAAAGTAAAGAACAAACCAGTGGAGGCTCTCAGAGGAGGCACGGGAGGCTGTGCCTCCTCCAAATTTCAAAGTGAAAAAAAAAAATACTAAAAGAAAAATATATATAAAACAAATTATATTGTCTAAAATATAAGAAAAAAAAATACATTTTAACCTAAACCCTAGAGTCAACATTCCAATATTAACAGCAATTCTGGCTGTAGAGAGAGAACAGCCCAGAGTTGTTTTTCCTCAGTGGAGACATGCCTGTTGTAATCTACTTTTAAATACAGTACAATGGCAGTGCTGTATTTTTAAGCTTAGTTCATATCTATTGGACAGTAAACACTAATCAAATACACAGTTGATCAACATTTATTTTATTATCCACCAAAACCAGCCAATCAATACTTTGCATCAACGAAAGCAACCAATTCTGGACATGTGACTGTCGGGTCAGCCAAACTGGAGCTCAGAGAGCATCTTTCAAAAACAACAAAACCGAGACACGGACAGTTCAGTAATATTGCTCCATTCAGATGTCTGCCACTGTTCAGATAAACTATAAGCATATATTTAATATATTTAAACACAGCTGTTTGATTGTCATGTGCAGGCAGTTTTAAAGGTACAATGGAGAATAACATTGTTGATCAAGATGAAGAGCTGATGAAGACTCCATTTGCCATGCTATATTACACAGAAAAACTTTGTCTACAATTTGAAGGGAGGCCACCATCAAAAATGGAAAATTCTAACAAGAACATATCATTTCAGAGTGCTTGTTATGAGAGAGTGGATTGGCTGACTGGGGGCACAGCTAATAACTATCTTGCTGGCCCTGTTTACTTTCAGTAACTGTGGTAATTAGCTCACATGGACAAACTATGGCTCCTTTTTTTGCATGGCAGATCAATGAAACAGGTTTGTAGTTGTGCCTCTTCTGACTTAACAACTTTGTTATATGCAAAGTATGTTAGTGACGTGGTCTTGAAACCGAAATGCTATATTAATGTTGTATACAGTGCATTTTTAAACATACGCCAACAGTGTGTAAGTTTATTAAAATAAACTATAATGGGCTACTGTTTTCTCGGTTGGCTAGTGGAGAAAATGCGTTTAACAGCCAAATTGGGGTAAAATGTCAAGAAGATATGAAAAATGTTGGCAGTCAGAATACAATATTAAGGTTGTTCTGCTGCTGGGGGCTTCAGGGGATGACAAGCCCTCTGCCTTTTTTCTGCCTCACCTTTTTTTTAGGCCATCAGCTGCTACTGGAACAAACAGAGTGCTATCTTCCTTGCACCTTTATGATCAGGGCAAGGGAAACACAAACAAACAAACAAATAAAACTAAAAATACAGAAAAATAATTGTGCTGTCGTCACTACTTGTAAGTGTCAGAACAGGGAAACACAAGTGAAGATAATAACACTCAAACCCAGTAAGTGGGGTCCATTTCAAACAACTTGACCAACTCTTGTATCATTCCAGAAGCTTCTATGGAACACTTCCCCTTTGTCTCTCGCTCTCACAGCTTTTATACAATGGACAATCCGTCCAACTAGTTACTCCCTAATGAGTAACTAGTGCTGCCTGTCCACATTTGCGATTTAACTAATTAAGTCTCCTGAAGACCACTGCACCAGATCTCTAAGCATGTTAAGCTCCACAAACTTGGAGCTTAACTGGCTTAACACATACAAATAGTATTTATATGGAGCAAGTCGGGGGACGTGATCCTTTACCCTGTCACAGTGTGTTTGTGTGATGACGGGGAGAGAGGATTGTCCCTCACTCAAATTACAGTATGTTCCTGCTAAAAGTTTTCTGAAACAAGTTAGATTTTAATAATTAATTCAAAACACAAGTATAGCATTCATTCTCTTGGATGAATTTCAGTTCAAGTGAACCACAGTGAAGCAACCTTATTGGTAATAATAAAGAAGCATGGTATGTTTCGCTTGAATTGAAGTAGCTGTAACTGAAGACTTACATGAACTGGATTCATCACTGAAAAGGGTAATACCACATCCCAAAGAAATTCAATTACAACCACTCATTGAACAAGGATATTGCTATTACCTACTCATAAAGAAAAACATGTTAGAGATATGGACTACCCAAGTTATTGTTTTAGTAATCCAAATATACCCTTGGGGAGGAGGTGTACTCAACAGTATGGCACAGACAACATGACGATAACAGGAAAGTTTCATTTTACCTGACTTTGAGGTTAGTGCACATTGGCTAATAGATGGTTGACAGGTACACCCTGCCAGACCCAATCTTTGCTTCTGTTTCCACTGATGGTTTTGTGGGAATTTCCCGCCTGTCAGGTTATTGTCAGGTTCAGAGAGTTAGCCATCACATTACCCTTGTTACTGTCCTGTTAACATCTATCTGCCCTAACATTATGAATAGCCTAAAACCTAACAAATTACCATTAACAGAAGATTTGAAAGCACAGAATAGTTCTGTAGAGAGACGATGAGATTGCTGATGCAAACCATTATTTGCTTTTCTTTCACTTATTGCACAGGTCATGGAAAGGAAAAAAAGGATAATCCTGCCAAATGAGTTTAAGAAAATAGGAGTTCATTAAAGACTGGAGTCAACGTTATAGAAATAGAACTCTAGTACTTAGCAGGCAGATGCTAGTGCAGTAAGCACTTACAAAAATAGTATGTTTGTTACATTTTGTAATACAGTACTATACAGTGCTTATTATTACAGCATGCAATATTGCATTGTGATATAAATTACAAAATGTACAGTATTGAGAAAAATAAACTGGAATGTTCTTTGTAGTAACTATAGTATTTGGCCAGTACTGTAGAATTACAATAAATCATTATACTGTATTTTTCTTGTGGAAAGAACTTTTACTACTACGACTATTATGAAGAAGCAGCAGTGTGAAAGGTATATAACAGTGGGTTTATTCTCCCTTCTATACGTATAGGTATTTGTTCACCATGTATTCACTGTAACAAATGTTTTTCCATATTTAAAATATTGATTATTCATTAAGATTTTGTAACCGATATCACCCAGTTTTCACTTGCCTGCAAACTTCAATATCGACAGGACAAGTCCTTTTGAGCATGCCAGATAATGCTCAGTGCATCATTTCTATCACTTTGACATTATGATGGCTACAACATCGCAGACATATCTACTGCTTTGGCATTTAGGCAGTGATAAATGACCCTGTTCTTGTCTCCAGTCTGTAGGGAGCCAGTCATTAGTAAGTTATCATTAAGAGCAGTCTTAATATAAAAATGAGGGTTGTTGTACCTTACCCTCATAGCTCAGTGTATTAACAGGGTGACATAAATGTTGCTTTGTCATCCATTTCTCCAGAAAATACTATATTTGCTCAGTCTTTGGTCATTTGATGCTGGTTGTGCCCACCTCAACAGTTGAACTTTTCCCTCAGACCTTCTAGACAGAACCTTGTTTAAAAATGTACTTGCCTCTTACTGGGCTCTAGCAGGTATACTGTGTACAATCCCAGACAAGGGTTACAGCAAATTCATCAAGGAGAGTAGACAGCAAACAGTAGATGGATTTTAATTGACCTATTTTCCCTACTTAACCAGCTCCTCAACCAACACCATGTCTCCTGAACAAGCACAGGCAGTGAAAACCAGCAAACCACCAGCTCTGACATGCATACACCAACACTGGAACGTACCTTACATTTCCATCTGGGGACTCCATGTTAGTCCTATGCAGTTCATACTTAAACACAAGTGGAGGGCAAAATTATTATTATTATTATTTATTTCTTAGCAGACGCCCTTATCCAGGGCGACTTACAATTGTTACAAGATATCACATTATACATTATTTCACATTATACAGATATCACATTATTTTACATACAATTACCCATATATACAGTTGGGTTTTTTTTTTTTTTTTTTTTACTGGAGCAATCTAGGTAAAGTACCTTGCTCAAGGGTACAACAGCAGTGTCCCCCCACTGGGGATTGAACCCACAACCCTCCGGTCCAGAGTCCAGAGCCCTAACCACTACTCCACACTGCTGCCCCACAAAACATCATAGACAGAATGCAGGGGTATAATAAATACAATAGGGACAGTGTTTAGTGGCCACCTTCTAATTCTCTGTAATTATGTGGCCTTTGTGATTATTTTTAGGTTAGGGATCTAATCATTGAAGTCCAGAGAGAAAAACAAGGACACTGTGCCCATTCTGAAACCTCCAGATTGGAAAACATATTGCTCTATACAACTATATTTAAAGAGAAAAGACACCTGAGAATAATTAAGTATAAAGAATGAAAATACATGTAAATGTTCTTATCTTCAATTTTTTTTTTCTTTCCTTGGAACACTTTAAACAATGGTTTTGGCTTGGACAAAACAATTAATATAAAGTGTTTATCTATCCTACTGCATGTTTAATGTTTAAAATGTACTTTGCTCTATCATTAAACAGCACCTGGTAATGTAAATAAATGAAACTAAATAAACACACGCATCTCCACTTAAAATGTTTCAAAACATATTGGCAAGAATATTATTCCACGAGGGCATGAAGGGGCACTTACTGTAAGGAGAAATACTTCTAATTATGTCCTCAATATCAAATTACAGTGTTAAACACATATTATCATTTGTTATTTTTTTTTATCATAAGACAAATTATATTATTGTCCTGAGACTTTTTGGTAAGTTTTGTGTTGTTAAAACTATGGTATTCTTCTCTGAATTTTTTCCTTTGTATTTCTTTTCTACAATAAGTACAAAGTTACTTTACAAAGTTCAGACAGGTATCTTTATGAGATTGCAGAGAAAGGATTATCAAGACATTACAGAGCATCCACTTCTGGGATGACAATAGCAGTGGGAGACAAGATTTAGGTGCTCTACACTATGGGCAAAAAACTTACAGTATTTCATGATAAATACAAACATAATCATAGCTGTGGCATACAGGACCACTCATCTTCACTTTATTGTGCAAACTGCACAAAAAGGCCTCTCTAAAGACAAACCATACACCACACGTATTGAGTTACACTACAATTTGTCTGACCTGATAATGTGACAAGATGAACCTTTCTATGTGCTTGCTGCCTCCCTCTAATCATGTAAATCATTTTGAGAGTAGTTCCTCAGACATTATTGTTGTGAAACACTGAGGACAGGCGTCTGTTACACAAAGAATTCATGCTAGAGTCACGTTGCATACATAGTTGTAAGTGGCAGACACAATGCCATGCTTTAACCCATGCTGTGTCTTAACAACACTTCACAACACAGGAGAAGTCCAGGGCCTGTTTTAAGAGTTTAAGTTCCAGTGTAAAATGTATGAAACACACATTATGATTTGGGTGCAATCATGAATGAAATACACCTCGTTCTGGGCAATTACAATGCAGTTTAACTATAGCAGAAGTAGACCCCTAGTCTCACACTCTCATAAAGAAGCGGGACTGGTGCCACCATAATCCAAGAAGCACTCATTTTTAAGGAGACGTAACTGGAAAAAGAGAACATTGTACTTATGGAGGCAGCATGCTTTTCAAAAACGTTTGAATCAGGCATAGTGCATGGTAGAACATGGTAAAATATTTTATTGATGATTTGATTTTCCTGTATGATAATTATGTAGAAAGTTTTTAGATCCTAAAAATGACACACAGACTACAGAGGAATAACAGGGCATTCATATCAAGCCACTGCTACTGAAGAAATTCTAGAGGTTAGAAGAACAAATATTAAGTGTATTGGAACACAGAACAATGCAGTCAGAAGTGGTAAGACCTGTTTAAAGAAGTGTGGTTGTCATTACCATGGAAGTATGGTGCCATACTTTACATACTGCGTTATGTCAAGTTAAATGATCATGTGAGCTCGACATAACAGCTTGAAATGTCAAGATCCTGAGATAATTAATCTCATGATCTTGAAATGTCGAGATCCTGAAATAATTTTTCATGATCTCGACATACCATTTCTATTTATTTTCTTCCCCCCTTGCATATTAATTAGCCACCCTGTGTAAGAGACACAGACCAAAATATTACTACAATGTTGGTTCGTTTTACCCAGTTTCATGATCCTATAGTTTAGCTGCTGAGTGAGGCGTGCAAGAATGTGCCACTTTGTTTTGAACACCGACCCTCTTGCTAGCTTTGTAGCCATACCTCTCCCTTGTTTTAATCAGTGTATGTCTGCGACAATAACAATGTCAAGTTTAAGGAACTTCAGCTCTTATCTCAATTCAGTCTTGCTTTTCATAGAAGTAAAAAAAAAACACCATCACACCATTTATGTGCCCTGAAGGCCAATTCTTTTGATGTTTATCTTAAGGTTTTGTTTTGGAGAGCCGATTCTTGTGAAGGTAGCATCGTTACCAAAACAAATTACCTCATTTTAATCTACTATCTCATTGATGAAGACAACATACAACGTGGCTAGAAAACCAGATACAGCTGGACTAAAATGCTGCTTCTTTTGGGCATTTACCATTGAGCACAATTCTGTTTGAAGTCCCCTACAGAATACAGTAACCTGAGATACAGAACACAGTTCCAGTACTGCAGATATTCCTTGTGATGCAGTATCATGGTTCTGAATATCATGAGCTAATGGCATTAGGGGTATTGCTTCTTTTCTTACCCTTGATTTTATTCCCTAACCCGAAGTCCAATATAGTGATCCCTGAACGGGATTAGAACCACTGCTTTCACTAGAAGAGCCATTGAAAATCCCTGTGTGTTTTATTTTTAAAGGATTTTGGATTGGTTTAAGTTGCTTTTGCTCACCTTGTTGTTAAACATGAGACTTTTCTCTTATAGTTTTGGTCTTGGCTCTCCCGTCCTTCTCCACTCACTACTGTGATCTACCCTGATAAACGAATGATCCAATTGCCCAACTTTTTTTTTTTTTTAATTTACATTTAGCACATAACGAAAAACTATATTGCTGCTTTTCACCTATTACCATTATAGAAAAAAATGTAATGTCAGTGCTTTCTGTACCAATAGAAGAACAAAAAAATAAGTAAGCTGTAGGTCATTTAATTTGTGTCACATAATTTTAGAGCAAGTTTCAAATGATTTCTTTTTTTTTAGCACAATCACATAAAGATACATAATGTTTCAAGAAATACATACATCATTGATTTGAATACTACAGAAAAAAGCTGTACAACTCTGCACTTTTCACAAAACACATGCACAACAGCACAATGAGCTAGCCCAGAGGTTTTCTTTGACAAATACATGGCACAAAAAATATAAAAATCATAGAAGATAAATTCAGGATAGCCATGCAGCAATATTAAGTTAAACAAATGCAATCAAAATGTAATGCTAAAAATGTAAAAGCTACCGGTATATATAAATAAATCAGAATTCCTTAAGCACTAACATGTGCTTTCTTGTTGCTGTCAGCTTAAATATGGATCTCTCTTTAAATGTAATGCTCAGTGTAGGTAGTCTCTGGTTGCTTCAGTCAGAGAGCACAGCTTCCTGGGTACAAGGATCATTGTCAGCAGCATTCTCGTTCACATCAGCATCCTCATTGCTCTCAGCACTGTAATCAACCTCCTCCAGAAACGGGGGCTCATCGTCATCAAGCACATAGGTGGTGGGGCTATGGAGCACAATGAAAATGAACTTATTAGTGCACTAATTACACAAAAAAACAAGTTGCAGTTACCAGAGATGATACACAGCTGCAGTAAAAGAAAAGTGGAGCTGGAGCTTGTGTATCTACTGTAATCCATAATTATTTGTGATTTTTAAATTATGCAACTTTTTTGGCAACCACAATAGGGAGGCATCAACTTCAGTGGTTCGTAACCTTACTGCTTGGATAATATTGAATAATAACACATCATATTTTCACTGTCCATGCATGCACTGTGGGTAGTCTGCATTAGTAGTGTTGAAGGACGCATCTGTGGTTTCATAAAGCTTTTCTTCTGGGGAATTATTTACTTCAAAAAATAATGTGTCAAACTGAGCATTGTGTTTCGATGGTCACCACGGACATTCAAACATGTAATGGATAAGACAGATAGGTTTAAAAGTTGTAAAACACAGTCTTCCACCGACTAATTTGAATAGAAAAACTCCAGTACAGGTTTGCTCTTGAAACAAGCATGTTTAATATTGTTGTACTTTGAAACAGTGTTTGCAGAAATCAATCTTTGTTTCAGTTAATTTTCATGTGCTGGTGATAGTTTCATCTGAATATGGAAATATATGTGGATTCTATTGGTTTTTCTTGTAACAGAAGATGCTTTTTTCAGTGAAATCTATACACGTGCTGTATATATGTCACATAGGTACTTTCACCGTTTTCTAAGGTATAACACTGGCACAGTATAAACAGAAGGTAAAGTAATTTTGCAAAGCAACTGTTCTATGTTAAACAAAGCAACATTTATTTAATTGCTTTTTTTTTACATTAGCTCTCACACATGTGAGGGTTAATTTTAAGTTGTTATCTTAATCAAATATCAGTAGTCCTATTGGCTGGTAATTTGTTATTAAATTACAAAATGGTTATATGTGAACAAGTGAACAATGTAATGTATGCCATTACAACAAAAACCTGAAGTGAGTATGATTGTAATAGATTATCACTATTAGTACAGTACTGTTGGCTGGTGTATCATGTCCTGTACACTGCTGTTTTGAAAGGATTCTATTTTATGTTTTTTACAAAATTCATTTTCAACCAAAACAATTCAAGAGATAAAAAAAAATAACTAAAAGAACTGTAGACAGTTGAAACAATATTGGTAATGTCATTTTCTTATAAAATTACCAGCGAGTGATTCACACAATGAGTCTCATATTAAAACCACAGCAAATTTCTGAAATATCATTTTGGCAATTGTGTCAACGACACACAAGTAATGACTGAAGATCCGAGGAGACCCTGACTTTTTTTAGTTAACAAATAAAATTTAGTTCTGAAGTATCAGGTACTTTCTGGCTCTTGCGATGACCATGAGATTAATCTAATTGGCTTTTTGGGTAATGTGTTAAAATACTTCTTTGAAAGAACTAAAGTGATTATCGACCATTAGAGAGAAAAAGCAAAATGCTGAACAGGAGGAGTCACTTAAAGACTGGCAGCGGTGGGGGATGTGGGGGGCTCGTAAGTAGCACATGCTCAGTTTCATTACTCTCTCCAGGGGATGGATAAAGATATTTGTTCAGAAGCTCTAAGTGCTTCTTAATATTTCATTAGATAAGTACTTCAAAATTCAGATGAGGCCCCCTATTAAGGTCTGCAACCTCTATTTTTCTTTTTTTATCAAATCATCCAGCTACCTATTTATTTAGTAAAATGCCTTCTGGAGGGAATGGAAGCAACTATACGGCAACACAGCTGAGGGATATAGATTGGTGTGTACCACAAAAAGGAAAATCAGAACTGCCTTAAAAATAAAACTGTATAAAAACAAACAGGGCACATACTGTGAAATGCTCTCATATTAACTGGCTGCCTAGTTACAAAAAAAAAAATTAAATAACTAAGTTACCAACTGCTCATGCCATGTCTGTATGCATGCAGCAGTGTCGATTATTAGATAGTAAATGTATCCTAATCCGTGATCCATAATGGCTCTCTTAAGCAGGTCCAAACATGATCTTGTTTATTGACAGGGAAAGCATATGGTTACATTACATATTGCAGGGTTAGAAACTTCCAATAGCTCGGCACCCTGTCCTGGGTTTCCTTGTTTAGGTATATTATTGAAATCCACAGGTGCCAGAGGTTAAATGATATACTTAATTGGTGGTAGTTTGGAAACTCAGGACTGGGTGCATGGCTAGTGTATTTCTAACACTGCATATTGTTAAACTATACTGACATAAGTCATAAATGTTAACAATGTCATGTAAAAGCTACTACACAAACTATATTATAAGAACACAATAACCACCATTACATAATGTATATGAGAGGTGTCTTTTTCTGCTCTGATGTCTAGTGTATTAATTCCACGCACGTCTTGATGCACAGTAATGCTATGAAGCATGGAACAGATTGCCTTCCAAACATTGGCTTTATCTCCTACAAACATATACGGGCTGGTTATAAAAGCACTGGTGTGGTTATTTTTAAGGTTAAGTTTTAATGATGCAGTTGTAATTTATACAGTTGCCTCCAACAGGTTAATCTTACAAAAACGAGGATGTTGAATAAATAACGGGTTGCTCACCCACAAACAAGCATACCATCCATCTATACAGGGAACAAGGGGAAAAGTAGTTTTAGACTTGAGGCCTAAAGAAAACAAATTGAGCCAGTATAGAACTCTGATTACTGTTTACAGTGTCAGGCTTTTTCACCTCATAGTACTGTATATTTACTTATTTCTGCAAGGAATTAATTCATGGTCTGGTTTACATTGGCGGAAACATGTCACTCACCCTTAAATCATGCATTGAAGTTTTTTGGTATGCAAAGTACTCCTTGTCAATTTGACAATTATTTTGACAAGGGGAAGTAAGATTTAGAAGATTAGGGCACTGTCTGTCACTTCTGGGTTGTGCTTTTCAATGAAGTCATTGTCAGAATATCAAGTTCACTCTGGCAGCCGATATTCTAAACAAACAGGCTGTGCTAACCTGTACCTGGCATCTAAGACTAAAAACAAATAAACTACAGTATCAATGAAGTCACAGCTCTGAAAAGACCAAAGGCAAGTATAACATGGAAGTTCTTGCCTTTTGACTAACAATGGTATTATTTCTTTGGATCGTTGACATTCTGTAGAAGGTTACTGTTGTAAACCATTTTAATTATCTACTTAGTGTATATATTTACCCATTAAGACCCTAGAACACCTCTCGTGTTTTTATACTTTTCTTTTGTATTGATTTTGAAAGAGTCAATAAGCATAGCACTACTATCATAAGTTTCACATTGGCGCTTGGCATTCTGGAAGAGTGACAACCAGGTGTTATAGGATCTTCAAGGTGAATCAACATTTACATGCCAGGTTTCAATAGGATTATAGTTTTGATGGTGCCTGTCTGATCCTAAACAGCAGCTGCGTGATTGAGCATGTATCCGACATGGCCTCACTTTCAAATGTTTAAATTCTGAATGGCCAACAATAACAAATCCCCACAAGCACCACTGAGCAAAGAGAGTCGTGTTTTATCATGGGTACTGCAGACTTGTGGTTTTCTGCAGTGGTCAGTAAGGGGTGCATGAACCGTGCTGGAATGAATGAAAGGACTATTAACTGTTCATTCTTAACAGTACATTTTTATACCATGAACTCCGGTCTTGCTTCTTGCACGGACACAGGTGCAGGGCCAACCGGGATTGTTACACAGGGAGTGTAAAGTGAAGGTCGGGTTTCAAGTCTATTGAATTGAGGTCCAAGATGGATGCAAAAAGCATCTTGAAGTTCAAAATAAAATGGAGGAGGTGTAAATTGCTAAACCACAAAAGGATTATTATGCCACTAACAGTTCAACAATCATTTGTTCCTGTTAAAAACCAACCAAGTCTTACAACTTGCAGCTGGGTCACAAGAAACAAGCATAGTTCATAACATTAATTATATTAAATAATTCTGCTACCATTTCAATACATAGTTCTGGCAAGAATTACAAAATTAAATCTACAAAAAGGAGACAAAACCATTTACGTTTATGCATCAGTTTACAGACTAGTGTGGGAAAGATAGCAATGTTTATTTAGCCTCTGAAAAAACGTTATAGATGCAATATTCCGAGAGCAAGAAACAAACCAAGATAAATACTATATTTGTGTTGAGAACACAATTAAATGGTTTCCAAGAGAATACAAAAATACAGCTGTTTCAAAATTTGTATCAGAAAGAATTTGGGTTCCATCATCCAGAAATCTCACCTGTCGTTGCATGTTACATCAACAGAAAAATCTCCTCCTGAGGCATTTATATAACCCTTAAAATATAAAGTGTGCAACTTAAACAGCATTTATTAAGGAGGCAGAGAAGGTGCAGGAGCAGATTGGACAAAACCATTGAAACACCTGCCATGATGCTGTCAATACAGCATTGGGCTACCATGGTCAGCATGGTTCAACATAATTCTGCACAGTGTTTAAACTGTTTTGCATACACATGTGGATATTATTCAAGGATTACTTCCTCAATATCCTTCAGGGAAGTTGGGGGTGGAAATCTACAGCAAAGTCTGCTCTCCAGAATGAATGTCTTTCAACCCTCTTATCAAAGACATCTCAGATGTGGAGTCTTGCCCAAGAAACTGACTTGCAACAAGGACATTTGTCAAAGAAACCAGCGTCAACTATCCACAGTAGTCAACTGCTTCTTTTCCTTTCTGAAAGCCAATTCAGTTTTTAATGTTAACATGGTTTACTTTGTAAGTAGTGGTGGACAATAAAAAAGCATTTACAAATGATAGTTACAATGGCATTTGCAATAAATATCCTCCGAATTAGGAAAACAGTGGATTATTCCACAGATTCACCATTTCTTATCACATGAAACAAAAAAGGCAGAAAAAGCCCTGTCAAACCTCTTTGGATATTTCATAATATTGTAGACATTGTAACTACTGTAAACAAATACCAAAACCTGGATAACTAGGCAGCAGTGTGGAGTAGTGGTTAGGGCTCTGGACTCTTGACCGGAGGGTCGTGGGTTCAATCCCAGGTGGGGGACACTGCTGCTGTACCCTTGAGCAAGGTTCTTTACCTAGATTGCTCCAGTAAAAACCCAACTGTATAAATGGGTAATTGTATGTAAAAATAATGTGATATCTTGTAACAATTGTAAGTCGCCCTGGATAAAGGCATCTGCTAAGAAATAAATAATAATAATAATAATAATAATAATAACAACAATAATAATAACTATGTCAATTAGGGTTCATTCGTTCCTAAAAGCACATTTGTTATAATTATGCAGTTGACAATTATACTAATCCCAAGGGCCTCAGAGGTAGAAATTAATTTGACTGCAGCATCCTGTGGCGGGGTATTTGGGCACCGGTGTTTCACAAACAGATCACGTGCAAACTGTGCCTGACACAGCTGCATAAAAGTAGCACGGATCTCTCAATCTGGGTTGGGTGTTCAGAGACAGAACATAAGTTAAAGTGAAACTAAAAGAAAGAGAAAACAATTGCTACCATATGCCACCATATCCAGTCCCACCGGGAGGAGCCACGCTCCCCCACCAGAGGATCTGAAGCTACCTCCCAAGGGTCAACTCCTGCCCTGTCCTGCAACACCAAGGGCTGAAAAGCCTGCACCGCCTCGAGCTGCCAAGCCTGCAAAGCCTACGGCTGCCAGTTCAAAACCGTCTGGGGATTCCTGCTTGTCATCACCTGGGGCTTTGTTGTGTCCAGCAGCAGCAGTTGCGCTGCTGGATATTCTGGAGCTGCCGGCTACAGAGAAGGGTGGAGAGGTGGTGAGGAGATCACCTCCACCCGCAGCGCCATCATAACTGCTGGAGTGCACAGCACCGCCACCACTGTCGGAGTGGCCCACGCTGAGAGCAGCTTCAGTCAGCATTTCCGCTGACAGCATTGCCACTGACAACATGGTCACCCATTGGCCCATTGAGGCCTCCGTTCCTGGCCCAGGATTATGATCGTGACTTTTGGGATTTTAAGGGTGGAGATGGCCTTTGAGGCCATGTGTGCTGTGCACAAGGGGGGAGATATGTGGCGGGGTACACCCACCCCTGTGCGTATTTCATGTTATATGTATGTATGTATGTATTGGTGCACAGGGTATGGTGTTATCAGTATTTAAAATGTAGATGTACTTGGGCACGGGTGTTTTACAAACAGTTCACATGCAAACTGTGTCTGGACTCAATTGAATGACTGATTAGAAATCGAGTCCCAGCACAGCTGCATAAAAGAAGGGCAGATCTCTGACTCTGGGTTGGGTGTTCAGAGGCGGAACGTAAGTTAAAGTTAAACTAAAAGAAAAAGAAAATAATTGCTACTCCTGCTAGTTTTAGACCAGCACGATACTGGTTTGTTCCGTGTCTGTTTTGGCCACTGTGCTGTTTTGTTAAGTGAAGTGTTTTGTTTTATTTAAATCTCTTATTTGAGTAATACTCTCACACATCAGTGCTTCATACCCCAGTACTGTGTCTCTCTTCCTGGTCTGACATCACCCATCAGCTATCCTGTTCACGCAGCCACATGCTTCAACTATATTGAATCTTCATGAAAAGTGGTGTAATGGATTTACCTGTGTAAACTGTTACAGAAGAATACATAGATAGACACCACACATTTTTGACCTTATTTTATCTTCCATTTTTACTTAAGAGTACAGCATAAACTCTCTCCAGCCTTTACTCAAAGTATATCCATGTTGCTTCATGGATATACTTTCTAGACTCAGGTACTGTATTAACTTTTATGTACTTGTTTCCTTGCAATTACTGTATTAAATGTTGGGAAATTTGAATTATTCGGTGTAAATAATCCAGCTGGAAAATAACATTCTGGCATTTGGCATACCCTAACTACACAATTTATCCACCAAAAGACAGGGATACTGGCTGGTACATATCCAGGGGATTTCTAGTGTAATATAAAATCACCATACTCTGGTATCTGAATGTAATAAAGCCATATCAAATATGGACTTGGCATAAACAGATATGCTGTCTTGACTGACTCTGCCTGGACTGAAAACTGGCACAATTGCTGGTCCTAACTGAAAGCTAACTAATCAGACAAATCTTCATGACAATACATCTGCTGCATATCCAGTCTGCAAAACGGTCATTTTACTGCTCATACTGCATACGCAGACCTCTGATGTGGTCTCCTCAAGGATGTAGTATTTACAGTTCCCTCCACTCTATTTAAAGCACATGATTGATGACTCTTCCAAGCTGAGAGCGCTAGGAATATGGAAAGACAGAAATCTATATTTCAGTAGATCAAGGCAAACCCCCACAATACAGAAGCAACTGAATGATATTTTATTGATGATTATGTGGTGTACATAAATGACAACTGCCACCTGGCCTGCTGGACAAGGCAGTAGACTCCCCATAACAGATAGCACCAAGGGACAGCTA
Source organism: Acipenser ruthenus (assembly GCF_902713425.1). NCBI lineage: Eukaryota > Metazoa > Chordata > Actinopteri > Acipenseriformes > Acipenseridae > Acipenser > Acipenser ruthenus. The sequence continues at coordinate 40,816,722 of NC_081189.1, read as the reverse complement.
CGAGGGAGGAATTGGGGGAGGTGGATGAACTCAAAGTATATCCATAAAACATTGCTTTACGATTTTGAGTCCTTATTGCTTTGGTGTTCCCACTTTAGTCATATTAATATTCACACACACACAATGTATAATGATTATAAAACACACAAAGGCATTAGAACCCATGTTCCAAAAACATTAAACTGTGTGCATTTATTTTTTCAGTACTTCATTTCATCAGATTAAAAATATATTTAATTACAACAGTAGGTGTTTCTTCTTGTTCTGTTTTGTTCACATACAGTAAGCTTTGTATAAGCAATGACTGCTAACGGCTTACTGACAGCTACAAAGTAGTAGAGACAAAGTCATATGGTATTTTTCTAAAAATGCACTTTGGACAGGCAGCCAGTCAGACAAACCCACAGTATTAATTTTAAGACCTAATGGACCCTGGCCAGGGGTTATAACCCAGGCAATTCAAAGTGTTAACTATTGATCCTACTGATAACATGGGTCATTTTAAACATTAAAAATAATTATGTTTTTACTGCACATAAAAACAACCAAAATGTAAATACAAAATAAAAGCGAATCCAGCCAAACAAAGGTTATTTTGGAACTCACAAGCTGTTGCGACTGTTGATATATTAGGCATTTTATACTTAGTCTTATTTCGCTGTCGCTCGTCACTCTCGTAATTTGCGAATGTTTTTTGAAAGTGACGACAAAAAAAAAGTGGAATCGTCACTAGTGACGATCGTTTCTGTTTGTACTATATAAAAAAATCCCTTTTGTTAAAGTCACACACAACGTCTCTTTCTTCAAAAGAAGGGATCGCTAAACCATAGAGTCACTGTTGCTGATCAGATCAGCGCCTCAGCCTCATCGATTCATTGACTCTGCAACATTCTCATCCCATGGTTGGCGACATAAATGCAGTCAGCCATGGGGCTCCCGAGTGGCGCATCCAGTAAAGGCGCTCCGCGCGGAGTGCAGGATGTGCCCTATAGCCTGGAGATCACAGGTTCGAATCCAGGCTATGTCACAGCTGACAGTGACCGGGAGTTCCTAGGGGGCGGTGCACAATTGGCTGAGCGCTGCCCGGGTAGGGAGGGCTTAGGTCGGCAGGGGAATCCACGGCTCACTGCGCATCAGCGACCCCTGTGGCCGATAGGGCGCCTGTGGCTCTGCAGTGGAGCCGCCAGATCTGTGTTGTCCTCCGGCACTATAGGTCTGGTGGCATTGCTGTGGATCTGCAGTGCGAAAAATGACGGCTTGGCAGGAGCACGTTTCGGAGGACGCGTATTCCAGCCTCCGTTTCCCGAGTCGGCGGGGGGGTTGCGAGCGGTGAGCCGGGGATACAGATAATAATTGGGCATGCTAAATTGGGGTGAAAATCGGGGTAAAATAATTGGCGACAACTAAGTTAAAAAAAAAAAATAAAAAATGCAGTCAGCCATTCAGCACCTCAGTTTCATGTTGCGTGTCAGTTACCATGGTGACCCAGACCGCTTTATGAGGCTGTACTAGGTGCTGCTGTAGCTTTCAGCCTCACATTATTCTTTGCAACCTGATAGCATCTGCTGCTGCGCTTTCACGACTACAGAGAGTTCTGCTCAAACCTTTGCATCTGCAGTGTTCGCACTAGGCTGCGCCATTGCGCCAATGTCCCGCTGAAATTCTTTTAACGCGCTCGTGTGTCCCCCTTCCCTGACCAGACGCAATCAATACCAATAAGCAGTAAATTAATGCATTTTGTATTACCATGACATGTCTGGCGACAGGCTAATCTTTTTGTTCGTAATCGTTTGTTTATACTTGCGTTTTCATAATTAAACTCCCATGCCATTATTCTCCAGTCCAGTAGAATGCGATCACACCCTCCCTGGTTACAGGCAGTTTCACAGTAAAGCCTGACGACAACATCAGGCTTGTTAACAACATTGCCCGGCGCAAATATAACCTCGTATCACTGTTACACCCGACCATTACTTCTGGAAGAATAAGTAATAAGCTTCGGTAGTGACTGTTGAAATATTATAGTTGTGCTTAAAAATACTGTGTGCAGAAGATTTGTGAAACGAAAACGCATTAACTAAAAAAAAAAAAAGTAGCCTACGGTAACGTTATAAAATATGTGAAATGTGTTTTTTCTATGACCAAAAATGCTAAAATTCAGGGCCAAAATTATTCTGTATGTGTTAAGCACCAACTGTCTCTTGAGCATTTCGCCAGTGGGCCTATAACGAGCATGATAAAATTATATATATACAGTGTACGTGATTTTATACAGCACTGTATATAATATCTCTTGCATTGAGAAAACACCACTGGAATCGGAATAAAGGAAATTATTATGTAATACAGTTCACGTGCAGCATGGTTTTGGTAAATAGCATTTTCTAAACTATATAATTATGTGCAGTATTAAAATAAGTTAAAAACATAGCAAATCCACAAAACCAATGAAATACATAGTGTATATTTGACATTTTATTTGTAGTGTTCTGTGTAACACGGACAATCGTTTAACCTGAAGCAGATATACGCGTTTATCATATTATCAACAACACCAACGTGTGTTGTAAAAATAAAGCAACAATTGTTTTGAAAACTGTCAAATATTTACTTGGGGCTAAGAATGAAATGTCAAGATAAAAATGCCGTTTTTTATATGGAAATTGTCAAAATAAAAGGGGAAGCTGGAAGAATTTACCAGTTAGGACAACGGCATTTAAATACTACTACTATTAAACTGTATCTGTTGGTAATGTAGTTTCTTCTAGAAGTTTTCAAACTGGGGTACACGTACCCCTGGGGGTACTCAAGAAAAATTCTGAAATGCAAGACAACACATTTTATTTAGTCCCACTTGCCAATCTATTGCAAACTTTTGTCATGTAATCAACGTTTAATCGCGAACACCAGACTGATGTGCTGTGACAGAGCGTTCAGTGCACACACGACTAATTTACATATTAAATATGTACATTTTAAATAAGCCCTGTTGTTTAAATGTAATATAAACAGTTGGGTGGTTACTGCAGTCTGTCTGGGATACAAAAAGTTTAAAAAACTTTTAAGTTTAAAAAACTAAAAGCCTAGTCTTTAACTCATTTTATTTCCTTGTGCGTTCATGCCTGCAAGTCGATATTTATTCTTTTCAATGACCCGATTAAAGTTTATTGTAACTTAAGTACTACATTTCAAAATGGCCAGTCAGAAACCGCAGTATTGTCATGCGGTCTAGTTTGACAAACCGTTACGTCTGGTGTGAGAGTAGTAAGAGTTTTTAGCTTTCAATCCAGTGAAAAAATGTGGATTGTTTGCTCAATACTAGTACATTACTAGCAAAGGGCGATCAAGACGAAATACCATCAAAGATTAAAAACGCCAAAAATGTCCCTGTCTCTGCAACTGATGCTCTCTCCAATTTCCCTGCCATCATCAGTGATTTCTATGGTAACAAGCAGGGACATCCATCACACTGATATTAGGTAAGCGTTTTATTATTCTTTTTTAATTAGCATCAGTACTGTACGTTTTAGTCACCAATAATTTAAAAATGCCAGTAATATGTTTTCGCATTGAGGTCAGCTGTAGAGATGCGTAGATAGTGAACTTTTCTTTGCCTTCTTTTCTATAACTTGTTCATCAATATAAATACATGATTGCGGTAAACTTGTGCGCGCGAATTAAAAAAACAAAACTGTCGCAGAAGAAAAACCACTCGTTTTTTTCAGCGCGGCCACAGCAAGAGTGAAACAGAACAAACAGAACAACAAGTTTTAGAAAATGAAGACTTGGATTCAGAACACCAGATAAAAAAGAACAAACAAAGCTCACAAGCGTCAGATAACAGAAAAAGAAAACAAGCAGCAAAGTTTCAGCCTTATTGCAAAGTTTCAGCCTTATCTGTTTCCATGGCTTGTATATAATACTCTAACAATGTTTTTTTTTTTCATTTTATTGTAAAAAGACATACATGGTATAAGTAATTCATAATGCATTATGTGTCTGTATGTAGCTATTCAGGGCAAATAAATCTGGTTCTTGAATTTTAATGTTCTAAAACTTTACAGCTGTAAATTACCAATTTATTTAAACTGTAGAGCATTATTAAAATGGTTTAATTAAATAATTGTTTTGGTCAATACAGTGATTTAAGGTATAAAATAAAAACAGGATTCATAACACCCTTGAAAACTTGAGCTGTGCGCCAGTAGTGACTATTGAATATCTGGAGTGACTAATGTTTTTAGAAAGTATTAGTCACTAGTGACTAGAACCCAGGGGAAACACTGCTTATACTTAGGCGTTTATACTTAGTCCGCCAAAAAGGAGTCCTATCAAACCTGATGATTAATGAAATGTACTTGTATGCAAGACTAAATGGATAATTCCATACCTGAAAGGAAACGGAATGATAATTCCATAACTGAAAGGAAACCTGTCATTATGAACATCTTTCATATTTTGCTTGATAGTTTCCTGTATACAAATGTTCAAACAAAGAGATACAATCCACTTCAAAACAGGACTGTGTATTTTTTATTCGGTATAGTCGCCACCGCTTAGAACGGGCGCGTATGTGTTAACGTGATTCAGCTGCAGTAAGCGATGGACTGTATAAACTCCCACACAATAACCTGACATTCAGAATGTCCCCCAACCACCAGAACAGTAATCAAAACAAACAAGTGTGTATGCGGTTAAAAATCTTTACTAAGACACTCATTACACTAATAAAAAAGATGTATTAAAACCTATGAACGTAATAAAAAGTGCAAAAAAAGTAATGCAAGTGCAGAAATCTACAGTACAGGTAGACTACATTACTGCAAACTCATTCCAGCGAAGAACTCTGTGATACCCATCTGGACGATCTTTTTTTGCAAGTACGGACGGCAAACCTTGTCAGCGTTTTCTAAAAAATCCCAGTTCGGCTCAATATCTGGATGCTGCTCCATAGCACACCACAGTGTTACAAGCGCAGCACCCACGCTTACATCATCGGTGTCTGTTTCAGGCAAAGCGTCCTGGTCGCTAAGGTGACACAGCTGAGAATTCTTCCTCTGACATCCCTTTTGGTGTTGTCAGAGTTTCAGTTTCGTTGCATTTTCATCAGCACTCTCCTCCTCAACTACAGAAACCCCAGCTTTTTGAAGCAACGTTGCATTGTTTGCTGACTGACAGAGTTTCAAGCATGCTTGAGCAAGCGCACAGCATCTAACAGACATTTTATTTACACTGCATTTTCGTGCTGATGCGCATCGCTTTTCTCTTTCCAACCATGTTTGCTGTTGCAGGCAGTGCTGTTTTTTCAAACTGTAAAGCCAACACTGCGTACAGGGACAGCCAAGGTACAGTACAGGGGTACTCGCACAGTAAGAGGTGCTAACAGCTGATTGGTCGATCTGTCAATCTTTTACAGTAAAGTGCTGCCTTTTGTATTGAAATATATGTGAATGGCAAGGTAACAAGGTGAAAACAGCTGATTGGTGGCTTAGTAAGAGCGATTACTACACTATAAGCAGCGTGTTTGTTATTTAAATCTATATGAATGACACATAACAGGATCTAAACAGCTGAGTTTGCCCAAAATATACGGCATGCTTAACACGGCATAAGCAATGCCTTTGTTATTGAAATCAATGGGAATGCCAAATGGCAAATGCTATTTGTCCGATAAACGGCTGCCTGAAATAACCCTGTACGGTGTAAGTGGCGGATACTGTAATATATTAACTTTTCCTTTGATTTGGCATGCTCTCATCTTGGGAGCTCCAAGAACAGTGCACTGGCCAATTGTACACAGGAAATAGTTGACACTGTAAATGGGAGGATAAGCTACTGTGCATGATTATTACATGAACTAAATAAAGACTTGTTTGCTATCGAATTACATGATCTGATCAAATAATGTAATAGTTAATACAGGATTTGTAGAACAATGTTACTGCCTAATGAAAGGTCAAACCATGGGTCTGTTTATCTAGTTCTTTAAAGAAAAAAAACTATATAAGAAGTAATTTGTATTTAATATGTTTGGATAGAAAGTCCTACTAGGCCTGACTTGAGTTTGTTACAGTAATTTAAAGCACCAATGCATGTTTGCTAATTTTGTGGCTCATGCTAATACTGTATACAGTTATGATTCCTGGAAACAAGCAATATTGATACTATAGCACGACCTGCATAATACAATTTCAGAGATCTAAAGACAGGTCTTTTTTCTTATTTAAGTGGAAAAACAGTAGCAAATGAAACCAGTCTGCACACACAGGAATGTCAATAGCAAAACCACTAAATTTCCTGACTAAGTGTAGGTAATCTTCACATTTCCAATCCATTTCTCTATATTGTTTTTTTTGCTGTATAATTAAATTATTTCTAATCTGTTTTAAATCGTATTCAGACAACTGTTTAAACAACCTAACCTTTTAGTAACCTAAGCGTTCCTAATTTTCGAAAGAATTTGAAAAAACAAGCTTTTCTCCTATTTTATAAAGTGCTGGATCTGGAAATTATTCTGTTTCTAATTAATTCAAGCTCTCTATGGGTCTGGGTATGTCATGGACAAAGGCCTTCACCACAGCCCACAAAACAGTAAATATTGTATTGCTCCTCAACCCAGAAGAGCTGCTCATTTTTTGATTTTCTTTACACAAGCAACAAGGAAACATCATACAAGAAAACTGTTTTTCATGTTATATAACCATTATGATCCAATACATAAAATAATCAAATAATTAGGGCTTGAAGTTTTCGGTTTCAACCGATAATAACCAAAAAATCACCCAGAAAGACCTATTTTGAATTTTTTAATTTAAAGAGTTTTGGCAATATATTTTAAATAATGCTAGTCATGCACTACTGTCTTTCTACATGATAAAACCAGCTTTCAGAAGGCTAGCAGTGTGCAAAGACATTGCTACTGACCAATCATAAAAATCTTTACAACAGAATGCAACTTGTGATGGGTGTTCTGAAAAAACAACTCTATAGTGTTGTAAGATTGTTTTTGCTTTTGTTTAGGACCAATACATTCAGGTCAGTAATTATTTCAAAGTTAGGTTAATATTTATATTTACAAAATTCAGAATTCATGTAAAATATTAAATTAATAAAACAACATCATGTATTACAATTAATACGGTTAAAAGGCTAATAAGTCAACTGGTTAAACTGTCCTGTTAGCATTATGCTAGCTTTGCAGAATTGCTTTGCAGTACTGTATTTGTGTTGCCTTCTAATTGTTTGTATAAGTTATTGGATGATCTTGTATTCAATAAGCTCTATTGACAAACCAGGAAGTTAGATGTTGAGAAGCTGGAAAGCAATGTGTACAACATGTGAGCTGCAGTAATACAACTGTAACATTGGAATCTGTCTGCATCCAGCTGAATTATAAAAAATGCATCCAGAATTCTACATTGTCTGTAAGTTAACCTTATGTATAAGTGAAACGTGTATGTAATTTATTACAGAAACTGAAAATTGATGCGTTTGAGTGTTGTTTATTTTTAATAACCGAAAATAACCAAATTTAGTCAAATATTAATAAAAAACGTAAAGAAACCCCGAACTAAAAAAAAAAAGCCCTGCTAATAATATACCCGCGAGTTATAAATTCATTTTCAACTTAAATACATGCTACTGATGACACAGTATGCTATATTTTTCCCTATGAAATCTGTTTTATTGTATAAAAGTGTGTCAAATTTGAAATACAATAAAAAGTGGTGTAAGTGTTATCCATATATTTGATCTATGCAGGATCCGGTCAGAAAATAAACAAATTCTAACTATAGATTCAGAGCGGTAAATGGTGTTTGACTACATTCAAGCTCATCTGGTTGATGCAAGCCCCCTGGAGCTGTATCAGTGTCAGCCTCTGCTAATTTTAATTGTGGATCAATTAAAGCGCCTGGAAAATGGGCATAAACTGGTCTAAGTGAAAGCCTAATAGCTTTAGAGCTGAACTATTGTGTTTTGCCAAAATCTGCACCATAATAGAGTATATTCAAATTACATATATTAATGATATCAAGAGACAGCTGAAAAATGTTTCCTGAAATACATGTCATACAGTGTGGAGTAGTGGTTAGGGCTCTGGACTCTTGACCGGAGGGTTGTGGGTTCAATCCCCGGTGGGGGGACACTGCTGCTGTACCCTTGAGCAAGGTACTTTACCTAGATTGCTCCAGTGAAAACCCAATTGTATAAATGGGTAATTGTATGTAAAAATAATGTGATATCTTGTAACAATTGTAAGTCGCCCTGGATAAGGGCGTCTGCTAAGAAATAAATAATAATAATAATAATAATAATATATAAGGCAGAAAAGGAGGAGGGGGTAAGTTGACCCAGGCAGAAATTACACGCATTACTAACATTAGGTATATAGATTACGTTTACAATTACGCATTCTTAAAATTCTAAGGTAGAGCACAGCACACAGTCATGCTAAACAATCAAGAAGTGCAGGTAACATATTTATTGACTGGTGAAATACAATTCAAAAGTAACTGCAGTATGTCCACTGTTTTATCATTTCAAATATTTTCACAAAACAAACATTACACTTTAAAGCTAGTGTGCAGTGCAAAAGCACATCATGAAAAACCACATGTGTAGGTGACAAACACTAGAATAAAACATGCTACATTTAAAAAACATATAAAACACTTGAAATTTTCAGTTCACACCGGACGAGGCAAAAGCAATTGTTTTCAATGAAGGAGGTCACGCGCAGCGGCATTCAACTTTCGCTGCGCCGTGACGTAAACTACCAGCAGCCAATCAGGAAAAGTAGGAGGCTCCTTTGCGAGGAAGAAATACTTTTTTTTTTTTTTTTTTTTTTTAAATGGAGGAAGTTTGTGGTTCTAATTTCAGATGGTCCAGAGTTGTATAATACAACATTAAGTAGATTTGAAATCTGCCTTCATCAAACCGGAGCTCCTGTATCAGTCAATGATATTCGCCGTACCTTTTTCTTTTCTTGTGGCAGTCATGGACCCACAGCGATCTTCCTTTTTTTTTTCTTTCTCCGATGGAGCAGGGCGATTGCAATTTTCTTTTTTTGTTTGCGGTTTAATTGTTCCTGGTATTATGATGTCCGATGCACAGTACCACTTGATTGTTGCTGGTTTTACAGTTTCTTCCAAAAAAGTTTGGTATGATGGGACTGCAGTAGTTGCATTTTTTAATCATGTGTATACGACAATGCTCAATAATATCAATGTATAATGATGCCTTTAACTCACTCTCTTTGCCTATACCCAGCAAACCAGACAAAACTCACAAAGAAAGAAAAGATCTCACATTTTTAAAAGCAACATGTTTTTATTTTATTTTAAGCAACACAATTGGCTGATATTTTTGATAATTGTGGGGGGATTATGATGGGGGGGGGGGGGGGGTAAAATTTACTAAGCTTTGTGTCTTCTGTATAAAGAGTTTTCCCTTCCCGCTGGCATTTACTGCTTGTTGCTTATACATGCAGACCGAATGCTCGCTGTGTCCGGTGTGAACGCCCCTTAAGTAAGAAATTGGAGTGTCCAGTGTGAAAACACACCACGAAATAATAGATTAATGTAGCATCCAAAGTAGCACTATAGCATTAACATGTTCAATACAAAAACAAGCCTGTTACAAGCTCTTGCAGTGTCTAATGATGGATTGTACTAGCGTAACAGGAAAGCGTAATCAATCACACTGCAGAGCAGCCTTCCCTCTAAGCTTTTTAGATATGGAGAAACTTGCTGTTTTGACTGAGAAAGGTTACATTATCAGTCAGAAACCTTCGGCCACACATTAACACATTTAATGTATATTTTTGTTGCATTATACCATTTTGAAACAATATTCCAACACAAGTATCTCAACAATTTTACAATTTGCCTTAAATTTAAACAATAGATTTATTGTGACTCATCCTCCGATTCTGAATCACCCTCGGAGAGATTTTATATATATATATATATATGTATATATATATTGTAGCGTGCACAGGGAAAGGCAGCAGCAGGGCTGGTAGGTGACGTAATCACACACAAAGACATAAGCCCGATATTTGCAAAGGAGACGGCTTTTTTGTACAGCGGTATCGGCGCTATGCTTCAGTGCGAGAGGTCCCGGGTTCGCGCCCGCCCTCTGCATGTGTGTGGATTGCCTCGCCCTGTGTCATGCGCCTGCCTGGGGAACCAAGATTGCTACAATATATATATATATATATATATAAAATGATATATATAAAATGATATATTTACCTTTATAAAGCCTGTCTGAGATTTTATCATAAATGTCAGCTGTTACCATAGATATAGACTGCATGCTTAACTGGTGGCCTGCGTATAACTGCTTTATACTACTGCATAAAAGGCGTCTGCACTGCCTTCAATTGTAACCAACTTTAGGGCTACTGTTTTTCTATTTTTGGGATAGCAAATTCCATTTTTCAAAAATGGTCAATACCGTTTTTTCTCCCAATTTTTATGAACACATTGATAATAAACATATACATACATACATACATACATATATATACACACACATATATATGCACACCTCAAAATAATGCACAATTCAGCATTACATACACATATACTTAATACTTTAGAGGTGTCGTGAGTCACGATGAAGATTCAATTACTTCTGGATTAACTAAAAAATAAACAACTCCAAAGTCTGCGCAGTGAAGTGTAGAGATATTTCGTTTTTGAGGTGGTTGATGATGGAATAGTAAAACAATACCTTGTTTTTCTCTATGGATATTGTGAAGCAAAGCACCACGAAGTTTAAGTAAGTTAAGTTACTGCTTTCCATATGTAAATATCTGTTAACGTATATATATGTTTCACATTGCAATTGTGTTTTATGATATTTTTCTGTGTTTTTGGGAGACTTCGGTATTATCGATAGAAATACTTGCACGATATCAATGTACAATTTTCATATCGTTGTCCACCCCTAATTTAAAAGGAAAGAACATCTGGAAGAGCTGTGCTAATTCATGCTGTGTGGAAAGTTCAGAATATTGTGCTGTCATACGATTTATTTATGTATTTATGTCTTTATAGTCATCACAGTGAAGTAAAATAGAGAATACAAGCTAATTGATTTGTCTTTTCCAAAATAAGCTAAATAAGTGGATGCCCCCACCCCTTGATTCTCGGCAGCTATCTTTAAGGATTATAGAAACTCAGTACACTGCATTAATTAGTTTTGAAAAAAAAAAAAAAGAGACGATATTAAGTCTATCTAGGTGTTTTGCAAGCGGTGACTTTCGCTTTAACTCTTAAAACTCAGCCCCATTCATTTTGGGGTGCCAGGGCACTGAAGGTTATGCACATATTACTCAGGCAACCTACAGACTCGGGGCTTTCCAAAGACATATTCAGTGTGTCTATGCGGTACTCCTAGCCGGAACTACGATCGCCTCCACATAAAGCCCTTTAGATTAATGTGTTCTCTTTTATAGCAAGGAATTGGCGAGGCAGACAGGTATACTCAACAAATCATCTTTTAAACTGTCATACGGTTTCTCAAGATGAAATAGGAATAACACTTATGATGGTATCTGGCAGAGGAATTCCACCAGTGTTGAAAACCCATCAGAAACCTGAAGAGTGGTATTTGTATATCAGATCATTTCTTACATTTCAGTTACATAACAAAGCTTTGAAATTTCCTTGACAATTACTGACAATGTTAATGTAAAGCTGCATCTATCATTAGTAAAACAGAAAGATACTTACAAAACATATAGTACTCATTTAGCTGTATTTTCTTTTAAGATAATATACTAAATCATGTATTACCTAAAATTCTGTAATTCATGATTTGATGGCTGGTTTCATGCAGTTGGGAATAAAACAAAAATGTATTTGTTCAGTACATTGTATTAAAATAAATGTTGCTTAAACTGTGTTAAACGGCAATTAAAAATTATATATTACAAGTCCCAAGCTCCAAGACCTTTCTGTTGACCTCTAAACCTAAAATGCTTTTTAGCTGTGTTCATCCATCTTCATATTTTTTTAATAATACAGTTCCCTTCTACCCCAATACCTTATCATGCTTATAACTGCAACATTTTTTTTTTTTGTTTGCACCTTCAAATTATACCACTCATTACACAATGGCTTGTTCATTCTGCACAGTTTTTGATCCAACTGTAACAGACATTATCCAGACAGCTTCAGAAGCAGGAAATTCAAGAGTCTCTGTGTGCTAGAACCTCATACTTAACTTACAAATCCAAGACTCAACATTTTTGAGAGATTAATGCTAAATGACATTAGTCTATAAAGATGTAATCACTGTGATATATGCATGATGGTAGTGGCTGAAGGTTTGGCACATGACATCTCCTAGAAGTAATTTTACGTCCATAAAAATATCTGGTTTTAGCATCTGTAGTTTAAAATGCATAAAGCTTGCATCTGCAAAGTTTGTTCACAGAACTATACAGCACTTTTTTGACTGACCCTCCTCCTCGGACCACTTTTAGTAAATGTCTTGTTTCCCTGAATAGATCATCACCGCCTCTTCAAATGTCTGTCTCAAATGCTAACCCAAAAAGTTACACATTTCTAGGTGGGATGCTTATTGCAAATTATTCAACAGTGGAACTGACTGCCTAACTTACTCCTATAGGGATCCCAAGTGGGTATATCCTTCAGTCTCTCTACAGAATCTGTACAATGCTGCATTTAACCCAATGGCAGAAATGTATAGACTTATTAATTCTCAGCACAGCTTAGCCTCCACTGAATGAAACTGACACTGACCAATACTTTTAACAGTCCTCGCAACTATTTTGATGAAAAACATTACACTATTTATGCATGCTGGAAATAATGACTTTGTTTCTTTTTAATAATACATCAAACCAGCAAAATGACTGTATTGTGTTGATATATTAATGTGTTAAACAAAATTGACTTTTTAAAGGTATTGTCAAAACATTTGTTGGAAAACTGCTATACATATAGGGCTAGTTGTGTGTAACAGGTATACAGTAGTTAATGGGTTAAATCAGATGGGAAGCATTGTAAAAAAAAAAAAAAAAAAATACAACCAATCAAATAGTATCCAGTATCAAGTTTTGATTGCATAGAATGTATTCTAGAGTATGTTCTGCGCCATGTTAAAGACTGCTCAAAACAACAATACACATTTATATCCTTGTTGGTTACAGTAGTATTTTTGTTAATGCAACTAACAGATAAAATACAAGCAACAACATGCTGTAATATGAAGGAAGATGGTTGTTAAAAATGTATTTGTGGCATATGGCAAGGGACTTCTGCAGACATGACCTTTATCCTGTCTTCCAATTCATTAATTCAATTTTATCTCTTAAAAGGTAAGTGACTGTCCAGATAAGCAGCAGAAGCTCTGACCTCCAGCTATCTGTCATTCAGAACATACCGAATTGTTCTGCATTAAATGCTTAAGTGCTATCTATGTGCTTAGTTATGTATATGAAAGGTTACAAACAATTCTTTGTTACAGGAAGATAACATCTGTTTTAAAGAGCATGCATTTAGTTTATTTCCAGTCATCACTTCCCCCCGTTAAATGTTACATTGCCAAAATGCAGTAAAAACAAGATAAATGTCTTTAACAGAAGCATTATAAAAGGATTATCACAGGCAGAAGCAATACAGCTTGATTTGTGATGGTGTGTAATTTCTATTGAACTAGTCGCAAAGCAATGAAACATGGCGGGCTGAAGCATCAAAAGGCAGAAAACAAGATCCCAGGACTGCGGTTTCAAAAGTGGCCTCTGGATATTTCTGTACAAAATATACTTCTATATTTTGTACAGAAATATTCAAGAGAATAAAACTGTGCAAGTATCCAATCAGTTTTGTGATGTGTGGAGAAAAAATACCTAACAAAAACAATAACTACAGTATACAATAACTATATAACTCAAGATTCACCTGTTTTGTGTCATCCCATTTTCTTTTTTTACTGGTACTTGTATTAAGCTTGGAAATAGAGTTCCCAACCAGAGTTTACAAAATAAAATAATAATACAAAACAGTTCTAGGATGCCAGGAATTAGTATTATGCATTTTCATTAACCCGTAGGGAAACATTTTCATTAGGCTCAGCTTGTTATGGGTTAATCAGCTGATGATAATGATATTATGATGATTATTTATATAAAAATATGTACAAAATGTCCATTCAATATTTTTGTAAGACAGCTTGTTTCTTAAAAGGAAAACATAGGAAACAGAAATGGGCTTACCTTGTGACTTTACAGCTGGACTCAATCAAATCATTCTCCAAGTCCAGGAAGTGGGATGGATGCTTGTACCCCGTTGGAGAGGTCAATCTTTTTAAACGCAGCAACCCAACACAGAACTTGGCTCCCATCTCCTCTAGTTCCTTTGTTCCTATTTGAAGACCCTGTGAAAACAACAGATAGTATCAGAAGGGGCTGGCAATCATGTAACCTCAAGTACGTTGCACAATGAACAAAAAACAATTACAGTACATGCATTAGAAATATACCCACCATCATTAATGTCATTAAAAAAAATAAGCTACGAGCATCATGAAAAATTATCAACATGACCTACATCCACAGTGTGTACTGTGTCCCATCACAAATGTAGTGCAACTGGGAAAGTGTCATTAGCGATCAATAGTACATTTTAAAGAAATGCATGCCAAGGGTCCCAAATAAAGAACACACATAAGCAAAACAATACCATGAAGTGAATTGTGTGTACATATTCAACTGCTTAAAGTTCCATGTTACTGAGTTTTTTAGTTTCATAACTGATGCACATCTAGTAAGTTTAGACATAATTTTGAAACAGGCAGTTAAAATGGAAAGTATGAGGTAATAATACAGAAACTATTTAATTCACATCTGTACAAACACTCTTTAGGCCATCTACTAAATCCATTACCTGGGATCCTAGGGATCAGCATGTGGCCAATTCAAAAAGAAAGGGGTGACTAATAATAATTTCCTAGAAAGTACTTAGCCAAAATGATGTTTATTTTGGCAAGGGGTAGCTTTTTCACAGTTTTTATCTTCTATGCCTGATGTTTCACCAGAAAATGACAATCTCCGTTTTGAAAATGCTTTTATATATTTTTGAAAACAGGAAGACGACAAGATTAATGTTCCCCCTTTGTTTTGAAAATGTAGGCTTCTTTGTCTGCATAGACGATGTAAGAATCTTACTGCATGTGGAACTTTTTGCAAGTGGTCAACAAACATTTTGATAGTAAAAAGAGACAAGTTCTGAAATCAGCTTTAGGGCAGTTCCTGGAAGCGGTGCATACAAAATTATTTAATAAAATGCCATTTGAACTATAACAAGTACAAAACAGACTCTGAATGTAGAGGAACACGTACTTTGAATAACTCTTATGTAAATCAGTGCCATATTAGAGAAACTTACAGTGGCTTTTATATTATTATTATTATTATTATTATTATTATTATTATTATTAATAATAATAATTTATTTAGTCATTTAGCAGACACTTTTATCCAAAGTGACTTACAGAGACTTGGGGTGGGTGGGGGGTGGGGGAGGGCTGAACCATGCATCACAACTGCTGCTGCAGAGTCACTTACAATAGGACCTCGGACAGAGCACAAGGAGGTCAAGTGAGTTGCGCAGGGTCACACACAGCGAGTCAGTGGCTGGGATTGAACCTGGAACCTCCTGATAACAAGCCCCTTCCTTTAACCACTGGACCACCAAGCCCAAACCAAGACCAAACTTTGATCACATCATTTTGTTGTAAGTTCATGCATTAAATATTGTATACAAATGTAAGTACACCAACAAACTTCAGACCCAGGCTTCCCCATGTGAAGTGCACTTAGCATTGACGGAATATTTTTTCTTTTTAAGTTGCATAGATGAACCATAAGTTAGTGAATATCCGTTAATATTAATCTCCAGTAACCTCTTGGTAAAGAGACCACCTGTGGGGTTCTAAGTAAGGCCTGAGTGGTTCTGAACATCTGCCAGGGTTTTATCTTTCTCTGCTAAGAACATTTGAAGAAGCAAAACATCTCACAAGTGCCGTCGTAAACCTAAAATTGGTTTCTACAGTTTCCACTACGGCATATACCTGAAACACATACCAATATCATACAGATGGCAGCCACTTGCAGAACATTTTTAAACAAAGGGAATTCGAGCTACTTTCAAAACATTGTAATGCCTATGTATTAACATACATGGACACATTCATCAATGGTTTTTATTATACCTGCATTCTTTAGTCTCAGAGATATAAGCAATACACCTGCATATGTACTTACCTTATATTTCCCTTGATCGCAACCACATAAAGTGCTTTCCATGGTATAGCTCTTCTGCACTCCAATCTCACGCCATACCACCACACGTGCAGTGGACTCCTTGGATTTTTCAACTACAAAACTGCAGCTACTCATGCAGAATGCTGGGGCGATCTGACTTAAAATCCTGGGAAGAGTCTAGGGAAATAAAGAGAAAGGGCATTGTTTATTCACCACAAAGTCACATCTTACCTATACTGTACAGCAGAGCCCTGCTCATACAAGGAGCTACATTGCCACTTTTTGCCTGCTTTGAGTTTATAAATGGGGTCCCTACTAAATCAAGATTAACTACAAACCTACCCATCAAGCTTCCAGTCTGATCTAAATTGCAGATAACAGTTTTCATTCTGCCATGGTGCGAGAGGGTAGCGGGCTGGATAACTTTGCTGTTTTATTGTGAATTTACCATAGTTTACACTGGTTTGCCATGTATATTAATATGCTTTATCATACCTTGTTTATTTTTTACACTGCTTACCTATGCTTTATTACACTTTGCTATGTTTTTACTGTGATAAACTTTTATATGGGTACATACTGACCTACTGTGCCATAGGATCTGTAATAATGATAGCAAATAGTGTAACTTTATGCCATCTTGACCTGTCCCCTGGGGTTATCGCCCCAAAACCAATAGGTATCTACAGCCTGAAACTCTACATTCCATCAAGTGGGTCATTGTGTGCCAAACAAAATGTTAGACTGGAAATAGGGGAAGGAAAAGGAGGACAGAAATAAGAGAATGTCTGCCCTCTTGCCAGGGTAAAAATAATTACATCAGCGATAAAAGTGTTCAGATAAGCCGAATATGCTGAAAAACAAGGGACTGACAGTCAGCTGTGAACTTAACTGGCTACAGCCAGAGTACCATTCTAAACAGTTTCTTACAATAAGTTTGTGGACTCAAAGGTTTCTCTCATATATGCTAACAATATCATTTAGATGTGTTCTGCCATGTTACCATGTTAACAACAACAATGTTCTAAAATCCCTGCTAATTTTACAGCAACTGTGAACTATGGTGCTGGGAGACAGGTAAGTTTATAAATACTTCAGAAAAGCAGCCAATCATGACTTACAGTGCCTTGCGAAAGTATTCGGCCCCCTTGAACTTTGCGACCTTTTGCCACATTTCAGGCTTCAAACATAAAGATATGAAACTGTAATTTTTTGTGAAGAATCAACAACAAGTGGGACACAATCATGAAGTGGAACGAAATTTATTGGATATTTCAAACTGTTTTAACAAATAAAAAACTGAAAAATTGGGCGTGCAAAATTATTCAGCCCCTTTACTTTCAGTGCAGCAAACTCTCTCCAGAAGTTCAGTGAGGATCTCTGAATGATCCAATGTTGACCTAAATGACTAATGATGATAAATAGAATCCACCTGTGTGTAATCAAGTCTCTGTATAAATGCACCTGCACTGTGATAGTCTCAGAGGTCCGTTTAAATCGCAGAGAGCATCATGAAGAACAAGGAACACACCAGGCAGGTCCGAGATACTGTTGTGGAGAAGTTTAAAGCCGGATTTGGATACAAAAAGATTTCCCAAGCTTTAAACATCCCAAGGAGCACTGTGCAAGCGATAATATTGAAATGGAAGGAGTATCAGACCACTGCAAATCTACCAAGACCTGGCCGTCCCTCTAAACGTTCAGCTCATACAAGGAGAAGACTGATCAGAGATGCAGCCAAGAGGCCCATGATCACTCTGGATGAACTGCAGAGATCTACAGCTGAGGTGGGAGACTCTGTCCATAGGACAACAATCAGTCGTATACTGCACAAATCTGGCCTTTATGGAAGAGTGGCAAGAAGAAAGCCATTTCTTAAAGATATCCATAAAAAGTGTCGTTTACAGTTTGCCACAAGCCACCTGGGAGACACACCAAACATGTGGAAGAAGGTGCTCTGGTCAGATGAAACCAAAATCGAACTTTTTGGCAACAATGCAAAACGTTATGTTTGGCGTAAAAGCAACACAGCTCATCACCCTGAACACACCATCCCCACTGTCAAACATGGTGGTGGCAGCATCATGGTTTGGGCCTGCTTTTCTTCAGCAGGGACAGGGAAGATGGTTAAAATTGATGGGAAGATGGATGGAGCCAAATACAGGACCATTCTGGAAGAAAACCTGATGGAGTCTGCAAAAGACCTGAGACTGGGACGGAGATTTGTCTTCCAACAAGACAATGATCCAAAACATAAAGCAAAATCTACAATGGAATGGTTCACAAATAAACATATCCAGGTGTTAGAATGGCCAAGTCAAAGTCCAGACCTGAATCCAATCGAGAATCTGTGGAAAGAACTGAAAACTGCTGTTCACAAATGCTCTCCATCCAACCTCACTGAGCTCGAGCTGTTTTGCAAGGAGGAATGGGCAAAAATTTCAGTCTCTCGATGTGCAAAACTGATAGAGACATACCCCAAGCGACTTACAGCTGTAATCGCAGCAAAAGGTGGCGCTACAAAGTATTAACTTAAGGGGGCTGAATAATTTTGCACGCCCAATTTTTCAGTTTTTTATTTGTTAAAAAAGTTTGAAATATCCAATAAATTTCGTTCCACTTCATGATTGTGTCCCACTTGTTGTTGATTCTTCACAAAAAATTACAGTTTCATATCTTTATGTTTGAAGCCTGAAATGTGGCAAAAGGTCGCAAAGTTCAAGGGGGCCGAATACTTTCGCAAGGCACTGTATGACTTAATTTTACCACTGACCATGTACAAGTAAACCTGCTTATAACAACCACTGAAAATTCTACAGTACCTGTGTGGACAGATGGTCTTTATACCCTGGTGATTTAAGTGTAATAGTCACTAGACATGGGCTTTTAAAACTTGTTTGACTGTACATAAATCAGCAGATAAAAACAACAAACAATACTGTCGCAGATTTACTTCTAAAGGTCTTATTTACCCTGTATCCCAGGTCTTCTTGAAGTTCACACGAGGTGGCACTCACATTAGTCTGCCATACAGTTTCTTTGATACTGCAGCCATACATAAACACATTCTTTTTGCGAGAATGACCATGATAATCACAATATACCTAGAAAGAGGACAAATGGAAAACATAATTCAGCAGGATGGTTTTCAGTAGTTCAAAACTACTCATTTCAGGATTCCTCTGGAATTACAGCACAAGGCTATGATTATTTCATGGTAAAAAATGGCATTTCATGGTTTAAAAATAATATTCACAATAAAACATAATATTTATTGCTTACCTGAAAAAGTAAATGCTAAATTG
Organism: Acipenser ruthenus; assembly: GCF_902713425.1. Lineage (NCBI taxonomy): Eukaryota > Metazoa > Chordata > Actinopteri > Acipenseriformes > Acipenseridae > Acipenser > Acipenser ruthenus. Next base: position 40,797,114 of record NC_081189.1, on the reverse strand, counting down.
TAGAATATTTCATTTTTTATGTCCACCTTTTAAAGACATTCTGCTTTCACCATCAGTGATTTATCAAACAAAATAAAAAAAAAACATAAATACATGCTAAAATAACAACAGACATGTGAATTGTCCTCTTCTTGTACTTGACAGAGTAATCTTCAGAAGAAATATTTCAGATATTTGATGCAGCTGGTGTCTCTTTCAGTCTATGCAGTGTGTTCAATCATTTACAGGACACAAACTAAACCAGCTGCCAGGATTGCTAAATGCAGTGTAACAGGTAGTGCGTCAATAAGGCAAACGATTGCTGTATTTATTTTTAAGTGATACAAAATATGTATATTTACACTATTCTTTCAGAAATTGCATTTTTCACAGGGAACTACATATTACATGGCAATGGGTACATTTCACAGGAATCATGAAATCCGTAATAACTGAACAAAATATAGCCTTAATTATGATATGTAATAAAAACAAGAGCCAGGACAAAGATGAAAAAAACTTGCATTCATTTGTCAAAAAAAGAAATGAAAATGTATATGTGATACAGTCAGCATTGTTTTGCATACCTTCAAGAATAAACAAATGCTCCTCTAAATTGATTATCATCTCCTGAACTGTATGTGGATGCTTGATTTATATGGCATTCTACACACACAAAATCAAAACCACATTTGCAGGAAATGAGAAGGTAATGCCCATAAGATTTTCCTTCCAAATGATTAATATGAGAAGACTCAACACCATGATGATATAAGAGCAACAATAATGCCATGACACATCATAAATCACAAGTTTTGAAAACCTTTGTACTTTATGCAAAGGATTGCTATCTGATCGATAATGGCATTTCAATTAAAAACAGATATGTAGTGCAAGCTTGCATCAACTCATGGCACTTAATTCACTCACTGCAGATTATTCAGATTTTTTTTATATATGAAGTATACTTGTATACTATCTTTGATGTCTTAACAGGACCTAATCCAGGTCTTAGTTTACAGTGAGTCTATTGATTCTGCAAGCAGGTTTAATTTCAGCATTTCCAGCCATACTATATAAAAGCTGGTTGCTTCATGTAATTCTTTTCAACCCTGGTCTGAGGACATCAAAATGATAATCATTCTTTCTTGAGCAAAATGAGCTACAGTGAATGTCTTGTCCTTATTGACCTTCATTAGCAATAGCAGTTGTTAAACCCATGAATACAAATAACACAGTAATCCAGTTGTTTTGTCCTTACTAGTGGTGTCCGCTGTATTGCAGCTAGGTACTGCAACAGGCCTTTGGTGTGATAGATGGTGGGATGAAGATCAGGGTTTGGGCTCTGCCACTGCCTGTTGAGATCTTCACCACTTAAGGAGCAACGGTGGCTTTGGAAAACAAAAACACAACCAAGATTATATGTATATCAAGATTTTATGTACATCTATATATATATATATATATATATATATATATATATATAGTGGCAGAGCAGAGGCTCTACACGTGTGTGTGCGTGAAAGGTTTAATTGTGTCATTGTTAAATGGTTTGAGTGATTCATTGTTTTATTATTTATATGAAAAAGTGTGGAATGTGATCAGGTGGTGATTGAATAATTGCTATATAAGCACAAATAACTGTTTGTTTGTTGTGCAGAGTAGATTGTGTGTTGCTGTGTCAAGAAAGTCCAGTGAATGTGCTGCTCAGCCTGGACCCGAAGGTATTGGTTACAAATATTTAGGGTTACTGGTAAATGGCTTAGACGTCCAGTGTTTAGTCAGACCTACTAAAAAGTTTAGTTATTGCTCCTCTCTCCCTCTCTCCCATTATGACACCAACAAATGATTTAAAGTAAAATGTGGTTTCAGATTGCCGAATGCTAAATAAAGGACAAAAATATTGCTAAAGCTGGTTGTGCAGTTAATTTCATGCTGAGCAAAAGTTTAGTTTTACATTTTTGTAATTAATTAATTGTTCAGTGATTAATCCTTAATTTAATTCAAAATTCAATTTATTTCTACAATTACAGTATGTAATCCTGTAATCCACCTGATCCACAGAAGTAGTGAACTCTTATATTAAGTTAAAACCTACACTGCACCATATTTTATTAAACATATCACTTTATCATTGTATATGAGGATGCAATGGATGTCAATTTCGATGGCAAGTACATACTGCTCTCAATATAACATCCATTATTTAGTTTATTATGCCTTCAATATAATCAAAGTTCATGGAGCTGCACTAGCTATACCTACTACTGGTGTTTATAAAATACTGATAATGAATAAAGCTTACCTGGACCTTTCCCTTGTCATCTCAAAATCTGTTTAGAACATCAATCATTACAATTCACCTCAGTCAAAAGTGTGTAGTATATAAATTAACAGTAGTACAGATAAAATAGGTATTTATAACACAATATTCTGTTTAACATTACCTTAAAAACAGTGCTGTATGAAAAATCGCCTTCAAAACTCCAACAAAAAAACCAAACTCACTTTCCATTGATGACTCCATCTGGATTTAGCATGGGAACGATTTTGAAAATGTACGATTCTCTTAGGCTCTGAGCCATGGGGCTGTTGCTCATCAAGAACTCCAGAGTTCCTTTCATCACCCAGCTTGCATTAGTCTCCCCAGGATGTACACGAGCACTGAGAAAAATGTAGGGCCGATTTCCTGTTAAGTGAAGGAAACATGGTTAATTAAAATTCTATGCAAATAACACAGAACGGCAAAGCAATGTATAGCTCAAGGGTCATGCAAAACTAAAAACTCTCAATGGTAGTAGTACGAACATAAACTTAATACAATTATTTGACACTTTTTTTTTTTTTTTTTTTTTTTTTTACTAGCAGTCTACCTCAAGCTCTTCAATTTGACTACCGGTATATCTTTCTCAATGTCTTCAATTAATTGATTCTGACATTCATTCAGATTTCCAGGCAAAATGATTGTCAAAGAAGTTTACCAAGTGTCTTTTAGTCAAGGTCACAGCTACCTTAAAGCCTATAAAATGGCTTTAATATCTATAGAATTACTTAAATTAGACTTACCGTGGTATAATTTCTTAAATGTTCTGAGTGCTGTTTATTTTTAAGAAGTGAAATCGTGATTGATCACTGATTTCTTTCAAAAAGAGAATTTCCTTACAAACACTGTCACAAGTGACTGCGGTTATTTATTATTATTTATTTCTGAGCAGACGCCCTTATCCAGGGCGACTTACAATTGTTACAAGATATCACATTATTTTTACATATTATTTTTACATACAATTACCCATTTATACAGTTGGGTTTTTACTGGAGCAATCTAGGTAAAGTACCTTGCTCAAGGGTACAGCAGCAGTGTCCCCCACCTGGGATTGAACCCACAACCCTCCGGTCAAGTCCAGAGCCCTAACCACTACTCCACACATAGTAAGACATTTATTTGTATTTTCCTATGGTGTTTAATGTTGCCATCCAAGGCTTTTTGTTTTAATGTTTAGAAAAAAAAATGCATTCTACAAAAAATAGGATTGCTTGTTATAGTTAAGTGAAACCTAGGCATTGGAACAGTAGTTTTAAAAGAGCTTTGATCGTACACGTTGACAAAATTGCATATTCTGAGCCAACTTTCAACCAAACCTTGTTTTGTGAGAGTACCGAATGTAAGCAATCTTTAGATATATCTGTTGCTTCATCAAACTGTATTGCAACCGAGAGATCAGCTGTGCAAGGACATATTCCGACGTGTCAGAGATTTGGCGGCTGACAGCATTGTCTGACACAGGGATCATTTTTAACTTCTCTGCCGCACTGTCATCAAGCAACTTCCTGCAAATGTCAATTGCTGCTGGGAGAATCAGTTTTTCCCCTCCAAGTTGTGTAAGGCTTTTTATTCTTGGCAATGTGGTATGAGACTTGATACGACGCTTTTAAAGCTCTTGCAGGGGTGCACATTTTTCATCGTGTTTTATTGTTTGTTAATTTCTTGTAGTTTCAAATAAATCTCTGTTCTTTCCTACCAAATCTCCATGTTTTGTTTACAAATGGTGTTTTAATTAAGTTGGCTTCAGGCTATCATTTACTGCACACACTACAAATTGGGGCCTCATTTCTCCGTTGATTGCAATGGAAGTGAAACCGAAATCCAAATATGCTTATTTATGTCTTGTTTTTGCATTTTTTTTCTCTGTATCATTTTCTGTTTCAGCTTCTGCCTTACGTTTCGGAACACTACCATCTTGTAATAAGTACCAATCCATTTTTCACTGTGCAATATCAAAAAGAAAAAAATTGACTCACCAGCAGAATGAGTACTGCACTTACAACTGCTTGCTGTATAATACTAAACCAAACAGTGGGAAAAGTAGTTCCCATAGAAATGTTGCATATGCCTAATTAAATACATTGTAACACATCTCTGTGTACTTGTCACAAAGACGGCCAGAGTGGGTGGCGTCAGACCAGAAAGGAATCCAAACACAGACAGTGGTTGTGATGGTGAGCTGAGTGCAATGGCTGCACTCAGCGTTTATTAACAAAATAAAAAGGTTTAACAGTACAAAAACAGGACACGGCACTTGACGCCAAAATAAACAGACATACAAAACGACTAAACACTAAACAGACGGTGCAGGACAGACAGACGAACAAACACGGTGAGTGAAAACACGTTAACTATTACTCTTATTCTAACAATTACTACCTCCGTCTCCAATCCCGTTCTCCACTCACCGAACACCCAACCACAAGTGACTAAAACGTGCATCTATATATACTGTTGTGCTGGGATTCAATTACTAATTAATTACTCACTTGAATCCCAGCACGTGAATTAATTCTGTGCAACCCCGTGCTCACATATTACATTTAACCAGCACGTGAAGTGATTTGTGCTCTCCTCGTGCCTAAATACAAATCTACACTTTAAATACACGTGAAACACAGACCCGTTTATATCCCGTGTACCAATCTATACACCAACATTAACATACGCACGCATACATACATACACAGAACACACAAATGCACACAGGGGCGGGGCACTTTGCCACAGTACTGCATCAGCATACATTCTGATTTAGCCTAAAATCTGATTAAATCAGTAGCAAACAATAGTTACCCCACACCCCCGCAGAGGGGCGCGCCCCAGTTTTGAAAACTCCTGCATTAGAGGAACTTATCTGTCAGACATCCTGTTTTGTAACGTTTTAATGTGAAGACTGTTGAGTGCCATTAAGTGTGATTAGTGCTTGGCTGTTTTAAAATTAAAATTAATTAAAGCAACACAGGTTTTGTACTTACTGAACTGACAGATCTGTTCATAACACTTGGACTCTGGCATCGCTGTTATAGTCAAGACATGGCAGCTATTCCCACCTAGGGTCTCACAGAGGACATCTTGGCGGTAGTAAATCTGAGGGCTGTGCATGGACCCCAGCTTCTGAAGATGCATCTTTGCAGAAAAATAAATAAAAGTGTATATTTAAAATAGTTGGTATACTACTCTAAACCTGTACTTATTTACCTGAACTAAGTGGGTTGACACTTTTATCAGCCAGTAAACCACAGAACTCTGAACAAACACATACACCAATATTGGAAAAAAACACATACCTGAATCTTCATGGAGCATCCTATATATATATATATATATATATATATATATATATATATATATATATATATATATATATATATATATATATATATATATATATATATATATCTAGTATTTAATAGCATATTTTATACTTACAGATACAATTCCTAAATTAAAATTATTAAAATAAACAAATAAAACAGAGAACTGAACTTAGGCATACATAGAACCACATGCTGCTTGCTACAAAAACAAACTGGTTTTTACTGGAGCAATCTAAGTAAAGTACCTTGCTCAACGGTACAGCAGCAGCGTCCCCCACCTGGGACTGAACCCACGACCCTCCGGTCAAGAGTCCAGAGCCCTAACCACTACTCCACACTGCTGCCCTACATATACTAATATTAGCTTTTTTCTGCAATAAATCTCTTCTCGAAGTAGACTCTTGCAGTGTTTTTTGCACACGTAGCTTGCTGCTTTATCGAATAATAAAAAGTAGTAGTCCAATCTGCCCCTCTTAATGATACCCAGATACTTCAACGCTAATTCTGAAATTTCTACTAAGTGCATGGGATTCATTGAACTGTCAGATAGCTTAAAACAAATGATCGATAGATATAGATAGATAGATATTTTTTACCTTTAAAGTAGAATAGGTATATGGGTAGTGGTAAGCAAAGTAACAGACATCATTCTTATGTTGGAAGGTGACCGTAAATGTGATTGTATAGTAAGACTTTCCTTTCTGACCCCCAGCTGCAATGGAACTCCTCGAAAAGTGGTTTCTTGATGATGAAACATAATGAAAACAAAAAGCACATTTAGTAAAGAGAACATCACACTTACCTCATGACAACATGCAACAACTAAAGGCACAATTGCAAGTACTTGATAAGCCCCACTTATGTGAAACAAATAAATGTTTTTGAAGATCCTGACATTATTATCCCCGCCAAATGGGGACATAGTAGAGGTGGTTGTACATTCTACGTCACACTTCACACTTTCTGCATATATTTGGAGAACCACTTATCCAATGTTCATGAAACTTGGTATTAACATTATTTAGCATAAGTTATTGAGAATATCAGATCCAACTAAATGGGCTTTTAAATCGTAAATCTTACTTTTTCATTTAAAAGCAGAAGTGACTCATCTGTATTAATGTAAATACAGTAATAAAATATGCCCAGCATAAAAAACTTTATTTTTCATTATAGCTTTCATAAAGATTAGTCGCTTATTGACATGTCGCAATCTCGTTTGTACGTTCTGCTTCTAAATGAAAAATAAAGGCTTGGCCGATTTATAAGTTGTTTCATTAAGTTGTTTCACAAAACATAAATTAAATCAATTTTACTATTCACATGTTTCTCAGTTGTGATTGAGATACATGAATGGCTTAACAGGTATCAGTTGAATTATTAAAAGGAGTATAAAAGTTGTGGTAAACACTGAAAATCATAAGCCCTACATATATAAATAAATGCATAAACACAGCACCAGGGGTACGATAATGGTCTGTTTTGAGTAGAGGGTGAGCATTAATTGCATAATTACAGAAATGTTATACAGTCTAATTATTCAAACCCTGCTTATTGTATATAAAATAGACAATAACATGTTCACACCAAACTGACTTTATTCCAAGTACAGTATCACGTTAATTCAAAGAAAGACTCGTGACATTTGCAGGATCAATATTTCATTAAAAAAAAAGAAAGCCCTTTACTAATGATAATAGTTTGTACTTGTCTGACTGGCAGCAGTAGGGAAAAAGAGGCGATCAAAAATTAAACAAAATATAAGCAATCTCCTCTTCGCCCCACCTCCTCCACGCTAGATTCAGCACCAATAGTAGAAGCAGACATCATATGTACGGGATGCTTTATTTTCATATGCCTTAACATTATTCCTGTACTGCCGCTGTAACTAAACTCTGCAGAGCACAGCCTACATTTTACTTTTTGGTCTCCCTTTTTATCGAAATATGTCCGAACAAGGCTTTGCGTATTTAGAGCGCCCAAAGATGACATTGCTAGTCACGTGAGCAAAAGCATGCTGGACATTGGGAGGCAGGAAGTAGACAATGAAAAAAAAAAAACCTAGAGTAGCTGTTATTTGCAGACACCATCTTGTTCTTAATATTTGACCTGCACATTTTTGACAACGTTTAAACGTTTAAGCAAAATTAAAAACGTTTGACACTTTACTAACGTTTAAACTATAAACGATTAACAACCCAAATCAGGATCAGACTAAATTAAGTTTTGAAGGGTGAGGGATTGCACCCTACACACATTACATTCTAATTTGCACCAATCAGAGAATATAAAGTAACTCTCCAGCATTATAAATACCCCTTGAACTATCTAATCAATTATGTGAATCAAGTGGAGTTGAGGCAATTAATGGGCAAACTGTCATGTTTGTCTTGAACTACTGAAATACCTATTAGCGGTCAGTCAAAAATTTATGACAAACGTTAATTCTAATATTACTTAATGGGCTCTATTCTCAAATTTTTAGGAGAATTGGCTCTCTGGGGGAATATGGAATTTGAATCGAGTCTGCTCCACCTTAAGGCAGTATTCACATGTATTCTCTGTTAGCAAAGCAGCATGAGAATCTCTTTTTACTCAAATTAATTCAAATCGTGCATTCGCTGTTCCCAATTAACATAAATGACCACAGGTGATCGGAGAAAAGAAAATATGGGATACCATAGCCACTTCTGTAAACAGCTTGGGCTATGCCAAAAGAAATGCATCAGATGTTCAAAGGCGCTTTTATGATATTCTCAAACAAGTTAAAAAAGAGGCTCGTCAATTAAAACAAAGCCAACATAAGACGGGAGGGGGTATTCCACAGTCCCCATTGAATACAGAGGAGGAACATATCCTATCAACATTTGACCAGCGAGCTCCAGAAGGTTTACCAAGTGAATTAGAAACATCAGTGGTGCTTGAACCAGGTATTTTTCTATTCCTTTATTTAAATACAAAGTGCATAATTTTAGTTAGCCTATGTTATGTTTATTTGTTTACAATACATATTTTTTTTCTAGATGACAATGATACAGTGGAAAGCATTGCAAATGAGGAAGCAGAAGTTTCTTCAGCTTGCGAAGATACCCAAACGGACAGTACAAAACTAATGCATACAGCTGGCACCTGCTACAAAGCTGTGTCTGTTCCTGCTGCTTCTCCTCTTGCAGTTAGCCAGTCCCCAAATGTTTCTGCTACTCAATCTATTGTCCCTGAACAAATATTTCAGTCTTTTAAAGATACTGCCGGTTTGCTGGCAGCCAATAACACACAAGTGAAGGATGAGATATCTGCTACGCGTAAAGAGTTAGCTGAATTCCGCAAAGACATCTGTTCAGAGCCGAGTACCTTCAACAGTGTTTTTTGTAAATGTACTGAATTCTATATGGCCAGCAATAGCAGAGAGGAAAGGGCATGGATGCTAAGAAATAAATAACAAAAGTCCATTGAAGAGTCAGAGTTCTGAAGGCTCTTCCAAACAGCACAAGGCATTATGCGCAAAACACACCGGATGGCTGGAAGAGGTACCACTACAAGAGACGCTGCAGCCACCAGCACCATCTCGAAAGATGTGCCCCAAGATTCTGTAGGAAGAAGTTCCACAAGAGTAACAGCTGGAAGAAAAAAGCTTAAATTGGACTAGTACAAATACATAGGCTTCCTAATCCCCCGTCCCCCCCTTTTTTGTGTGTGTGTATGTAATCGTTGTGCATTGAATACTATTACAATGCAATAATAATAAACATTTTGAAATCAAAGTACAATTCATATTCCAAATAACACTCACATGTGAAAAAGTTCCTTATAATTCCAATCCTAACCTCACAAGTCACAGTTGTATGTCTTTCTTTATCATTAGGTACATCAGGGTTAATTGCATCTTCAATAGAGTGCCCTTCGTGCGAAATATCACTATTACTGCGAACAGCAATGTTGTGTAAGACGCAACATGCCAAAAATATGCGGGCAACCTTCTCTGGGGTATATTGCAGTGCACCACCTGATCTATCAAGACACCTAAACCTAATTTTTAGAAGGCCAAAGGTCCTTTCAATTACACTTCTCGTGGCCCTATGTGCAATATTATAGTTACTGGTGTCATAGGCCACTGACGTAAAGGATAGCCAGCATCCCTTGAAAAAACAAATTATACCAAAGCAAAAAATGATATCACAAATACAAGGGAGAACTACACACATATTTTTATTCATTATTTGTTTTGGGGTTTTTTTTAACAAATGTATTCAAGTGCTAGCCAACAGTGGCAGAATAAATTTGTTTAGAAAAAAAAAAAAAGAAATACGAATATTTTTGAAAAAACAAAATCAATTATCTGGCTAGATATTATTTACAAATTAATATTTCTTCTGGTCTCCGTGACGACTCAAAGAATAGAATTTTGGAGTATGTATGAATCATGGCAAGATCCTGGATAGTGGGCACACACGAGTTATCGCACACCTCCTGCATGTTTAGCAAAGGGAAGTTTTTCCTATTGAAAAAAACCTGGCTGTTTCCTGCAGGACTCCGCAAAGCAATGTATGTGCAATCTATAGCCTCGAGGACAGATGGCAATCCTGCTATATTAAAAAAAAATGGTTTTAACCTTATCTAACTCCCTTTGGATGTGAGAGAACACAATATAACCCAGTGCCCTCTTCGCCAATGCAGTAGTTACTTCATTAATAGTATGGGACATTGAGGCTTGACTTATGCCCACCCTATCTCCTCCTGGACACTGAAACGACCCAGAGGCACAGAAACCCAAAGCCGCTACCACTTTAAGATGGACAGGTAGGGTTAAATTCCTTTCTGACGGTCATTCTAAATCATCCTTAATAGCCTCACAGAGATCCACAATCGCAGTCTAAATCTAATCTTTATTTCCTCGTCTGGTAAATGAAGAAAGTTGACTCTTGGACGGTATATTCTCTCTCTGTTTCGCTTTGCCTGTTTTGCATGAGCGCTGCATTAGCTTCCAGAAACAGTGGAAAGACCTCCATTTCCGAGAGATACAAAAAACACTGTTATTTGCAGAGGGAGTATTTTTAACATTAGGTCGATAGACTACTTTACAATTGGGCATGCATAAAATTCACAAGGTAGGAGCACAGCACACAGTCATGATAAAGAATCAAGAAGTGCAGTTAACATATTTAATGACTGGTGAAATAAAATTCAAAGCTGCTGCAATACTGTTCACTGTTTTGTCACTTCAAATCTTTTCACAAAACAAACATTAAACTTTAATGCTCCAGTGTCCAGTCAAAACCACATCATGAAAAAACACATTTGTAGGTGAAAAACACTAAAATAAAAGTTGCTACATTTAAAAAAATATATAAAACACTACTATAACATAAAACATGTAATATACTATAACATGTACTATAACATAAAATGTCCAATACAAGAAAATGGTGCCTGAATTACAAGCACATATATATACATATATATATATATATATATATATATATATATATATATATATATGCGTCCTTCACAAAGACAAATCTGCCCGATTCCAGCCTTGCTGAAGCACCCCCAGATGAGTCCAATTTTCAGCTTTGCCCAACACCTGGTCATCTAATGGTTAGACGGAGACCTGGAGAGGCCTACAAGCCACAGTGTCTCGCACCCACTGTGAAATGTGGTGGAGGATCGGTGATGATCTGGGGGTGCTTCAGCAAGGCTGGAATCGGGCAGCTTTGGCATGAATCAAGCCAAGTACAAGGTTGTCCTGGAAGAAAACTTGCTTCCTTCTGCTCTGACAATGTTCCCCAACTCTGAGGATTGGTTTTTCCAGCAGGACAATGCTCCATGCCACACAGCCAGGTCAATCAAGGTGTGGATGGAGGACCACCAGATCAAGACCCTGTCATGGCCAGCCCAATCTCCAGACCGGAACCCCATTGAAAACCTCTGGAATGTGATCAAGAGGAAGATGGATGGTCACAAGCCATCAAACAAAGCCGAGCTGCTTGAATTTTTGCGCCAGGAGTGGCATAAAGTCACCCAACATCAATGTGAAAGACTGGTGGAGAGCATGCCAAGACGCATGAAAGCTGTGCTTGAAAATCAGGGTTATTCCACCAAATATTGATTTCTGAACTCTTCCTAAGTTTAAACATTAGTATTGTGTTGTTTAAAAATGAATATGAACTTATTTTCTTTGCATTATTCGAGGTCTGACAACACTGCATCTTTTTTGTTATTTTGACCAGTTGTCATTTTCTGCAAATAAATGCTCTAAATGACAATATTTTTATTTGGAATTTGGGAGAAATGTTGTCAGTAGTTTATAGAATAAAACAAAAATGTTCATTTTACCCAAACACATACCTATAAATAGTAAAACCAGAGAAACTGATAATTTTGCAGTGGTCTCTTATTTTTTTCCAGAGCTGTATGTATATATATATATATATATATACACACATTTCCCCAGGTATTATTTGCGCATAGTTATTGAAAATCAAAAATGAAGTGAAAATTTGACTTTCAGGTAAATGTTGGGGTGGGGCGATCGTTCAAACCGGGGCATTGCCTCGGCAGAATCTGGTGCTTTAAAGATCAACATGACTAACCAATACACACGTACGTCAAATGAAAATCCACTTACAGTACCATGCCATACCTGCGTACGTCAAGTTTCCCATTCTATTCTATGAGCGGTTTCTCAGTCTAGCGTTTCAGGTTTCATTCTCTAAGGCAGTGCTAGTACTGTGGAATGTGCAATGAAAGTCGGGGGAGGGTCAGGTGACATTTGTATCCATTTGCATGTCTTGTAGCGATTCCAATCTACCTGTGGGTGTTTAGAAGACTGAGATACATTACAGGATGCCATTCAACTTTTACAAGTATATATATAGTGTTTTAAATAATTATTATTTTTTTATTATTAGTTGTACTTGTTTAATTCTAGTTTATATAGTTTTTAGCGAAAGCTAAACATGGCAACATACGTGGTCTTTCTATAATGAGCAATGGGAGTGAAGTTGGTTCGGAGGATTTCGATACCAGCGACAGTGATGCTGACATCACTCAGCGATTATGATGAAGAGGATGTGGAGCCAAGAACAATACAAACTGTACAAAACAGAAGAGCATGCAGCTACTTTACAGGTAAGCCAGTTGCAAATGGGAAACCGTTTGGTTTGAAATGGCAGTGCTGTGACGAAATACTATCAAAACACAGCGCTGGGTACAAGGCAATAAAGCAGGCGTCTGGTACCTGGTAAGGGGTTTCATTTTTACATCTGGAGTTGAAGTGGTTAATTATTTATGGGCTAGTAGTCTTCATTATGTGAAAAGAATCTGATCAACATGATAAATCAGTAGAAAACATTAAAAATATATGATGAAGCAATGGAATCAGTAGCTTTATTACTGCATTCATGTACAATATTTTAATCTCACAGGCTTGCATTTCGTCTGGATGCATTCCAGCTCCTTTAAGTCCAGTTTTCGCAATCAATCTGTTGTGAAAAAACGCTGCTTTATCACTCACTATTCCATCTGGATTTACATTGTTAAATGAGAACATTAATCTAATGGTAATTGTTTTCATTTTACTAAGTCTGTACAACTTCAGTCTACATTTTCCTATCTAACTGTCACACTAGATTAGGTGCAACAAGCTATGCATGAAGCAGATGAATATTTAAAGCATTTGTACTATAAAACTTAAAAAAAGCAAGAACTCTTCAAGCAGTGGTTGTTTACTTTGCAGAGACTAATATTTAATTGGATATAATTGAACCCTAAATTACAATTAAAAGTCTTCTCATTTATCTTAATGAGTAACATGTAGTGTTATAACCAGAGCACACTGCAAATGCACTCCAAAGGTTCCAATCCTAAGAAAGATTATATATATATATATATATATATATATATATATATATATATATATATATATATATATATATATACAGTACTGTGCAAAAGTTTTAGGCAGGTGTGAAAAAATGCTGTAAAGTAAGAATGCTTTCAAAAATAGACATGTTAATAGATTATATTTATCAATTAACTAAATGCAAAGTGAGTGAACAGAAGAAAAATCTAAATCAAATCCATATTTGGTGTGACCACCCTTTGCCTTCAAAACAGCATCAATTCTTCTAGGTACACTTGCACCAAGTCAGGGATTTTGTAGGCATATAGTCAGGTGTATGATTAAACAATTATACCAAACAGGTGCTAATGATCATCAATTCAATATGTAGGTTGAAACACAACCATTAACTGAAACAGAAACAGCTGTGTAGGAGGAATAAAACTGGGTGAGGAACAGCCAGACTCAGCTAACAAGGTGAGGTTGCTGAAGACAGTTTACTGTCAAAAGTCATACACCATGGCAAGACTGAGCACAGCAACAAGACACAAGGTAGTTATACTGGATCAGCAAGGTCTCTCCCAGGCAGAAATTTCAAGGCAGACAGGGGTTTCCAGATGTGCTGTCCAAGCTCTTTTGAAGAAGCACAAAGAAACGGGCAACGTTGAGGACCGTAGACGCAGTGGTCGGCCAAGGAAACTTACTGCAGCAGATGAAAGACACATCATGCTTACTTCCCTTCGCAATCGGAAGATGTCCAGCAGTGCCATCAGCTCAGAATTGGCAGAAAACAGTGGGACCCTGGTACACCCATCTACTGTCCGGAGAAGTCTGGTCAGAAGTGGCCTTCATGGAAGACTTGCAGCCAAAAAGCCATACCTCCGACGTGGAAACAAGGCCAAGCGACTCAACTATGCACGAAAACACAGGAACTGGGGTGCAGAAAAATGGCAGCAGGTGCTCTGGACTGATGAGTCAAAATTTGAAATATTTGGTTGTAGCAGAAGGCAGTTTGTTCGCCGAAGGGCTGGAGAGCGGTACACGAATGAGTGTCTGCAGGCAACAGTGAAGCATGGTGGAGGTTCCCTGCAAGTTTGGGGCTGCATTTCTGCAAATGGAGTTGGGGATTTGGTCAGAATTAATGGTTTCCTCAATGCTGAGAAGTACAGGCAGATACTTATCCATCATGCAATACCATCAGGGAGGCATCTGATTAGCCCCAAATTTATTCTGCAGCATGACAACGACTCCAAACATACAGCGAAAGTCATTAAGAACTATCTTCAACGTAAAGAAGAACAAGGAGTCCTGGAAGTGATGGTATGGCCCCCACAGAGCCCTGATCTCAACATCATCGAGTCTGTCTGGGATTACATGAAGAGAGAGAAGCAACTGAGGCTGCCTAAATCCACAGAAGAACTGTGGTTAGTTCTCCAAGATGTTTGGGCCAACCTACCTGCCGAGTTCCTTCAAAAACTGTGTGCAAGTGTACCTAGAAGAATTGATGCTGTTTTGAAGGCAAAGGGTGGTCACACCAAATATTGATTTGATGTAGATTTTTCTTCTGTTCACTCACTTTGCGTTTTGTTAATT
This sequence comes from Acipenser ruthenus, assembly GCF_902713425.1. Classification (NCBI taxonomy): domain Eukaryota; kingdom Metazoa; phylum Chordata; class Actinopteri; order Acipenseriformes; family Acipenseridae; genus Acipenser; species Acipenser ruthenus. The sequence continues at coordinate 40,782,056 of NC_081189.1, read as the reverse complement.
GATAAATATAAACTATTAACATGTCTATTTTTGAAAGCATTCTTACTTTACAGCATTTTTTCACACCTGCCTAAAACTTTTGCACAGTACTGTATATATTACAACGGTTTTCTATAACGAAACTGCCATTTTCCATGCACTTTAAATACAATGCGCGTGTGTTCTGTTTGTTATATGAACTCAACATCTAGATCATCATTTACTGGCCCATAATCTTTATTTATTTATTTATTTATTTTTTAAATTTAGTCGTCACCAATTTTTTACCCCAGTTTTCTCCCCAATTTAGTATGCCCAATTATTATCTGTATCCTCGGCTCATCGCTCGCAACCCCCCCGCCGACTCGGGAAACGGCGGCTGGAACACGCGTCCTCAGAAACGTGCTCCTGCCAAGCCGTCATTTTTCGCACTGCAGATCCACAGCAATGCCACCAGACCTATAGTGCCGGAGGACAACACAGATCTGGCGGCTCCACTGCAGAACCACAGGCGCCCTATCGGCCACAGGGGTCGTTGATGCGCGGTGAGCCGTGGATTCCCCTGCCGACCTAAGCTCTCCCTACCCGGGCAGCGCTCAGCCAATTGTGTGCCGCCCCCTAGGAACTCCCGGTCACGGTCAGCTGTGACATAGCCTGGATTCGAACCTGCGATCTCCAGGCTATAGGGCACATCCTGCACTCTGCGCGGAGCGCCTTTACTGGATGCGCCACTCGGGAGCCCCGCATACTGGCCCATAATCTAAGCGATCACTCGGATGAGTTTACATCTGACTCTTATTCTTAGTTTTCTTATTCTTAAAATTCTTGTCGCATTTGATTAATCAAATTCTAAAACAACAGTCTGCAAATGGGGAGCACTAAGAACGGAAGATCTGCAGCTAGAAGATTACTGTGGTCCACGATGGTACCGGGCTTTTTGAATGAGTATACATACTTGTAGTAACAGATATCCGTTCCTGTGCGAATCCAGCGTGGTCTACCGCTTAATGCTTCCTGGACCGAATACATTAAAGCTTGCATTCCTTTGGGGGCAAAGGAGAAAAGAATATACTGTAATCAAAACGTTCCTCTTCATGCATTGTTTGTGGGTATTTTAAGGGTCACAAGGCAAAAAACCCTCATGATATTGTTGAACAGACTAGTATAGTTTAAATCAATCTTATGTTCAACCTGTCCAACAACAGGCTCAATCTTGCCATACATGTACTGTATGTACTGTAGTATTTCACCATATGCTACTTAAAACCAACCAACATGGCCAGCGCATTATTCAGAGGATCATTCATCTATTTTTCTTTGCACGTCACAATCAATGTTCAGAATACCTGGTAAGTATAATGGGATGTACTGTATACTTAAAACAGCTGTGATTGGACCACTTCAAGGATACACCCAGTATTACACTTCTGTAAAAGAATTACACAAGCAGTTTCAGTTTAAAATATCAAAATACATCACTGAGTGCTTTTGTCACATCTCCAAAAAGTCATGAAAGCAATCAGTCTGTTTAATACTATAACTGTTGGTGTCAAGTGTCTGACAGTAGGGAATGGCGTTAACCTTTTTCACCTTGAGAAGCATCCATCTCAGTGAAGATGCTCTTACACTATCATAAGAACCTAATAATTCTTGAAGATTCCAATCTATACAAGCTGTCAGTAACAGCTAAAAGCACATCTATTCTTTTGTGGCGTGCCAAGAAACTACATAAATTTAACTTTTATTTAATTTACAAAAGGCATTTCCAGCTAGATGTAATTACTGGTCTCCAAAGATGGCAATTTCATATTTCTTTAGAATAACTAAATTAATCATTTTTAGTCCACAGTATTAGACCCTGAAATGCCACATTGTTTGTTTAAACAATCAGAAGGTAAAAGTTGTAACCACATGAAAACCGTGGCATTTGTATTAACATACTTTCTATATAAACAGCTCTTTACTGTAGTAGAACCTTTTTAAAATTACTGGAAGAGGAGTATTTATTGGCCTGATTAATTACCTTTCCTAATGTATCCGTGAATGTAATGAACCATTATTTTACTGTAATTGGCAACACAATATTTAATTGTAACAATAAAAAGACTAAATGTAACAATAATCATGGTCTTTCCAAACAAATACATACAAGCCATGGCGCAAAATATTGATTATCCTTTAACACATTTGTGCAGTGTAAACATTTCAACCATAGTAAAATACAACATACAAGCTTGCATGCAAAAATACATGTTATGATACAAAGTCCCATGGTCAAGACCAATTATTCCAACCACACATTACTTCTAAGTGTGTTTTATTTTATTAAGATAATTAACACCCATCCAAATGATAATCAACATAGCAAGAGTGCTGAGTGTCACTACTACCTTTAGACACTGATCCCCCTTCTATTGTTCCAACAGGACACCTATGTAATTTCCATTAATAAAATCAAACAAACATTGATGGTATACAAAAAGGAAGATTTGATATCTACCCATACCCAAGGTCTCAATCAGGATCAAGCTATAAAATGTCATTACAAACACTATACTGATGAACTAGCAAAACCAGCAGTGGATGGATAACTCATCCACTGTGCCACTCTTACAAAATATCATTTTAATTTATAAAAATTAGAGCTGGAGTTTTAGTATCTATTGGCACGATTCATTACCTCTCCCATAGTATCTGCTTGCAAGTCCTATTGGCTTGGTTTCATGTGAACATGTGAACATTTATATATTTATTTTTTTAATTAAATTCGGAATCGGCAATTATTTTTCTCCCCAATTTGGTAAGCCCAATTATTGTTTATTTCAATCCGGCTCACCGCTGCCACCCCCGCGCTGACTCGGGAGAGACGAAGATGGACACAAACGTCCTGCGAAATGTATGCCGTCAGCTGTCCCCTTCTTTTCACTCTGCAGATCTGCCATGCAGCCACCTCAGAGCTACAGCTTTGGAGGACCACGCAGCTCAGGGCAACTTAGAGGCAGGCCCGCAGGCGCCCGGCCAGTCCACAGGGGTCGCTGGTGTGCAATGAGCCGAGGACACCCTGGGTGACCCAAGACCCACACCCCCTGGCGGCGCGTGGCCAATTGTGCGCCGCCCCCTGAGAACTCCTGTCCACGGTTGGCAGTGGAATAGCCTGGACTCGAACCGGTGACCTCCAGGGTATAGGGCGTATCCTGCACTCCACGCAGACTGCCTTTACTGGATGCGCCACTCGGAAGCCGTTGTGAACATTTTACTTTGTTTTTACCTATGATAGAGAGCTATGCCTACCGTAGTTAAACTGGCTGTTGGACTTCTCACAGTTGATGATGTTGAAGCGGTAGGGAACACCACTCCGCATTCCGCTTACCTCAAAGTAAAACCACTGGTGGTAATGGTTGCTGTTAATATCAGAGTTCAGTATAAGATCATACTCAAACCTGAAAAAGGAAGGAAATTATGTTTAAAATAAACAATGTGTAAAATGTAATTTAAATAAAAAAATCATTTCTTAAACCAACAGCAGGAGGCTCTCCACCCCTTGCCTATAGAGGGATGCAAGAACCAAACATAATGCTTCCTGACAGCTACTGCTAAAGAGTGTTAACATTGTGTCACAAAAATACAGTGGATCTTGTTTTTCATAACCAATAACTTTTTATTTATTTATTTTTTTAAAAGGAAAAACTAAAGTAAAAGAAGCAGCATAACTTACTTTCTAACATGGATTGCTTTACGTACATTCCCAGATTCAAACTGTGAATTAAATTTCAAGGACTCTCCATCATCAATAATAGGGCAGCTAAGAAAAAAACAAAACAAAAGACAAGTATGCTTCAGGTGACGCACTGAAGAATAAAATATTAAACATGTAATGCATTACAGTAAGCGAATGTCATGCTGACCTCAGCTGTGTAACCATGGAAGAAACAGCAATAAAATTAAAATAAATAAATAAAAATCTCATTCCTAATTCATATTTTTTATATTAAAATGCTCATATGAAAAATATGATGTTGTTTGTTAGATCCAATGTTCTTGTTCAGTTTAATAAATCAATAGGCTCTGATATGAGCTAGCTGTTTACTAACTCTCTACTCAAGGCCTGATTTCTGTACATAGTTATGAGTATGTATAGTATTTCTTTAACCTTTCCTGGTGGCATTTCACTTTTTTTGGAAAAGTGTTTCTATACATTTTTAGTTGGGATTTGAATAGTATTTTTTCTATTAACTGTGCATATATATTACACACACACACACACACACACACACACACACACATATTTCGACACTTAATGTTACCAGATCTTCAACCAAAACCTAATATTAGATAAAAGGGACCCTGAGTGAACAAATAACACAAAAATGTGATACATATTTCATTTATTTATTAAAGAAAGTTATGCAACACCCAATGCCCGTGTGAAAAAGTAATCGCCCTCTTAGACTCAATAACTGGTTACGCCACCTTTAGCAGCAATAACTGCAACCTAACGCTTCCTGTAGTTATTGATTAGTCTCTCACAGCGCCGTGGAGAAATTTTGGCCCACTCCTCCATGCAGAACTGCTTCAACTCAGTGACATTTGTGGGTTTTCGAGCATGAACTGCTTGTTTCAGGTCCTGCCACAACATCTCAATGGGGTTTAGGTCTGGACCTTGACTAGGCCATTCCAAAACTTTAAATTTCTTGTTCTTCAACCATTCTTATGTAGACTTGCTTGTGTGTTTCGGATCATTGTCTTGCTGCATGACTCAGCTGCGCTTCAGCTTCAGCTCACGGACGGATGGCCTGACATTCTCCTGTAGAATTCTCTGATACAGACCAGAATTCATGGTTCCTTCAATGATGGCAAGGCGTCCAGGTCCTGATGCAGCAAAGCATCCCCAAACCATGACACTACCACCACCACGCTTCACCGTTGGTATGAGGTTCTTACTGTGGAATGCAGTGTTTGGTTTTCGCCAGACATAACAGGGCCCATGTCAGCCAAAAAGTTCCACTTTTGACTCATCTGTCCATAGAACATTGTTCCAGAACTCTTGAGGATCATCCAGGTGCTTTTTGGCAAACTTGAGACGAGCATTCATGTTCTTCTTAGTGAGCAATGGTTTCCGCCTTGCTACTCTGCCATGAATCCCATTTTTGACCAGTGTCTTTCTGATGGTGGAGCCGAGGCGAGAGAGGCCTGCAGATCCCTGGATGTTGTTCTAGGGTTCTTTGTGACTTCCTGGACGATTTTATGCCTTGCCCTTGGAGAGATTTTGGCAGGACGGCCACTCCTGGGAAGATTCACTACTGTCCCAAACTTTCTCCATTTGGACAATATGGCTCTGACTGTGGTTCGGTGGAGCCCTAGAGCCTTAGAAATGGCTTTTTTACAGAGGTCTTCAGGAATTTCTTTTGTTCGTGGTATGATGTGCCTCTAGAACCTGTGTGCTGACAACTTCACTCTGATGGTAAGGGCCAAAGTTAGTCAGATTTATGTTGGGCAGGGCTGGCCCAAATCAGGCCTGGTTGTTAACCAAAACAACTGACCCTAATTATCCCTTTAATTGGGTTGAGTTAACTAGGGGGGCAATAACTTTTTCACACCTGAAGATTGCATATTTGATTACCTTGCACACTAAACAAATGAAAGAAGCACCAAACTTTGATGTCATTTTTTCTCTCCGACTCCCTCCATATATTACTACAACCCACAAAAAAATCTGACCAAATACAATGTGTAAAATGTCCAAAAATGCACAAAATCAGACAGGGGGCAAATACTTTTTCACGCACTGTATTTGTATGTATGTATGTATGTATGTATGTATGTATGTATGTATGTATGTATGTATGTATGTATGTATGTATGTATGTATGTATGTATGTATGTATGTGTATATATATATATATATATATATATATATATATATATATATACACACACACACACACACACACACACACACAATATTCTCACTTGTTTTAAGTGAAGGGAGAAAAACACAGGCTGATTCACAGTTGTCATTGTTGACATTGTCATACTGTTTATAATATAATATTTGTATATTATATAACTCATTATTGCCATAGTATGAGGATGACACTTTTACAAGCATGAGGACATGTCCTATTGCAAGCAATGTCTGCACTTGTGTGACAGCTTTTTCATTGAAAGAGTTATGAAATAGATCAAATGGCGCCACACAGTGGACCATTTTCAAAAGATACATAGATGTTATATATAATTGTGTTTTAATGCAATAACTATAGTTGTTTTAATGTAAATGCTTTCGATCTTTATTTGGCCTTTTGACTTGTAGGATTATCAACCCCTACATACACCTTGTTGTAAAGGAAGTAAACAAGTTAAAGATGCAGTGTCCCATATAGTTTAAAAAAATATTACATACTTCATGTAGATTGTTCATTTTTAAACCCTTGTTGAAAAGACAGCTGTACATGTTTTTCCTCTAAAAGAAATGTTGTATAATAATGATACTATTTAGAAAAAGGGGACAAACAGTAAGCTGCAAACAGTAGCAGGAGCAGGCAACAGTATTTAAACCCCATTGTGTCTGGGTGTACAGAGGTTAAGAATTTAAAAACATTTAAAAAAGAATGACAGGTACCGTATTTAAACAGTTGTAGCGAGACATGGGACTTTAAGTTTGCTCTAAAAAATATACGTATATGAAAAAAGGTTATCCTGATTCCCTGAAATAGAAATGTAACCATTACTGAATGGGAATTTACCTCCTAAAGACCCGAATCCTGGACACTTTATATCAAAGCTGCTCCTTTGAGCCTGTGATGCAGTCGTGACCCCACCCCCGAGGGATCGAAAGGGCTGCAGTCACAGATCTCATCGTCAGTATTCCTTCAAGCCTGCTGCGAATAATGGATGCAGCGACCTTGAAGGTTAATGCTTACATTTCTATTTCAGGGAACCAGGGTTATGGTAATAACCTAAAGTTCCCTTTCAAGTACAAAATGTAACCGTTATTTATACCCAAGCCCTCGCAAGGGCATTATTGCACAACGACTGGAATGCTACAAGGCTAAGCCGAGAGGCTGCCCTGTGCGTTACCATTCGGAACCGCAGTAACAAGTAGCTAGCGTGAAAAAACTGAGGGAGAATTTCACCTCTATGTCTGTGATGCAAGGGTTGACTGGGAAGGAGCCCTTAACACGAGTTCCAAAACCAGGGTTTTGAGGATCGACAACATTTAGCCTGTACAACCTAGTGAAGGTATAGGGAATAGCCGACACTGCCGAATTGCATATGTCACTGACAGATGTACCCTGGAATAAAGCCCACGAAGTTGCAAGGCCCCTACTGTATTGAGCAGTGAACTAATCTGGAGAGGGCAAGTTGGCCAGCTCATAGGCAGTCCTGACCGTGTCTGCTATCCACTTGGACAGCAGCGGCTTAGACAGGTCTTGACCACGGGACTTCATAGCAGACAAATAATTGTTCAGACTGCCTCCAACTTTTTGTCCTGTCAACATAATACACCAGGGCCAAAAGTAGGCAGAGCGTATGGAGCTGTCACTCCATGTCAGACTGGAAAGGATGGAAAGCCTCCAATTCCACAGACTGGTTGACGTGGAATTCTGAGACTGGTGCGGAACGTGACCTTTGTCCTGGTCTCTGTAAAAATTAAGCAGGCTTTCTCAATAGACATTCAGCTCAGCTGAATGCAGGGGCTCAAATGGAGGCTTCATGAGTGCATTAACCCTTTTAAAAGTTATTTTCACACGCGCAGTTAATTTTAGACGCGCTGTTTAAAAGTATTTTTTTTTCCCACAGTCAAACGGGTTTAAAAGGCCCTGCATATCAACAAAGCACTCACTAGGCATCTCCAGCCCCGCCCCACCCTTTCGTTCGCTATCGCTTTCACATATGCTAAGAAATAAATAATAATAATAATAATAATAATAATAATAATAATAATAATAATAATAATAATAGTCGTACATACCGATCAATCATCTCCTGATCACTCGTTTTATCACCAAACTCCTCAATAATGCAATCCAAGTCATTATTTTATTACTATAACATCTCAAAAAAGCTCTGCAAATGTCCGTGATAGTCTCTGTGCGCTGATACAGTAACAGCCAGCTTGTTTCCTTATGGCCGCCCATATGGGATGCCAGGGGCAAGTATGACTAATCATGAGATACGCCTTTTTATTTATTTATTTATTTATTTATTTTTATCGGCTTGTCTCGGCTCCTGTCGCTCCCACTCGGCCATTGAAAAAACGACTAGAAACCTGTTTTTTGCGTTTTTTTGATGATGTCGGACAGGGTCCGACAATGGACCGGACAGGAATAATTGCAATGTCGGACCAGGTCTGACATATGACCGCAAAGGGTTAAGCACCACGTTTAACCTCCCGTGAGGGACAATGTCCTTCATAGGTGTTCCAAGCTTCTGAGACCCTTTCAAAAATTGCCATGCCAAGAAGTAAGCTCCTGGGGGGACCTTGTCAATCTTGACATGGCAAGCTGAAATAGCTGCCAGATAGAATTTAATGAGGAGGGGGGTTTCCCCTCTTCAAATAGGTCCTTAAAAAATTGCAGTATTACTGCTATTGGACAAGCGAGGCAGACATCACGTCTGGGAGACGCCCCACTTGTACCCATACTGGGAACGCGTTGATGCTGTCCTAGCATTCTGTAGGGTGCCAATAACCCTGTTGGAAAGTCCCAGATGGCGCAAATGCTCGATGGGTTGGTATGCCGTAAGGTCCCCCATGCCTGACTGAGCAGGTCGTGGCATGTCGGCTGTTTCACTGCTGGCCGCTCAGGTGCTGCATCAGGGTTGCAAACCAGATTCTTCCCAGTCAATATGGGGCTACTAGGAGCACCTTGGCCTGGTCCTGCCTGACTTTCTCCAGACACAGCAGGATGCAGTGCGAGTGGTGGGAACGTATATAGCAGCTGCCTCGACCACTGGTGTGCCATGACATCTGTTCCAGCGGTTGCCCGCCACCATGGAGGAGGGGACAGCGGTTTGATTCCTGGGAGGCAAATAGGTCTATCTCTGCTCTCCCAAATCTCTCCCAGATGAGGCTCAACACCACAGTGAGAGGAGGTTCTCATGTGCCCAAAGCAAAAGCTTGCGGGCCACACAATGGAGACTGGGCAACCTGAGGATGTCCTGGTGGTTGATGTAGGCTACCACTGTCATGCTTGGACAAGCACGTCTCCCTTGAACCTCCTGCAAAAAATTATGCAAGGCCAGGTAAACTGCCTGCAGCTCTAAAACACTGATGTGGAGACCCTACCATGTGGGGTTCCACACACCTTGCACACCCAGGCCATTCCACACAGCACCCCAGCCCAGGCTGGATGCATCCGTGGTGACGACCTCCATTCTGTTGACACTGCCCAGCGCTACGCCTAGGCGTAGATGTGCTGGCTATTTCCACCAACTGCCCTTAGACAGAGCTGTTGCCAGATGGTCTCAGGAGGATTGGATCACAGGTCCGGGTGAACTGGGGGGGTTTATGGGAGAGCCGGTAGGCTCCTCAAAGATGGATTTGCCTTGTATCCCCTGCTGTAGGCCAGGGCACTTGCAAAGTTGTAGTGGCCCTCCTGAGTAGCAGCATGAGCTCTGCCAACAGGGAGCGCTTTACTGCTGTAGAGGTGCTGTCCGACTCCACGTCCTCAGGACGGGAACATCAGCTCCTGTTCTCCTGCCTCCTCAGAGGCGTCGACGGACAGTATGTCCCTTCTATGGCCAATCTGTGCTTGGTGCCAAACACTCCTGCAGCAACTGCGTAAGGAGTAAGGATTGCTCCCTGTTGTGGAACTGCTGCCCAAAGTTTCTCCATCTGCTCCGAGTCTGCAGATCGCCTGGAATGACTCTTCTTCCTCTTCCGGGGTGGCAGGGAAGGAGAGGCAGAGCTCGAGAAGGATGATGAAGACCGTGAAGATGGTTTTGAGCTTGGGCTACTTCCCGGGTGCGCCGTCTGCTCTCCCTTGGCTCAGAGCCTTGGGATGAGGATGCAGCAACTTCTATATAAAAAACTAATTTTAGTGATTTGTTAAATATATAAACTGTGTAAAAAAACATATAATGCAAATAAAGAAGATGTAAGCAACAGTGTACTCATCTCCAACAAGGCTCTCCGATCAGGTCAGTTGAAAGGAAAAATGGTGATGAGATCTGTGACTTCAGCCCTTTTGATCCCTCGGGGCAGAGAGCAGCTTTGATATACAGTATTCAGGAGTCAGGTCTTTAGGAGGCAAATACCCATTTGGTAATGTTTACATTTCATACTTGAAAGGGAACAAATATTAGACGGACTGATTAATCAACTAAAGAGTTGATCGCAGATTTTTTTTTTTTTTTTTTTACAATTTAATCGTGTAGAATTTTTATTTTTTTAAATAAAATCAACAAATAGAAAATCTGCATTTTCTCCACGGCAGTCCAATTCTTAAGTGAGCGGAGGCAAGGTCTTTAGTAGGTTTAACCAATTGGAGAGTCAAAGATCTGCCCCTTTGTTATGCAGAGGTCCAATCATGAGTGAGCAGAGGCGGGACATAATTGGGAGGTTAACCAATGGGAAAGTCAAAGATCTGCCCTGGTTTTACAGCGGTCCAATTTTAATGAGCAGAGGCGGGACATAAATATGCTAGGGTAAGGGTGTAAGAATAGCTGAATTTCGTGCAATATTGATAATTATACTGACAATTATATTGAGAACTTCGAAGTAATATTTCGAATTGCTTTTTACAAATTAAAAAGAAAATATCAGACAACTGAGACATTGTAGCCAATTTGGTTATGAACCAATTTTCATGAAGAACTTTCTCATAAAAAACAGGTATACACCACAAATACCCAAACTGACACAGGAAGGGATGGGATATACTCGCCACTACCAAATTTTTAATTATGAAAGATATCCGTGGCTTACGGGTGGGTAGCTGTCAATAAAAAGTATACTGCTTTTTTTCAGTACAGAAAAGGTGATATGGAACAGAACTTAATTATGTGTAATTATGTGGATTTCTGACTATAACAGCATGTAATGCAATCACTTGTCAATAGCCACAGTATTCTCGGGTACCTCTAGCAAGACTCATAACACCTTAATATCTTTGGTGCCTCATGTTCTGCTAGATGCAGAAGTACAAGAAGCCATATTTTTGTGTATTACAAACAGGATATGATTATTTGGTGTCTTACTTTTTGTAACGGGGTGATGGTCCGAGTGTACCCCCACCCACAATCACATTTTTCACCTCAGGAACATGGAGGTTTTGGGAACCAAGGAAACAGCAACTTGGTAGTGTTCACAGGCAGAAATATTTATTTTGGTACTGGAATACTTCACACGAATTACAAATGACAACTGACTAACAGGTTGCACACAAAATGACTGACATTCACAAAGACAAGATCACAAATGACACAATGCACAGGAAGACACAGCATTAAATAAGCCCCAGACCCGCCTACTCCTGTCAGGATAAATTATTCAATAAACAGTTACACCTGGAATGACTTTATACAAAAATAAATTATTATTTAACATTCATTCCATTTACAATAAACATTCATCTATTTTACATTAAACATGATTCTTCTCCTTTACATTTTTGTTTAACCTACATGAATACCGTCTTTGTCAAATATATTTGCTCAACAGCATGCACAATACATAATCCACGACTCTATTGTCAGTAGAATAACAACGACAACAATCATATACACAATAACATGCATTTAAATATTACAGTGAGAGTCTCGCCCTCACACTTTTGCTGGATTTATTTTTTAAACATGTGTCCTGTATCTGTCATCACATGAAAATAAATTAAAAAGCCAATATGCCAAACACCTTGCAGGCCTACAATAAAACTTTCCCATTTCAAATAACATATGTTTGACAGTGGTGAACTGAACCTCTGTAACTTCAGGGGCTGCAAGTTCTGCCTGTACTATATGCATATTTAAAACCTAGTTTGAACAAAAATGTGACGGCTCAAGAGGAATGAACATTTACTTTTTACAAATAATATGTGATCACAAAGTTCCAAGGTCAGGAATCTTTTCCTTGCAAATGTTTATCTGAAATGCCTTTACGTGAACACAAATACAAATTCTTACCTAGATAAGTCCAGATCATACACAACTTTATCAATGATGTCATTGGAATGGATTAGTCTCTCAATATCCTGGAAGATTTTGGTTCTGCAACATAAATGACAGTATGAGAGGAGCATATTGTTTCCCTAGTATATTCTCAAGCTTATCAGTTGCTATCCAGTATAAAACCTAGCATTCCTAGTAAAAGTAATGCAGAAATTATTAAAGAATCTGAGATTGATTCTGCCCTGCATAAAGTCATAAACAGTAAATAAATGTTTTATGTTTTTATTGCACTTTAACTTTTTTACTGATCAATAAAGCATTGAACGTACCAGTAGTACCAAGGTGGAACATAACCCCCCCACCCCCCCTTTTTTCTTTAATATATTGGTCCCTGTCCAACTTTCTCAAGCAAAAGGTTACAAATTAGGACCCTTTTTGAGGGATACACCACAACAATACTGGTAGACACTCTCGTATGCTGTTAAACCAATTCATAATTCGCCTAAACATTTTAAAGACGTAAATGTTATTAATTATATTGTTGGTAAGAATTAAGGTACTTATTCCTTAATTACCTTTACTTGGATATCAACTTACCTCTGTACTCCATACAGTCTTTCTAAGGTATGCTCTTTAAAAGTTGGTGCAATATGACCAAAATAATCAGGGTAGGCTACTTCAGTGTATTTAGGAACTGATTTGGTGTGTTTAACAGTTTCAATGTAGAGCTCCGGGTCATGTAAAGGTAGGACAGCTGCTGTGTCTGGTACTTCCAGAACGCCTTGCTCTCCAGAGGAATGAGAGGAACTAGAGTCATCGTCATGATCTACCTCCACCCCGGGGCAGCACAGCGGAGAGGACCTGTACTCTGGTAAAGGCCCACTGCTTCCAGAGAACTGCTGGCAGCCTTTATTGCTGGCAGCGCACTGGAGCCCACCTTTGTTTTTCGGTCCATTCACGCAGGCATAATTACAGTTTTTAAGATTTTTTGAGGCACTCTCCCCTTCTAGGTTCAATCGTTCCATCTCCCTGTTTAACTCATGCTTGAGGCACTGGGAAGGGAGCAGTTTATTTGCCTGCACGTCAGCATCCTTCTTTGTGATTTTTAAGCTGTTAATGTCCAGCAGTGCCGGTTGGTTTTCAAAGTCCCCTGTCTGGGAAGCTGTCTGTTTTGTCTCTTCGTTTCTCAATAGTTTGTTTTCTTTCTTTGTGCTACAGAGGTCTGCAGACTGTTCTTCCCCTGCTGTGGGTACAACTATGGGGACTGGATCTTTTGGTTTCATTACTGGCATGCTTTTACTGGACCACTCTGCACCGAAGTCATATCCCTACAAAATGAAAAAAAAACAACAAAACATATAGGTTAGGCTAAATTTGAACAATAAATTGCTGTAACAAAATGGGAATGGAAACCATTCATTTTTTAAATAAAAGTTGACACTTTATAACTGTTTCATTTAGGCTATGTAGTATGATATGCAAATATATAATTAGTGAAGAACAGATCTGTAATATACTCCTGAAACTGAAGTGTCAGTGATAATAATTCTGGACCTAAACTAGGTACGTACCTTACAGAACTATACGGAACACAAACATGTCACAAAATTAGAAAGTAAAAAAATACAGCTGTACCTGGAAGTCTTCAGTAAGTTCTGGGAAAAAACGCTCATATATTTTTAATTCTTCAAATGGTCGGCTAAGGTCCTGCTTTGGTCGCAGGTTGTTGATATCAGTTTCAATATCATCATTCTGGAAGGAAAAACAAAGTGAACGGCTTCAAAAACAATATCCTTTCTGTGTAAACTTACATAGGTGGTGCCTAGTCCACTACTTTCACACTTCAAAGTAACTGGATTAATTCATTGATATTTACATCACATCTGAAATCTAATATGAAATCATATGATAGTTGACACATAAAATTACATTTATCAGGTTTTTAAGACTTGCCCCGAAGATTTAAATTTGAGGCATGGCTATTCTTTTTAAAATGAGTTTCAAACAAACAGCATGATGCACATCACAACAATCAGGTACATTAAATCGGAGTTTGTAGCAGAACATTTTTTTTTTTTTTATTAACCCTACAAATAATGTAACTGCAGAAATCACTCAAGCTCATGAATGGGTCCACCGGACTCGTGGAAACTTTTCATTATGAAAATCATTACTTCAGCATAATTACTAAAAACATCCTGGATACATAGTTTCCTTCTCACTAAAATGTAACTATGCATGACGTCTAAGAAATAAATTAAGAATAACCATAATGATTGTATCACACAATAAACAATTTAAATGATGTTTCTGAGTGTGATTTGAATAAGAAAGTGAACTCTACTGCTGCACATCCCAGAATAATGTGTGACAAACAAGATGTGATTTTCAAAAGGCAGAGAAAACCATATGGTTGATTTTAAATGTCATTTACCACACAAATAATACTGACGGTTTTATTTTCTCTCTTTTGGTATGTACAGTTAAAACCGCAAAATAGAATCACTGGTTAATTTAATCAACCAATACGAAAACAATCTCATATGATTATTGTACAATGGTCCTAAAGTCTCAACACCCTGGGTTTTCTTAGGCTCAGTTACATATGTAATGCAAATACATACACATGTATGAAAAGCTGTATTACTGTAGTACTGCATAAATGAAAGTTTTTTTTTGTTTGTTTGTTTTTTTGGCAGTTCACATACCAGTACCACAGGAATTATTTATTTCCTGTACCCCAAAAACACAAGAAACACAGTACGGTTATGAAGCCTTTCAAACTTGAACAGCAAAACTATGAAGCAAGGTTCAAAGCAAAGTGACTAAATATGGTGCAGAAAGAGAAAGTGGAAATAAACAGGAAACAGCGAATGGATTTTCAGAATTTGACATCCCTAGATCAGCAAACAGTATTACTGTGCGTGTAGTGAAGTCTGGAATTTATCAGAATGAATCAAAATGCGTTAGTGCATGCAATACTACCCGGAGTCACTGATAATAGTGCATGTAATGTGATTTTCACTTTGAACCTTTGGTATTTTTCTCATCCGTTGTATAGTATCTTAAATTCCCCTTTGAATAATGTGTGTTTGAACTGTTTGCCAAAATAATTTCTCCAAAAGATACATTCTAAAAATCAGAAAACTTACATTGGGGGGGCCTATTTTTTATTATCTACAATAACTGGCATGTCTTAATACTGACACCTTTAAAGTACACTAATCTTGTATCCGGTTTCCCTTGAACACAAATAAGTGCAATAAAATTTCAGTGGAAAAGGTCTGCGACAGAGCAGGGGTGCAGTATTAAGATCTGCCGCCATTTAGGACATTTAAAGTGCCCCCCTGGTATGAGGTGATTGTACATCAGACTCAAGAAGAATTAAACTTCAACACATTATTTGTCATGCTTAAAAAACTCACAACTGCCACTGGACAATATGCCAAAAGTATAGCTTGCCCAACTTAAAAATAAACAGTTGTATGTTATTACTCCTGAGTAATAGCCAAGATAAATAGTTTTTGTTTTTTGGCCCTGCCACTGACAACACACTCACAGCACCTTTAAATTTTGGTCCTTCTCATCATCGTCATTCTCAGTTTCATTCTCAGTTTCAGCTTCAGTGTCATCGTTATCATCGCTTTCATCCACTACATCATCCACTATCAATAAAACACACCAACATTGTAATCTGCACTCTGTGGCATTCAAGGGGTTTCATTTAAAGAAGGGAATAGTGCAGCAATGAATGCATTTTTACTAAAGTCTGCAGAAAATATATTTTCTAACATAGGTTTTACAAAAATTGCATTATGGTAGATCATTTAGGTGTACAATAGCAGACCAAAGGGTTACAATGAACAATGTATATCTCTTGGAATAAGTCACCTCTGGATTGTATTGTATAAAATGCATCTATGAGTTATTTAGGCAGGGGATTGGTTGATCAAATCACCCCGTTTGTCACATTCAAGGAAATCGAAAATATTCAGTGCTATATTTAAGCATACATTTTTCTCACAAACGTATTTTAGAAACTTGCTTAGCATGTTACAAAAAATAACAAACAGCTAAGATTCACTAGTGACATTTTTGAATATTGTTAATCCATGCTCTTTTTTTTTTTTTTTTGTTAAATACCGCTCTATTATTATATAGGCAACTGTTGATTTAAATTACTCATCAGCTGCCTGTGAAGGTTTTTGAAGCAGCAGACAAAAAGAGAGCAATGACATAGAAGATTTCTAAAAGGTAGAGCTAGGGAATGCAAAGGGATAGTTCAGTTATTTAGAATGTGAATTCATACCCTCTGGAGGTAAACTGTAGATCTGTGCCACAGGGCCGTTTGCTGGAACAACAGGTAGTTGGAAATGGAAAACACTTTTTATTGTTGGAACAGGAAGGCGATTCTTGGGGAAACATTTTCTCATGATAAGAGTAGAAGTGTTAATCAGTGGATCCAAGGCCCTTACTGGCAGGCAGTCCTAATGAATACAAAATTATAAAAAAAAAAAGATCAAAATATCTTAAAGCAGCAAGTGCTGTAAACTGTTCAAAAATATTTCTGGGCTTTTCTAATTTTAAATAAAAACTGTAAATCACATGTAATATAATTTGGGTTTTTTGCCATATTATAAATATATATATATATATATGCCTTGATGCCCAAATCTATTAAAACCTATATTATTAAAAAACAGCTTCCAAGGAGGTTTAGCTAAATTTACAAAACATTATAAAATGTTTACATTACACAGGTCTTAAAGGTGCCTATATTGTGGTACCATATTCACTCTGTTAGCAGACTAAAATGGTGTGGACCTTAATATCACTGTTCTTTTCTTAACAAGCATGAGATGGATGAAATATAAAATTATGCACAAAATGATTCTAAACAAAAATAAAACATCAAGATACTACGGGACAGAGTTTATCAAGGAAAATCAATCTATTAGTGATCCATAACTTAAGTAATCCATAACTAATACCTCGGGTCTTTAAAACTAAACTTCTGAATTGTCTGTTATTAGTTTTTTAAAATTAATTAAAATGTTACTCTCACAAATGGTGCAAATTGTATTTTAGTGTAAAGACCCTGATAGACTCGAACACTTTTTGTGACCACAGCTATACTTCTGAAGAAAAAAAAAAAGTTGCCAGTCTGTAGACAGCACATTTGTAACAGTTCACATGCAGTTATGGTTTGTTATTTTGCAAAGATATGAAACTTCTTGTTTGGCGTTATGAAAATGGTTTGACGCTTTGGTAATTCACAGCAGTTTTTATTCTCTTCAAAACTTAAATAAAAAAAAAAATACAAAATGAACTTACTTACAAAATCTTACAAAATTAACTTACTTGAGAGATGTTATACAATGTTCTCATGCCATCTGAATTGATGAATGCCTTTCTGCCCAGCTTGATGTTTGTAATATTTTTGATGCAACCTAGAATTCCTTTTCTAATGAGCATGTGCCTATGACGTGTGTCAGCCTGATGCCAGTCCTGGTAAATTGCTAGCAGTGTAGGGACGCATCCTCTGTCTACTGCCCTTCGAGCATTGGTTTCTGCAATAAAACATTTTATTTTATTTATTATGGGTTTTTTTTAATGTGCAATATCGGAAATGGTACTACTGATCAGAATAGTTGTTACTCATTAAAAAGTAAAGTAAAACACCGTATGGGTCGTCTGTGATAGAACAGACTGTAGAATAGGTGAGTGGGGAGAAAAGATTGATCTGAAATCCATACCCTATAAATATTTATCTTTATAGAAATATACAGTTACAAAACACAATAACAAACAGAAAAAATGTTAAAGCAACTGCACTAATTCTGTGAATGAAAATTAGATAGACAAATAAAGACAATCAATCCAACCTAACATCCCAGAGTCAGAGTCAACCAGAAAAATGCAATGACTGTTAGTCGAAGTAGAAAGTATTGTATTAGAAAACAGGTAGGTTGTACACAAAAAATTAATAACTGTTTACATGAGGTAGAATATGGACTTCTTTTGTGTTATTTGTTTTCTGTAGAGTTGAAAGTCACTTTATAGTACCCAAAAGGCTTACATTTCTTTTGCAAGGTGAACATAGTAACACACCCAATACACTAAACAGTTCCTGTATTATTATAGCAAACAGATTCATCTATTCTAAAAAAATGTAATCGTGATGTTAATTAATCTGGACTTTTTCCACACACAAAATCATATATAACCTAGAATTACTTACTTGACTTCAGTAAAGCTGCCAGTGTATCCAGAGTAACCCTGTAAAACATTCCTTTTCAATTAAATATTGATTTGGAGTCCCTAATCTGAATCTCTAATTTATTCTCACGTGGATAAGAAGAACATTTCATAAATACATACATTAATCTGTTTATTATCCCACTGTATGTGTTTGTGATCATCCCTTACAGTATTATTGTTTTTGCACTCATGGATATTTGTCACAGCATATTTTACCTTTGGGGCCGGTTCAAAAATGATTATCAAGGGTGGATATCAAATATCAATGATGTTAAATATCCAAGAGTCCAGAAAAACAATAATAAATGCTTAATTATGGGATAATAAACAACATTATCCAAATTCAGACGACAAGGTATTGTATAGATCTTCATTAATTTTAGAAAGTGATTTGAAGTCATATTGAGCACTTGAGTTTGTGTATTAAAAAGATATTTTTTATTATGGTTTGATTGACTACATAAAGTTTGATATTCCTGAAACTGTTTACTGTTGTTGGTTTCTAAAACTCTATTTAAAAAACAAAAAAAACATTTGGATATGTAATTTTACTTCACCAACTTTACACATTAGCGAAATAGGTTTAACCATTAATACCAAGCTACCCCTTTTAATCAAACATCTGTAATTGAATCTGTATTTATATATTTTTTTTAACTGTACTTACTTTAGAAGGCTGGTATTCTTTTTGCTGAAAGGACCAATTATTTTAAACATGAGCTCCACAACACCATTTTTGCCCAAGGACACAGCATTTACAGCTGAAGAAAAAAAACATGGAGTGGGGTGGGGGGGGGGGGGGGGGGGGGGGAGTTAAAAGATACATATTTTTCTGTTTACATCCCCAATAAATCAGACTGAATTGAATATACTTACAGTTGCTGGAATATACTCTTAAAACTTGCAGACAAGGTAGAATAAGCTTATGGTTCTGCAAGTTCTGTTTCACCAAATTAAGAGTAATATTTAAGGCTCCATTAAGTCTGGCTTTGATACCAAATTTTTTGTCTGTGGAAAGAAAGTGGGAAACACGACAAAAAAAAAAAATTTAAAATCAGTGCAAAATTCCAAATACAGCTTACCTAACAAAACAAAACTGAAGGATTGAGGGAAAATTAAATAATAAGGTGCCCTCAACTCAAACAGTGATTTATATCCAGATTAAAAGCAACAAAAATAAAAATAAAAATACAGATAAACATATAGATATCTCTTTAGTTCTTTTTGTGGTAATACAGACAAATTAACAGGCAAGTACTTGTATAAAAGTGTAAAAAAATAAATAATTTACCTTTTGGACCAACCTTTGCTAGAATGCAATGAAGCTGTACCATAAGCTCCTCACAGGGTGGCGACTCCTTAATGGCACTCTTTAGCAGCTGCAGGAGGATCTGGGTCCCTCCCTTTGACACCAGAACACAGATTCTCCGTCCACCGGCTAACAAAAATAAAGAATTTTAGTTTGGTAATAAAGCTAGTGTCTTACATGTTAATTAAGACAAGACTAGACACAGGCACTAACTGTACCGTACAGCTAGGGTCAAATGCATCCAGGTCTTTATGCCAATAAAAACAATGGTTCTCCATTTTCCAAGTAATATAAAACTTTTTTGATCTTATAAAATACACAACTTGTAGTATAAACTAAAGGTGTACCTTGTTGTCTGTTAGTATGTATGTAACATTAGCAGGTTTTTTTTGTTTGTTTTGTTTCTACAAAAAACACACACACACACACACACACACACATTACAATTGCATTGTGGTGTAAACAAAGTAAATTTGGAACCTATTTTTTACATTGCTTTAAAAAATATCTGCAACATATTATTCAAATTACAGTAAGTCCTAACAATATACTGTTCATTTTATATTATTCATAGTGCTGGGACGAACACAGGATTTTCATGCTTGTATATTCGCTCACAATTGAAATATTTGTTTGGATATTTGATCATTTTTCAAAAAGTAATAAAAGCCAAAACGTTGCTCTGAACACAGGAAGAGACAGCATAGCAGCAGGGGGTGTGTCCATGGCCCCTGTGTGTGTGTGTGTGTGTGTGTGTGTGTGTGTGTGTGTGTGTGTGTGCCCTTATTTTACAGCAAGACGTTACAATATGCAGCACTTTAAAATAGAAAAATATCCCAGGAGTAAAGAATAAAGTTGTGGAAGACTTACTTTACCCCAGTGAATTAACTACAAAACAAAGGATGCCAAATAGCAAGTTCAAGTTAAAGCTTGTTTTGTTTATTCCCTCCATTTATTCCCACATTTTATTTATTTATTTTTCATTCCTTGTCATTGCTGTTTCTTCACAGTAAACAGCTGCACTATTCCCTCCTTTAAAAAGTAATAACATGAAGTTTACTTGTGCCTTTTTGTAGCTGAACAAGCAAACAAAAACAGAAATTTTACTTTAAACACTTCAAATAAAACGTGTGGAAATGGCGTAAAGTGAAGGGGGAAAAAAACTCACCGTTTTGGTTCTCGTTTATTAAATTCCACATAACAAAGTTGCAAAAAAATATATACAGTCTATATAAAAATCACTGCATAACATATTCAGGAAGTTGGGTATTGTTTAAGTGAGGCATTTCACAATGACTTGCTTGCCTTTTTTCTGTCCCATGAGATTCTGGCTCCCTCTAAAGCAGCATAACGCATTTTTATCCCAGATGGCTGACAATAGAGTGCGTGCGCATAATCTGGTTTGTTTACTTTTTGCTGTCTCAAACTTTTAAAAAGAGCCTCAAGAGCTGCTGTGTTGATTCTGTGGTTTTGTGTATATATATTAATCACACATATTTTTTCATTTGCCATTTTTTGAAACACAAATTCGCGAATACGAACATCTGATTTTTGTATGGGCCCCACACATTAAACTCACACATTCAAGAAAATACATCTAAATAATATTCTCTGAAAATGTAGCTAGGCTTGCTGAAGGTGGCTTTAGTGGCTGCCATTAGTGATCCTTGTTCTGTACAGTAATTCACTTCCAGCCTGCGCAACACAGCTACCACCCACATAATCGGCATCAAAAACAGCACTATACCATTAATAACCTAGTTCTTGTGGCACCTGAGATTAAACTATTATAATTTTATCTCCTTGAATCTAGGCTGTTCGGGTGACCTACTGGTGGCGTATTGTTGTACTACATCTGTAAAATTCCTGTATACCTTACAGTATTTATTTGTCTGCAATTTTTACTTTTTAAATAATTTGCCCCTACAATAAATTATCACTTTTTAATAATTTGTCCCTACAATAAATTATTACTTTTTTAAATTATTAGTTTTGTTCATGTCTCAATGCTTACTTTTATTTAATTGAAAGTGGTCAGCATTTGGAGAACCTGGCCTTGCTCACTATAAGTGTTCATAAAACTATTTCTTTGGGCAAAATTCCCAAGGTGGCGTAGTCAAATAAAACAGTTAATTATATAGTGTAATAGTTGCATTGCCACAATGATTTCTGATAATCATCTTTGAATGCTAATCTTTGAATAATGTACGCTTTAATAAATACATTTGATTGAATTCACTCACTGTTGTTCAGTATCATTAATAACATGGATGAATTAAAAGTAAAATCATTATAGTTGCTTCCAAAATCCTTACATAATGGCACCCCAGATGGGACAGTGTGTTATTCAGAAACACTTTGGCAACCCAAGATTGTCCAACGGAGGGAGTCCTGGGATTTATTTATTATTTTATTCACCGTTAGGAAAAAAAAAAAAAATCTAACTTATAAATCAAAATTTTAGGATATTGTGTTAATTGACGACAGTGACAAAGTATTGTATAACTTGCACATATTAAAATACAACAAATAACTATGGAGGAGGACGGAAATAGTCCTGTGGAGTAGTGATTAGGGCTCTGGACTCTTGACCGGAGGGTTGTGTGCTCCAGTAAAAACCCACCTGTATAAATAGATAATTGTATGTAAAAAATAATGTGATATCTGTATAATGTGAAATAATGTATAATGTGTATAATGTGTTATCTTTGTAACAATTGTAAGTCGCTCTGGATAAGGGTGTCTGTTAATAAATAAATAAATAATAATATAAATACATAATTAGGGAAGGACTTGAGGAGTCCTGTATGTGTTTAGTATATACAACTTTTAGTATCAGAAAATAGTGTTCATCCAATATGGTAATATATTAATACACGGTTGCCGCTAAAACAGTTCAAGTTGTGTAACTATTTACATTTGCTAGAGGTAAAAGGTATTCTGTTATAAATCTAATCTATTCCAATTTATTTTAAAATGGCATGTCGAGGTTCTGTGAAAAGAACCCACTAGTTGCAACAAAAATTGAGGAATTATTTATACATACGAGGCACTAAAAATTTAAAACGTGCAAAACGTCTTGAACAAAAATAAAAATTGTAACGATTTAAAATCATGCAAATCTGTGCTCAAATGAGAAATTAAATATCTTGGTGACCAAACGTTAAATAGTATTGTGCAAAATGTGTAAATTAAAACAAGCCTACCCGTACAAAATGCAGGAAATAGGTGATAACTGTAAATTTAAACCGAGGTAAGCAACAAGGCTAGAAAGTGGACAGCCTGCTTCTGGCCGTCTTGGCAATATATTCTCAGTATGTTGAACTGAGCAGAACCTGCCTCACCTAATAGACTGACATTGATGTTGCCCATGTACAAGAACCCAATATTTAAAGCGCAAGCAAATTAATATAAAAACTTACATCACAGTTTACTCCTGCTTACCTGTCACTTTGGAAATTGCCTAATTGCTAAGAAGTTATTTGTACTTTAAAGTCTTAAACAATCGTTGAGTCTCATAAATGTCTTGGTTCTGTGCATATTTTACAACAGTATATATCTTAATATTGATAAGCCGTTTTCAAGTCAAAGATTTATTCATTAGATTAATTAAGTTTAAATTCAGGTTTCTTCTTCTGTCCTAACTGTTCTAAATGTCCATACTTACCAACTGAGACCAGTTCATTTAGAATGTATAGTGTATTCAGAGTAGTCTGAAGGTCTTGAGTACTCTATTAAAAGACAAAAAAACATGTCTGTGTATTAGATTTGTAATACATATCTTTTATATATTATACAATTATACAGGTATATATAACTTGTAAAGGTTATGCAACATGCTGCAATGGCTGCTTAAATTTTATATATATATATATATATATATATATATATATATATATATATATATATATATATATATATAGTTAACTACAGAATATAACCAAACCATGGCGTTTGAGTACAGCTGTAGGGAACCATGCAGAGAAATCACAATTCCTTATACAGTATATAAAATACTGACATCATCAAAATCAGTTTGTTTAAATAATAATAATAATAATAAAATTACATTTTACAAAAACATCTAAATGAAAAGGTCATATTTTTGCTAATAAAAAGAGATTAAAAGTAAGGGTAGGATAGTTAGCAAGCTGTAGTACACATTTTTCATGGGACCATGTGAAGCAAAAACCAGGAGTTAAAAAACATGAACCTGCCCAGGTTTCACACACCAGATCATACTGATAAATGTGTCGTGAATACTAAATTACAGCCTGCTTAACTACAATAAGTAGGTTAATCATACTGTATGCTAGTAACACTACAGATTGCAAGTTTAATGTACTGTATCCTTATAAACCATTGCTTCCCATTTCTCCTTCTCTTTTCTTAAAGTAGATTATGCAGCAGCCCCACCTAGTGGCTTCTTATTAGTATTTTTCTGTACCAACATAAGTAAGGAGACATTCATTTATTACTTTAAGTGTTCCCATACATTTCTTAAAAAGTACAATAAAACTGGGCATTTAGGAACTAAACATTATATTTTTCAGATCTAAACATAAGTATGTGCATTTGCAGTTGGGTTATATTTTGCAAATACAGCTATGTATCTGTACTCTCCTGTTTCATTTTCATTGTACATAATGGATCACAGTCCTTTCCTATTTGGTTTCTTATTTGTATTTTCTTATCCAGACAGATGAGACCATTTTCTTTATTGCACGCATGCCCCAATTCTTTATCCATAACACGGTATAAACAGTTGAACAATATATTTTTGCTGTACTGAAATCTGGTTTTAATTTCTGCAGTCAAACAGCCCTGGCTAGGCCAAAGGAAACTACACAAAAGCACAAAAGTCTTTACCTCCAGCGTGGACAGAATGACTTCCATGCCAGTGGAGCCCTTGGCTGTCATTTCTTTCTTTGTTTTCTCTGGAAGGTAAAGTTACAACGAAAAAAAAAAAAAAAACTATTTAAATGCTTAGTGATAACCTTACACGCACACACACAGTACACATTGTTATGGTTTTAGTGTTAATTTGATCAACATATAGCCCAAAGAACCACCTATTTCTAGAGGTAGTCCTGGGATAACCATAAATAGGTGATCAATGCAGCCGAGAAGGATTCTTCAGTGCTCTAATAAAATCCAGCTGTGACTTAACCCTGCATAGGGTTATATGTGTTTTAAAGTAAATGTGCAGCCTTAATTTAATGAGAAACACAAATATTTAAAATTGAAAAAATAAAGTTCCATTGTATTATTGTGACACATATTCATATTTGAAGTGGCTGAATGAGTTGAGTACTATAAAGATGTGGCTTTTGTGTGGGGGAGTATGGGTGTTTAGATACCCATTTATGAAAATGAATGTGTGTAATGGTTTAATTCAGTTAGCACTCAGGTTACAAATTTATCCCAAACGAGCTCAAGATCGCGAGGAAACGATTGCACACAAAAAAAACATGCAACGCTGTTATACCTTTTATACATTTTATCAAAAGTTTGTAAATAAAATGTTACAAAAGCAGGAAAGGTTAATTTCAAAATAGCATAGAACAGCACATTAATCTCAGTAAGAAATAATGGTCATGCAAAATCTCAGTTCGGTGTAAAATGTCAATTACATGTGAAAGCAATACAATTGTCTATAACAGTGGTTCTCAAACTTTTTTGTTCACGGACCACCTGGATTTTTTTTTTTTTTTATCTCGGCAGACCACACAATAAACAGTAAAGCTGACTGAAAGATAAACACTTAAAACAATCACTTGATTTTAAGAATAACCGTAGACATAACTTTCTTTGTTGTAATGCGATGGGTAGACCTGTTTCTGTGAGCAAAGTTAATTTAAAATTGGAGTTTTAAAGAACGGTTCAAGTTTACTTTTCATTAACAAGAATTTACAGGAGAGGGAAATGTAAATTGATAATTACAGCAGAAATGTATTTATGTGAATTAGTTACAATACATCCGTGAGGTACCAGCACAGTTGGAGCTACGAATTTCCAACTATAATCTTTATTTATAAAACAGAATGTTTGAATGCTGCACGCTGATTGGCTGCTGAGGATTTTTCACCCTGCAGTTAAATAGTACAATGCACGGCGGAACTCATTTTTGCCGAAGCACAGTTCAATTAACAAATTATCAATACACAACATTTTAAACTCGCAATAAATATTCACATTGTTGTGGTGTCTTTTAAAGTTTTTTAAAAAAATGAGTGACAAGGGCCAAAACAAAAGGTCTACAAAAACTCATGGACATAAACAACAGCAACATGGACCACCTCTATCACCAACATTAATTCTTACATTAAAACCCGTGATCACCCTTATTATACCCTGTGACTGGAGCCTATTTAATTATCCATTATTCAATTTACGGCTCCAGCGACATTCCCACATGTATCTGCAGGGAGGAATTTAACCCCCTCCCTGCCAACCCAATTTCACCACGCACACCCACACCTGTGCACCTGCAAGTCTTTCACCCTGCCACAACCCCTTATTCAAGTTCATAGATCGCCTATTATTATTATTATTATTATTATTATTATTATTATTATTATTATTTATTAGCAGACACCCTTATCCAGGGCGACTTACAATTGTTACAAGATATCACATTATTTTTACATACAATTACATTATTTTTTACAATGATGAGAGGCCCACTGGATATAAAACACACACCCTTTTCACATTACACCACATATGCCAGCAGTGTGGAGTAGTAGGCCAGCAGTGTGGAGTAGTGGTTAGGGCTTTGGACTCTTGACCGGAGGGTCGTGGGTTCAATCCCGGGTGGAGGACACTGCTGCTGTACCCTTGAGCAAGGTACTTTACCTAGGTTGCTCCAGTAAAAACCCAACTGTATAAATGGGTAATTGTATGTAAAAATAATGTGGTATCTTGTAACAATTGTAAGTCGCCCTGGATAAGGGTGTCTGCTAAGAAATAAAAGCTCTGCAAGCACCGTTCCCTGATGGGAAACAGCTGTCAAGAGTTTCTCAGTCCGCTCAGTCCGTTGATTTTTTTGTATCGGTGATTCTCTCTTCCTCTTCCTTGAAGAAGCAAAGGAGGTCAAGGAAGACCATTTGGACTGCATCCTATGTGGGCTTTTCCTCCAGCCACGTTGTCTGCTCTCCCTTGACACAGCCCTAAGAGGGTGGTGTGGAACGCTGCCCTGGTGTAATTGACAGCGAGCGCTCTGTGGAGTTGCGAGACACATGTTTCTCCTTAGAGAAAGCAGCACAGAACTCACAGAAACTGCGGTTAGTGAGTGCCTCTTTAGCATGCTTTGGCCCCAGGCAGAAAGAGCACCTACCGTGCTTATCCAGATTGGCCTTGCACATGTCACAGGGATAAAACTCAGGCATGATGCAAGCAGCAACACAATGTATAGTACTGTAAAACTGCCGGGCTTGAACCGGTACGCTGCCTTAGCACCGAGTTGGTACAGTACCCTCGGTACAGTACATGAACTGGAGTGGAACCGGGACTTTGTTTATAGAATAGGCTATCAGATTGCCTACACCTCCTCTTCTTATATACTGCATCTGTTTTATATTTGTAAGGCAAGCTAACATTTTATATATGTAAACACATTATGGCTACTAATTAGTTCTAATTTATACATAAATTCAGAAAAACTGAAATGAGAAGGGATTATTATCTGTGAAATGTCTCAATTTCTATTCCTATCAGTAGCGCAATATGCAAAACTAGCTTTTTGTTACTATTAGGATGGTATAAATTCACTGGTTCAGGCTGACTGACAGCTGTGAGTAAACAGTAGCTGGTTTTCCAAACACAAACACAATTACAAATCAACATGTTGGTATGCTATTGTTTATATTTGATTCTAAATTAAGTTTACTTAACGGAATTACTTTTAATACCCTGTTATTCCATGAGGGACAGACACTTTTGACCAATTTCCCCTTTTATTATAAACAGTACTTTCACTGCAGAACCTTAAAACAGCACTGAAAAACTTTAATGGCAGACACCTAAAAAAAGGAAAACAAAAAGTCTCAGCCAAAATGTACTATATTTTACTTTAAAAAAAAAAAATTAAGACAGTAATCATTAATAGTTGTATTAATAGCTTCCCTGATTAATTGGTAACTATTGTTTGTTGGTTGATGCAAAGATGCAGGCAGTACAAATGCAACACCTAAAAAATAAAGAATATTGCACAATTGATAGAAATGAGAAATACAGACCAATGGTATTTCCTCTGCATCGATTTACCATATTGAAAGAATTTGGACAAAAGTTTCTAAATTAGCAAGAGGAAAAATAGCTCAGTATGTGTGTGTATTTCTATATAAACAAAAAAAAACATAGAAGATCAAAACAGCCACTTTGTCCCCTATTTACTTCTAGTTATCAAAAAACTTTTTAAACAGAGTCCAGATTAGGCTGTGCATTATTATTATTATTATTTATTTCTTAGCAGACGCCCTTATCCAGGGCGACTTACAATTGTTACAAGAGATCACATTATTTTTACATACAATTATTGGGTTTTTACTGGAGCAATCTAGGTAAAGTACCTTGCTCAAGGGTACAGCAGCAGTGTCCCCACCGGGGATTGAACCCACGACCCTCCGGTCAAGAGTCCAGAGCCCTAACCACTACTCCACACTGCTGCATGCAACATGGTCCATGACAATGCATCCTCCCAACAATGTGCCCCTGTTTCTAGATGTACATATTTAAAAGTCATAATATAAGAAATGTGTGTTTACTTTTTTTATTTTTATTTTATTTTCTTGTTTTGTAACGTTAACCACAGTGAGATGCCAAAGTGACAGTAGTAAATGTGTGAGACTGAGATTGAAATGTGAAACAAGTGAGATGTAGGTTGGATTGTTAAACTGTATCATATAATGGCAGGGTGATGTGTACCCATATTTTGTAGTAGGCTAACTACAGTTCAGATTTTTCTGCCTGTCTTGCATTTTTAACATGGCATCTGTTGGGCATGATGAGATTGGGGTTTCATTAGCCTGTAGAATAAATGTAACAATCAATCCCTGTGGTAACGAATGAGGCAGAGCATGTCAATTTTTTGTGTTTGTTTTACAACACAAGGCTCAAGTCAGTGTTTATTAAATTAATAAGAAAAAGGGAACGGGAACTGGGAGAAAATAAGACTAAGGCAGCTAATGAACAAAGTTATTTGTAAAACCCCTGGCGGCCACATACAAAGCCCAATAAACACTCCAGATAACCCCCACAATCACACTCCACACTCATCCAGCCATTCAGTAATTGCTCACCCCACTAAGACCCCTTTCCCACCTGGACATAACTGACATTTCCCCCCCTCCCTCGCACTAACAACCCAAATGTTCTATTGGGTTATCTGGGTTCATGTTATGACATTCTCATTTGCTGTCTTTTAAAAAAAGTTTCTCACGTAATTTTTCTTTTATTTCTACCGTCCTGTTACATTAGTAATTGTACTCGCTCTGTGCACAAAATCTTAAGTAGGCTACAATGTAATTATTGGAAACTACAAAATACGGCAAAAAGAGATCATTGTAATTTTAATGAAATTAAATAAAAAGATACAATGACATAGAACTAGGTATCTTTACCAGAAATGCAGTATTTACTAAAGTACAAGTTATATCATTTCCAAACCGATACTTTTTACAAATGCCGATTGCTATTTATGATTTCATCTACTGATATTTACTGAACAAAACAATGAAACAGTAATGTAAACACCGTCCTAAGAGTGTTTTTATATATACATTTTTATTAGTTTGTTACTATACACGTTAAGAAAACCAGAAAACTCTGAAAATGAGTAAATGACACTCAATTCTGAGCTGTCACAGTGAATGGTGCAGTTTTCAGTCTACCCAAGAAACAGTCTGTGGCATTCTTATTTTGATTATCTAATAATTGAATCCACTCTGGTTAACTTCACAAAACAAGAAACAACTCATGTCATGTTAAAAACATGACATGAGTTGCTCTCGCAGTCTATGATGAATAATGGAATAATGTAACATTCATAAAGCCCCTTCCTCACTGCTCCAGGTGAACCACTAAACACTAGCTTATTGAAGTGAACGTCAACAATTTCTATGTGGTTACACAGTCAACATCTTAAAAGTATACACACATTTTTCTTATATTATGACATAAAATATGTACATATAGTAATAGGGACAACTTGTCAGGGGGGGGGGGGTGAATTGTTGGGGTGGGGGGCGCATTATACTTAATGATTTTTTTTTTTTTTTTAAATGTACCAACTGTATGACATACTCTGTTTTGTAGTTAATTCACAAGGGTAAAGTAAGGCCTTTCTTACTTCTGGGACATTTATTAAAATAGTGTTACATTTAATGGCTTTGATAACTGTTTGCAAATGAAAGACTATCTGAATAATTGTCTGAATCTTTAACGGATATCAGAACATGAAAATACCATGTTCATCCCAGCACTAATAGGCATATTTAATGCCTTCCTGAAAATCGTGGAGTGTTGCAAGTCCCAAACACACATTAATGTTTGTTAATATGGCCCCAAGTATTATATAATGTCTGTAGGTCCTTTTTCTCCACAATATTTTTACCATAAGCATTTAAATTGTACATTGGGGCTGACAAATTTAGTAGAGCAAAGACACCATAAGAAATGGAATGCTGCAGCATTCATAGCACTGGAAAAAAATAACTTCTATAATAAATAAAATGATAAAAACTGATTAAGACACTTCACTAATATACATTATACAGAGTTTATATTACTAATATAAACTTCGCTCTACAAAGCCAGCTTTGTAAAACCCTTGCATAGTGTACATAAAGTTATCTCTCATGCTAAAGTGTGTTTGAAAACAGTGGAGCTAGTTTCAGGTTTCTTTTGGTACTTTTGTCCAGAAATACAACAAAATGCACAATTTATTATCTTGTAGTGAACAAAACTCATGTAAGCAAATAGTAATTACAAGCTGATATTTTAGGAGATTATTTAATGTATTTAGTTGATGTATATTTGTTTTTACCAGAATTATTAAAATCACCATGGTCATATTTTTTAAAATCGATAGAAAATACACAAAAAGAAACATGCCAAAACATGTTGTAACTGTGGTAAGTATATACCAACACTGAGTATGTTCAATGATTGTAATTAATGTAAATAATATAACAGTTAAGCACTGTATTTAAGACAAAAGAATACCAGATAAAATGGTAATGCATTAGATTGAGAAGGATCAATGCATGACTACAACCAAGTGACAAACATAAAACAGTACTGTTGAGGCAAGGGTACTTTACATAAAGCAAAGAAACATATGACACTAATAATGAATTGTCTTGCAATGCACATGACAGTTCAAATGTTATTTCACATTTTTGCACATTTCTTTCCATGATCCAATGCTTACCCTCTTTCTCATCCCTGCAATAGGCCTGGTATTTAGAAGTGATGTACCTTCTTCTATTGGAGTAATCCATCTCTGCAGAAAACTGTCTTCTGAACATTGCAGCACTAAAGTGGGCTGACAGAAGCTACTGTAAAGTTTACTTTACCATTCATTTTATACACCGACAAGCTGCTGATGTCACAAGCGATGAAGAAAGACGGATACCAAGCCCTCTTTACAAAAAAAAGTTGACACCAAGTTAACATTGTAAGGTTTCTGAATTTCTCTTTTTTTTTTTTTGATTGGCAAGACTGACAGCTGATTTGTGTTTGCTGGAGTTTGCTCAGCCATAGCAACTAAATGCAGACCATGCTCTATACATACATGTGATCCTCTCCTAGAGTTTCCTCTTTGAAGCCCTAGACATTTTTATCACATAGTTAACAGTTCGTGATCATCATGTTTTCTTTTTTTTTTTTTTTTTTTTTAAAGGTTGAAACTGACCTTCAGACAAGAGCGCTTATTTAACCTCTGATGATGACTGTACACCGCCAGCTCTCTGTTTTCCTGTCCAACCACTCTCTGCTTGACCCTCTCCAATCTGGCTTCCGCTCTGCTCACTCAACTGAAACCGCCCTCCTGTCTGTCACCAACTCACTTAAGTGTGCCCGAGCTGCCTCTCTCTCCTCTGTCATAATTCTCCTTGACCTCTCTGCTGCCTTTGACACTGTTGATCACTCTATTCTACTATCATCTCTTGCTGACCTGGGGATCTCTGGCACTGCTCTGGCCTGGTTCTCCTCCTACCTCTCCAACCGCACTTACCAGGTAAACTGGCGTGGAGCAACCTCCACACCTCACCCACTCTTAACTGGAGTCCCCCAAGGGTCAGTCTTGGGTCCTCTCCTGTTCTCTCTCTACACCCGCTCCCTGGGCCCCCTCATCGCATCCTATGGTTTCTCATACCATTTCTATGCTGATGATGCTCAGATTTTCCTCTCCTTCCCCACCTCTGACTCCACCATCTCCTCCCGTATCTCTACCTGTCTGTCTGCTATTTCCTCCTGGATGCACTCGCATCACCTCAAACTCAACCTCTCTAAATCTGACCACCTTTTCTTTCCCTCCTCATCCTCCTCCTCTGATCTCTCTATCTCTGTTCCTCTGGAATCTACCACACTCTCTCCCTCTTCCTCTGCTAAGAACTTCCGAGTCACCCTGGACCCCTGCCTCTTATTCCCAGCACATCTCCACTCTGGAACGCACTTGCCGATTCTTCCTGAGCAACATCCGAAGAATCCAACCCTTCCTCACCAACTACGCCACCCAGCTCCTGGTCCAGGCATTGGTACTCTCCCGCCTAGACAACTGCAACTCCCTCCTGGCTGGCCTCCCTGCGTCCGCCACCTGTCCGCTCCAGCTCATCCAGAACTCTGCTGCCCGCCTGGTGTTCTCTCTGCCTCGCTTCGCCCACGCTACTCCACTACTCCGCTCGCTCCACTGGCTCCCGATCACCGCTCGCATCCAGTTCAAGACTCTTGTACTAGCCTACAGATGCCTTGACCAGACTGCACCCAGCTACCTCCAGTCCCTCATCTCTCCCTACACCCCCACTCGACCTCTCCGCTCCGCCTGCACTAGAAGACTGTCTCTACCTCCGCTACGCTCCCCTGCCTCCAGAGCCCGCTCCTTCTCCACCCTCGCTCCGCAGTGGTGGAATGACCTTCCTACAGATGTCAGGACTGCCCAGTCCCTGACCACATTCCGGCGCCTCCTTAAGACTCACCTCTTCAAACAGCACCTGTAGAACTCCTCTGTTGTATCCTGGGACACTATCATCCTTCATTTAAATGTGCTTTATTTTGCTCTTATCTGCCCCCTATTTTACTGCATTTAATCCTGTACTTCAGAATACTGTAATCTGCCAAGTGTTTAACCTGTAGTATTTTGTACTTAATCATATCCTGATGTAACTATCACTATTTAATCATATCCTGATGTAACTATCACTATTATCTGCTGTATTATTGAATTGTGGTTTGTCACACTTGAACAAAAATTATTGTATTTCTTGCTCTTATTGTATTACTTGTATTGTAACACTTGAAATGTATTTGCCTGCGATTGTAAGTTGCCCTGGATAAGGGCGTCTGCTAAGAAATAAATAATAATAATAATAATACTACATCTGTCCTTCAGAGATGTCATTTCCTATTGGTTACAGCCAAAGACTGACAGCAAGAAAATGATATGGCAAAACACTTTTCAAGCAGCCCTCTCGTCCACTCTATTAGACTGGACACACACAGAACTGCACTGGATATCACTTGTCATTCCCAGCTCTAATAAATACAAATAAAAATACAAATGTGTTAATAGTACCCAATGTAAATCAGTACAAAAACCCACCAATCATTAGCAAAGTACCCAAACATGAAAAGCTGCATTTTTAAAACAATAATAATAATAATAATAATAATAATAATAATAATAATAATAATAATAATAATAATTATTATTATTATTATTATTATTATTATTATTATTATTATTATTATTATTATTATTATTATTAACATTAGCAATGATAAATTTATATATATATAGGCATGCTTAAAATTCAAGGGTAGAGCACATCACAGTCACGCTAAATCAAGAAGTGTGTAACAGAGTCAATTATTGATGTGCCAGGTAGTGTCAAGTGTATTGCACTACCAAAATATAAACCTGTCTGACGCACGTTACCAGGACTCAAATGTATACCACACCGTCTAAACCCTGTTTAGAGTCAGCCAAAGTATGTGAGACAAACAACAGTACAAGAAGACGCTATAGCGGTCAACACGTTTAACTGACAACCAACTTAGGTCCATGCAACAAAACAGGCCAGTTTTATACCCTTCAAAAAATAGTGGCAAAAAACGAAACATTATTATTATTATTATTATTATTATTATTATTATTATTATTATTATTATTATTTATTTATTAGCAGACACCCTTATCCAGGCAAAACAACAAATAAAAACAGATTATCAATCAGACAATTAATCAGTCTAATAATCAGTATTTAAATATTAACAATAAATATTTCACATTATTTAATATAATGTAATTACAAGCAGCAAGCAAATATTCAATAATTCATCATTGTTATTTGGCCACAAAACAAAAAGAAAAATATATATATGAAAGGCCTTTCCCTAGCATTTGAAATCCCCCTTTAGTGTAATTCAATAGGCTAACAAAACCAACTATTCAAAGCTAATAATTTTAAAAAAGCAGTTTATGGGAATAGAACCCTCAATTGTCCAATTAACTACAGTGCCTATAGAAAGTCTAAACCCCCTTTCAAAATGTTCACCTTCTGTTGCCTTATAACCTGGAATTAAAATGCATTAAAATATATATTTTTTTCATGTATCTACACATCCTACCCCACAACTTCCAAGTGAAAAAAAAATTATAGAAATTTGTAGAAAATTATTTAAAAATAAAAACTGAAATAGCTTGGTTGGATAAGTGTCGTCCCGTCCCCCCCCCCCCCCCCCCCCTTGTGTGTGTGTGTGTGTGTGTATATATATATATCAGACTGACATCTCGCATTCGTAAATATTGACACTTGCTTTTAAAGGGAGATGCAGCATTTTTTTTTTTTTTTGTTCTTGCATTTCTAACAATTTTAATAGCAGACTGGATCTCTGCATTTACGTTTTTCATTTCTCTGTGCTTCAGTGGTACAAACAGACGATGGTCCGATTGACAGAGCATTGTGTTTTGAGGAATCATATCGTCATAAAGAACTGTCAGCGCATACCAGTGTCAAGTTTGTTGCATACCAGTAAAGGTACGCATACCACAGGTTGAAAACCAGCGGTCTAGCCGGTCAAGTCGAGTGGCTCCGCTACAACAGGTCACGTGGAAAACTGAGACGTTCAATTTTAGCAAAAAAGGATTCGAAGAGGAATCGAATCCTGAAAATGGATTTGGGTAATAGAGAACCGGGTAACTGGGATACTCGAGTACCCTATGTCATCCCTACTACATAGTAAGTTTAAAAGGTTTATTATCCTGAAACTGTGAGAGAAAGAGAGAGGTACCGCCTGAAAGAGAAAGGAGGAAACACACAAACAGGCAGTTTCAACCTAAAAATACAATAATGTAAAATCGGTAAAAAAAATTCAAAAACCATTTGTTTCAGTACAACAGATACCAACGAACAATATTATTACTCCAGCCAGAGTCAAATTACTGCAGAGAGAAAATTATAGTTTCTCAACAGGAGAGTGAGAAGAGAGAAAAAAGCATGCGAGCCTACCGAAGCCCACAAGGGGATTACACGACTAAATTACACTAATACGCGAAAACAGTGAAAAACTGAACCGTAACAATTTCCAAACTGGAAAACGATAACAAAGAAAAAGCAGAATAATTCTCTTTTTTTTCTATAATTCATAGAAGTGTTCTACTTTTTCAAGCTTTTGTAAACGGCTACAACTGATAACAAATAAAGTACATCAAAGTGTGCAATGCAAAACCTGTAATACATTGACCTTCGGTCTCGTCATTTATCTTGCCCACTTGAATGTAGTTTATTCCTTATCGTTAATAAATACAATTGAGTTATACAATGACCTACCTTTTGATGATTTTGTCGTGCTAAATGATGATGTCGGCCTTTGCTGTGTGACCTTTTCTTCTTGTTGTTGGCAAATATTTTTGGCATTCATCAGGTTTTAGCCTCGTCTTGCATTCATACCCCAGAAGCTCTGCCTGCATGTTCCTTTTGTAGCATTCAAGTTCAAAGTGGTCCTCACGCACGAAAGAATTTCGACCGAATAGAAGGGTTTTCAGTGTATGCCCCGTTCTCAAATTTTGCAGCCATTTTTTTGCTATGATTGCCCGTATTGAATTAATAGGCCTTGGCACACAAAATAACTTTGTCTTGTTTCTACGCTTATTATTCAAGCACCGAAAGTTTTTAACTTCGCCATGTCACATGCTATGGGTTTTCACCGCTGTATCCCATAAACCCATGCGCGCAATTTTTGGCCTGTCAGGGAAATCAACTACTTGACGTCATGTTGCAGCCTGAAAGGCTCCAATATGTCAGCTCCCTCAAGTGTTACTTGTCCCAGAAAGTTGTCAAAGAAATTGAAAACATTGCTAAACGCACGACTTGTCGACCAAATTGGTGCAGCAAAAATCATTTATTGGATATATGGAGCACTTAGATAGCTTTTTGGGTACAGGCACCCTTTAACTATACTTAAACAATCCAAAAATTGTTCTATTTAGTAACAACCAGTTATTAGAGCTAGTAAAGGATACTTTTAGCAGCTGCCAAATTTGCTAGCCACAGCTGTAAAAGCTGCAAGAGGAGGAAATAGCACAAGAACTGGCTAAAACGGGGTAACTGCTGAGGTCACAACTTAGTGAGAGGTTCAGATATCATTTTATGCAGAGTAGTAAGTTGAGCAGACAGGCACTGCCAGTACTATTAAGTGATCTTATTTCGCTCATATGTGACAGGAATCAAAATGTTTCCATCACCACCAACACAACTACACAGCCAAGTCACAAAATGAGACCTCCACTCCTAGGTCAGCTGTGTGCAGAAAGAAAATGTGCTAGCTGGGGAAACTCACTCATTCCAAAACTCTTGCCTTACAAGATTGTATAGGGCTGTCAGTTAATCGCAGTTAACTTCTCTCTCCTTTGCCCTCTATCTTGACCCTCACAGTATACCGTAATTAATTCCCTGCAGCACTATTTGAATATACTTGAGTGTATGCAATGCAATAAGTGCAGATGATGTTTAAACAGAAAGTTAGTCACAGAACTGTATTGAGGAGCAAAGCACTAAAAGTGAAGGACTTATGAATGGGACAGAATGGGACTGTTACTTTTATCTGTTAGTTCCAGTATCACAGAATGCATCTAGTCTGTTGTACCACTTGTGTGCTGTAAACATGCCTTCACTTCTCAAAAAACACATACTAGCAGCTATTCTGCTACAGGCAGCAACAACAGAACAACAAATGAAACCGTCAGTTTCGCCAGTTTTTTTTTTTTTTTTAATTCTAGTTCTGTGCAAGCCTGTGAATCAAGCTACATCATGTCAGTACGATATAGGGTGTCCCACTTGAAAGTAGCCACGTAAGTATTTCAGTTAGATTTTAGCATCGGCCATGTTCGATTCCATGCCATGTCTCCCTCCTTGGCTGTTTAAGTATGGTCCGCTCGATGATAAAAAAAAATCCTGCCGGCAACCTGGCCCTTTAAATCTTTTTACTCAGGCACTGTAAGAGACAGCCCTGCTAGCGTGGCACGGTTCGAAAGAGGAGGTTCGAGGCTTCAAAATGCATTTGTGTGTATTTCCAGGATTGTAACCTGGCACTGAAGAGCTGTGAATGCGAGTGTTTTGCAGTGTTACTGCTGAGCTCTGACCGACCTACCTCGGTGTAGTAAAACACACATTTTCAGACAAAATCTTTATAAAAGAAGAGAAATTGAGACATTAATAGGCACAAGGACCTATTTTCTGATACATAAGTGTCTTAAGTGTTTGTGGATCAGATGCACAAGTCAGCTCTTAGGATTAAGTTTGCCATGGTCATTTAGTAGTCACAGTGAATAACGCCATCTTGCACCACATGATAAGTGTCTCTGGCACGAATAATTTTAATGTGTTTTTTGTTTTGAACATTTTTTAATTGTTCAGTTATTTTTGGTTGCTTTTGGTCTCTTATATATATATATATATATATATATGGCCATAATTCCTTTATTTATTATCCAATTTATTCAAATTTTTATCATGTTCTCTACATGAAGTTTCACTTTACACTGTCAGATTTCAGCTGGTAATGTGAAAAAATAGATTTTATAACCAATAAATAATGTTTTTTTCTAAAAAGGGTCTATTTTTCTGTGGTTTTTGATATCTGTATTAAACAGGGTGAGTCTTAGACTATTTCCCTTTTTTTATGAAAGCCTAGTGTGTGCACATTCATTCCATGTATGACATGTACCTGTAACCTTTATAGTTAAAGAGTGGTTCTGAAACTGTTTTCTTTGGTTGCAATTTTTTCTAAATATACTTAGTTAATTGTTTGAAAAAAAAGAATATGTAGACTTAGCACATCTAAATAGTTTCCAATCATTTCTGTAATAAAGCTAAATTACAATAGTCCCTCTCTACTGGATCCTAATTCCAAGGCACTTCTAATAATAAACTGGAGATAAAAAACAGGTACTTGCAAGGGTTATTTTGTAATATTATTTCCTGACAACAGGTACAACTTGGGTGTCTGTCAGAGAAAAACAATCAATCACTTGCTACACAATTCAGAGTTAAATTGAATAATGAGCGTTACACTAACAGGAAACCATATTATTTCAGAGCTCAAGATCAGAATCTCAGAATGATAATGATGATGAATGATGACTCAAAAAATCTCCAAAATATAACAAAGTCCAGAGAATTCTCAGCTGGCTGACTTAATTCATCTTTCAAAATACTGCTTGTCTCAACTAATCGTGTAGCACTGACAGTAACACTACACAATTGCAAATTGAAGGTTATAGTTTCAAATACAATGCGACAGACCTTTTTTTATATTTATATATATATATATATAAAAAGATTTTTTTGCAGGCAAATGTTCAATTTTAAAACATTTTAAACACTCTGTGTTCTGGGGAGTGGAAGTGTCTTCACGCAAGGTGTGGTCGATATGATGTTATCGAGCAAGCACTACAGTTCAGGGCCTATGCACTTGCATATGGGGCCACAGCCAGCCTAGGTCTGTGCTTCAGTGTAAATGGGTGGCTCAAATGAAAAGAATCTTTTAATCTGGTCAAACCTAAACCTGCTTGACTGGCTGCTCGCTTTGAAGATGTCGACTTTGATTGGTGTTGCAGCTGTCACAGACCCACATTCCCAGATCAACAACGTTTCTATTTCTATGTTCAATGTATTTCAAATGTAGATTAAGTAATTATGTATTTGTTCTTTCAGATCTATAATACAATAACTGGCATGGTGTTTACATTGTTGAGGAAGTGCTACAGGAGTTACTGAATTCAGATACCAAAGCAAGTGTATTACCAACCAACCCCACAGACTGTAGGACCTATAGAACCAGGAGTGGTGCTGAGAATCTGGAGATGAGGAGGGATCTGCTACTGTTACAGGAAGACTAGGCAGAGTACATAAAAAACATGAACTGGTTAAAATACAGGCAGAGCCTTTCTGTTCTGGAGCACTGTTGTATGGACAAGTGCAGTTTACAGTTTGATGTACAAACTTCTGTTAGTTTCTATGGTGTATGCAACTTGTTGACATTTTCACTGCAGTACATTTTTTCTTTTCACTCTACTGCCTCAAATAAGTTTTCTACAGCACTTTAAAAAAGACTGGTAAACACATCACAGGTATACTTTTTCCTCATACGGACAGCTATGACTTAGAATTTACAGTCATGACTAACATACATGTTTTTAAATAAATGAACTGAATCAGGACATTACTGAAAAACTGACATGCGAATCCTGAATATGTAACATCTCTAAATCAAAACAATTATAATGCTCAATTTTTTGCAAAAGAAAAAAGTATGTTTTGTGAACTATTACAGAAAATGACGACACTGTACCTTGAGTTTGTATCAGATGAAGGATTTTTGACGTGATATGTCTGGCATTGTCTGCATCCAGTATTGCAGACTCTGCATTAATCTTCTCAAGCTGGGACAGAAGTGTAAGGACCCGAGAATTACTGGGGACTCTGGGGGAGAGAGAAAAAAAAAAAGCCATTGCCAGTTTGCAGTAAAACACTGGTTATGTAGTTATGTGCTTATATTAGTGCTAGTACGGTAGACAGTCAGTGCGATGCCAGGATACAAACGCTTCGGCCTTCAGATTCACGTTGGACAAGTCACATCAGTTTAAAATGACGTTTATTGCTTTAAAAATGTAAACTACACAATTATTTTATTTTAAAATATGGTAGAATCTGACACACAATTTTTGGGGTAAAGGAAAGGGAGGATGGAATAGCGCTGCTTGTCAATTTATTGGATTTCATGAAGATGGTCAATGCTTTTCACATAAAATGTTAATAGTAATGTTAATTAATAAGCATATTTCAAATCAGAATAACTTCTGTTAATAAAATAGTATTGGTGTATTATTGTTGTTGTTAAAGTCTTAAATGGACATGTGGTGTGAACGCATGCATGTTCTTTTCAGTTGTTAATTTAACTCAAGTCCTTTAGATTTTTATTTGTATTTTATTTTTTAAATCAAGTGTTCTCATTTGAATTCAAGCTGTGCTTTGATGTTTTGACTAGTACATACTGCAGTGTTTTTAGTTATTGGATCTTCTGATGTTTGTTTTTGATTTTTAAAAATAAAATAATGCTGATGCATTGCTTACCAATACATGTGTGATAATTAGGTTATCACATATGTATGTATAAGAAATTAGGTTGCCAATTGCACCACTAGAACATAATAATAATCTCAACAGTATTTAGAAACTAAAGAAACAAATGAGATAAAAATCAGAACTCCTGATGCTACCGCAGGTAGTACACACTATTCTGTAAAGGAAAAGTCTAATACTGTGTACATCTGCACATACTAAAGAATATGCTGACAAAATAACTTATTACACAAATAAGTCTTTCTCTTGACCAGTTTGTCAGTAGTGTTTAGACCACAAATTAAAATAGTAATGCATTCAGATTTCAGTCTGAATTTAAATCCATGAAGGTGTCACTGTGAATGTTTTTATTTATTTATGTTTTTTTTTTTTTAAGAAAATCATGAAGTTATTTTGATACAGTCAAAACAGAAAATAGAAGAAGATAGTTGGACAGCATTTTTTTTTCTGGATTCTAAAATCATCAACAATTTTGTAACAACAGCAGAAAAGAAGTTCAGAATCAATAGATGTGTTTATGCATGTAGGTCTTAAATGGCAGACAGATTTAAAAAAAAAATTAGCATAACCAGTAAAAGAAACCCATGAAGTCTGGCATGAAAACATATAGTCTACTGCATAAACTTTTATTTTATGAAGCTGCTTAAAATATATAATATATTCAGCTTTCTTAATCCGAGACTGGTTTAGACGTAACATGATTACATTTTCTTCTTGTCATCACTACAAGTGGTCATGGAAATTGTTGCAACACATGTAGCCTGCATAAATCTTTCTGTGTCAAGAAATCATCTCGGGTCATCTCCACATATCATTTTGTTAGTCAAGTAAAAAGGCTACTTTAGCTCAGGACTTTACAGTTTTAAATCATTGCAGATGATTCATAAATAAAAATGGAACAACCTGCCATATCTTTAAAAAAGCTACTTGCCACAGGTTACAGACTATCATCCAAGTCTCGCCACCATCATGAATGGATGTCAAATTCCTTCCTTTCAAGCCATTCCAGACATAAAAGCGTCACACACCAAGTTGCTCTTGCAAATATTGAGTCAATGTATAGGTCAGTTCGGCAGCCCTAACCCACTTCCAAACCATCTGTTGAGGCCAGAGGTGACAGTCAGTTTTAACATTGCCCTCAAACATGTGACCAAGGTCTTTCATGAACAGTGATCTGACTCAGAGTCACACACAACACCTTCTCTCAGGTTACAAACACTCTGTGTTTAATTTGCCCTTACCAAGGCAAATGTTATTTTCATTATTATTTTATGTATAAACATTTCAGAAAATCACAAAATGATGGTATGCAGTGCCAAAATTTTGAACTTACAATTCCATACTTTTTGTTTTAAAATATGTTCATTGAATTTTAGTGCGGAGTGATGTGGCAAGTGGTCCACGAGAGATTAATCCATCCCTTCTGGAATGTCACGAGCCAATCAGAGTGCTCCCTCCAACCACGCAGTTGCATAATTAATCTTGATGTTTTCTTTTAAAGTGAGCAGAGCAGAAATGTATTAAACACATAGGCCATACAGTATCCAATACAGTATATAATTAAAATTACGGTCCGAGTAAACCACCTGTATTTTTTATTATGATCCCATTTTCTGTGATTAATAAATTCATCTCTAACTGAAACACCTTCTTGAAATGTAGTCAGAAGTACCAAACTTAAAATAAGTGTACCAAAAAACCTACTAT
Organism: Acipenser ruthenus; assembly: GCF_902713425.1. Taxonomy (NCBI): domain Eukaryota; kingdom Metazoa; phylum Chordata; class Actinopteri; order Acipenseriformes; family Acipenseridae; genus Acipenser; species Acipenser ruthenus. The sequence continues at coordinate 40,739,825 of NC_081189.1, read as the reverse complement.
CAAAAAACAACAAAGAACACAATAACCTTAAACATATGTGAAAAAAGCTCCACTGCCACAGCAATAAACATCTTATACCATACTCTTTGTTTGGTAATGTACTTTGGGGTGGTAGAGAGTATGATTTCACTCCTAGGTTATTTTTTGACTGCAATATATTGCTAAGCTTATTAAAAACAAAAGAATATTCAAATAATTACCATGATTTTTACAGAATATTAACTAATGCAAACAAAAGGTTGGTTGGTTATTTTTGGCAAGTGGGTATCTATCTAAGTGATTTAAAAGGTTGGAACAACAACATTTCCTTAAAGCTTCGACATTTGGGGAACCCAGCATGAGGAAAACTTAGGCACAATTAACACTAGAGGGCACTACTACCATTTGAAATAAAAGATCAGCCTCTAAACACATACAGTAATCTTTCACAATCACATCTTCCCCTCTGAATCCAATTTAGGCAACACAAGCCTGTCTGACTTTATATTCAGTATTTGGCGAATCACAGAGTCATACACTGGACTGCTTTGCTAAATTCATACGCAGACTTTAAAGTGTTACTAAACAGGTTGCAGGGTTTAAAACCCAAAGCATTACTTCCCCTACCTTTCTGCATAATCATGATTGTTTTGATATTTTTAGTGTTATACCCCTGGTCATAAATCACTTTGTGTATTTGAGAAATTAATCTTTCTGCCTATGATTTATACACCTGTGGGACTGAAGTACAAGAACAGACTTCCCAAGGGCCTACTGTGAGAAAGTTTCACACCTCAGAATAGATTTACTGCTTATTATTTTGGACTTATTTTATTTATGTATTTATTTGTAGGTATTACATATTGTCTACTGCTGTTCCAGTCAGCCTAGATTTAGTAATATCCATTGAGTGGAACATTACACGTTTCATACCACAATACATGAGTCAGATATAACAGAGGTCTGAAGTATTTAGGATTCTAAATTAAGACATAAATAAACTTCTTAATTACAAAGCGTATTTTCACTCCAGAATTGTTAAATGATCTGTTGAATGCCAAATTTGACCTATTATTTTATTTTATGATATAAAAAAAAACAAGCATCTGTCTTGCTCATACTTATAGTGGAGCACAAAGACTTGATCCTGGCACGCAACAAAAAGTACACTAGTAGTCTGGTATCAGGCTCTGCACAAGAAAGCTTAGGGCACAAGGTGCATTTTCCAAATAAGCATTTATTCCATTAGTCTTGAAAGTTTAGAGGATCACAGTTGATCCATAAGAATACCTCCCTTTAGTACTTTTTTCTTGCTGGTTATTTTAGGATTTGGAGCACCAACGAAACTGCATCAACAAGTTACTATAATGACCAGGCATGCTGAAACAAGGTCTATACCAGCCCACATTTTTTTTTAGTATGTGTTTTGTAATAATTTAAATCAACTTCGTTATTTATTGGTACACAGTTTATTCTAAATACTATTAAACAACATGTTGTTGCAGGGAGAAAATCCGACACATATTATACTGCAAATGCTTCATGCCATTGAAGTGCCAGAAGAACAGACTGGGTCAATTGCAGCGTACCAGTGATTTAGTCCACACCAAGTACACTAAAATGCAGACTAGAAAATCCTGCAAATCATTACTGACTTAATCTTCCTGGCAGCGTACCAAGCAGATTATCCCGGTAATTTGTTTAACTGAGTGGAACAAGTGGAACCGATAATGGAGACTAACCTAAAGCTGTGGCCAAAAGTTTTGTATCACCCTAAAGAATTAATGAATTTTGCTTCATAAAACCGGCTAAATAATGTTAAGTTAATACATTAAATGACATACTGTAAACAGTGTACTTTTGGTTGGGTTTCTAAATAAAAGATAGTTTTGTTTGGTTTAAAATAAAGATTCATACCAGGATGGACAGTCAAGGAGAGTGAACCGGATGGACCAACCAAGATTATCACCGCGTATGTAACAGGGATAATTGCATAAAAACTTTAGGGTAGGGATTCATTTAGGGCAGGGGTGCTCAATCTTATTTTTGTGACGGCCAGATCACGAAAAAGACAACTGGCCAAGGGCCAAAATGCACGTTGTAACTTCAAGCTGGAGATCGTCAGGTACACCTTCTGCATCAAAAGAGAAGGGATTCGTGAAGAGTTTAAAAAAGGCTTGCTCGCTCCTGAATTGCTCAAATCTGCTGGCAAACACCCCATGTAGTTCTTTCAGGACACCAGTATGGCGTTTCCAGTTGTATGTCTCTTCATGTGGAAAGGCTTATTGACACGTTTCAAAGTGTGCCAGCTGCCCTTTCTCGAGCTGGTTTGTGAACAGCTTTAAGTTCATTTCAAACACACACACTGCCTCAAACAAATCACAAATGAGATGCTGACTTCCTTGTAACTTTAGGTTTAAATCATTTAAATGTCCTGTGATATCAGGTATTTTGCACACAAGGTCTCCTGGTGTATTATACAGAGATACTGCTTCAGCAGCGCAGCTCAATCCCCAATGTGCTTTTTTAAACACCCTATAAAACCATTAGTCTTGCCAACCATAGCCAGAGCACCGTCGGTTGTCACCCCCACCAACTTATCCCACTGCAAATTAAAATCTTCAACAGCTTTCTTAAAAGCATTAAATATGTCAGATCCAGTGGTTCTGCCATGCAGAGATGCCAGCTCCTGGTGTACTTCAAATGTTTCTGTCACTCCACGAACCAAAATTAAAAGTTGGGCTGTATCAGTGGCATTGTTGCTTTCGTCCAGAGCAGCAGAGAAATACAGAATATTTTTGCATTTGCTTTTTAGCTGATCATAGCTATTTCCAGACATGTCTGCTATGCGTCTCTGCATAGTCATTCTGGAAAGACAAACGTTTTTAAAGGAATCTTTATTTTCTTTGCAAACAGCATCACATATTTGCATCAGGCAGTCTTTTACAAATTCCCCATCGGTAAAGGGATGTGATGATTTTGCAATTTTACAAAGTTGAAACTTGCTATTGTAGCAGCTTCAGATTCCTTCTTTTTCCGTTGAAAAACACCCTGCTGCCCCTGTAGTCATATTTTGACAGACTCCAATTTTTTTGTTTGTGCTTCTCCCAGCAATTCTTTATTTGGGATGTTTTGTCTCATAATGGCGCTGTATATTGTATTCTTTGGCAACTGTGATGCATTCAAGGCAAATGAGGCACGTATGGACATCGCGTTTGGATTCAGCAAAAAAATATTTTTCTGTCCACTCTGGGTTAAATTTTCTGTGTTCAAGATAAATTTTTCTTTTTTTTTTTTACTTGTACATGGCTTTGACAGAGACATGTTTTCAGACGCTACAGAGGCAGCCTACCGTAATTTTGTGAAAGTATAAAAATATTTTACCTCGAAAATAATCGCAGAGCAACAACCATAAACATGAATCGCTGTCTTCCGTTTAGCATCTAGCTGGCGCCTGTTTCCGAACCTTACGTCATGCTTTCCAAGGTCTACTGTACTGTATTACTATTGGCTAACATCATTATTATTATTATTTATTTCTTCACCAACGCCCTTATCCAGGACGACTTACAATTGTTACAAGATATCACATTATTTTACATACAATTACCCATTTATACAATTGGGTTTTTACTGGAGCAATCTAGGTAAAGTACCTAGCTCAAGGGTACAGCAGCAGTGTCCCCCACCTGGGATTGAACCCACGACCCTCTGGTCAAGAGTCTAGAGCCCTAACCACTACTCCACACTGCTGCCCTACAACATGACAGAATCCCACCCAAACGGGCTGGGCTTGTGTACATTCCAAGCACTTTAATCACCTCTATACCGTAATTATATTGGCTAACATGATACAAGGCATTTTGAGGCGTCTACCACTCACACTCACTGTTAGTAGACAGGGGTATGAGTCACGTGTGGGTTCTCTCTTTCGAACGTTACTTGTTTCCAGTGAGAGGTGGCTGACGTAGAACTTCTGATTTATTTATTTTTTTGACAGTGTGTATTTTCTTAAAGTCGCAGGCCGTTTTTCATTTATAATATAAAAGTCCTTACGGGCCGTATTAAAGCAGTCAGCGGCCGTATGTTGTGCACCCCTGATTTAGGGGATTTTAATCCCAGCAAAGTTTATTTAAATTTGTGTTAGGGAGAAGGTTCCTGAAGCGGGACCTCCTTTGTAGTGGGAGCATATTTGTATATATCCTTCAGCACTAAGGATACTATTGCTGGTATCGTAGTGGCAGCCACCAATCACTGCAACCCCTTGTTTATTAGTCATTGGTGTTTTCAATCTCAAACCCTGTGTCTCTCTCATCTCTCAGCAGATACCCACACCGTAACAGAACACCCGTTACATATGTTCAATCTGAGTAAATCCTTCTTTACTAATCTGATATTTGGAATTCAGTGTCAGATAATTATATAAAAGGGATCACTGTACAAAAAGTAAGACACATTTTTATTACATCAAACATATTGTGCATATAAGGTACCAACACTGCTGCAGAGGCGTAGAAATGTTTAATTGTGTGATAATGGACCACGAGTTGCTTATAGTTAAAGCATATTAAATGAAATTGTATTGTGTTAAAACGGTTTCTTTTTTAATGTAGGGCGGAGAGGGAGAGAGGAAATAAAAAAGTTAAAAAAAAAAAAAAAAGCCTATCCAGGATGCTATGACATGTTATTAGTACGGGTTTCTGACACACAGACAAGAACAAGTGAAAGTACAATAACAAATAATAATGAACAGTAGAATGTTCATTATTATTTGTTATAACAGGGCAGCAGTGTGGAGTAGTGGTTAGGGCTCTGGACTCTTGACCAGAGGGTTGTGGGTTCAATCCCAGGTGGGGGGCAAGATTAATTATTCTCTATTACCTTACTCCAAAATGTAAAATAAAAGGACATCAAAATTTACATGAAAGTGGATACAGAGCAGATTAGTACTAGATTGTAATGACTTATGCCCCAATCCACTGCCTGGCACTCCCGGCAACGGCTGCCCACGGCAACAAAACAGGGTGTTTCCACTATTTGCCCAAGCGGCTGAGCATGCCTATCTGGTCAGGTTTTGTATCGATGTAGCCAAACTGGCTACAAAGGAAGTGCATCATAACGTAGCCAGGAAGTGCATATGACATTTTCTTTATTGTTTTTTCATTAAGCTTTACTGTATTCAGCAAAAGCAGAGAACTTTGTTAAATTGAACAATATTCATCCTGCTTCGGCACACAAGACAAATGTCTGAAGTTACATTGCTTTTTTTTGTGAACAATTATAATTTTTCTCTCTTTTCCCCACCCCTTGGGAAGGGACAATACAGATCAAAAAATATCACAGCAATACAGAAATACAACATAATATCAAGACAAAAACAAGATACAATAAACTATTGAAACTAAAATATCAAGGAAAGAATATTCGTTCATTAATTAAATTAATGAAAGTTGTCCTAAGGGGAAATGCCATAATATGCACTTGATCTTACTCAAACAACTGTGCCACTTTATTAGCAGCAGTATCCCATGCTGCCATCGTGTTAGTGGTGGCTAAGTGTAGCCGAGTCATAAATCTGATGTCATGTAAATAGATTAACCAGACAGAAGAAAAGGAAATAGACGGCTCCACCCAACCCTTCAGGATAGTTTTCTTGGCTGCCATCATCCCTGCCAGGAAAAGCCTCAGATTGTAATGGCAATGCTAACAGAGTCATCATCCAGCAAAAGTACCTCAGCAGTGAGGGGCACAACCACCCCCACTAGACAGCCCATAGTAGATACAACAATTTTTGGGCACTCCCAGAACATATACAAGTATGTGCCCGTCACTCCCAAGGCACAAGCCTGGCAGGTAGGATCTGGTATCATTTTCATCTGGAAACTCATAAATCGAGTAGCATAGAATCTGTGAGCCATTTTAAAAATGAAAAGGCTGATGAGCCAGATTTTTAGACTATATAAAAATATTCTCCCAGATAGTTTGCTGTCACCACTGACTGGGATACTTACTCAACTCCCTATCCCAAATGGAGGTAATTGGGTCTTAACATTGTAGGATAAGAGTTTATCATATAGGAATGAAACTATCCCTACACTGGGAGGAGAGCTGTAAAAGAGATTTACCAGTGCGTGAGGACATAAATGGGCACCCCAGGGGACCCCATACACACGAAGGGATGAGCATAGCCTGAGCTATAAAAAGAAAGAGAAGCCTGGAAGAGACAATTATTATATAAAAAAAAATAACAAATAATATGAGGAGCACAAGTTGTTCAATAATAAATGAAAATAGCATAAGTGTAGCAAGAGGAACAGCAAGCAGCCACCTCAGTGATAGGGTCATGTGACCTTTTTTTTTTAAAATTCATGATAAATACAATGACAAAATCTGGCTGTTTGTCTGCTCTCTTCTTAACCAGATTTATTTTTATTGTAATGGTTACATTTATTTGTTACCGTCGGTTTCTTTTAAACAAAACACAATACGATCCCACAATCCCCCAGTGACCTTTGACACTGCAAGAATTTCTGAGGTTGGCCTGGTTTGAAAAAAGGCACTGAAATGCTCTTTTTTTTTTTAGCGGCTAGCTATGGGCAGCCAAAGCCTGTAGGGTCAGGCAGTGGAAACAAGGTAGTTCCTGTACTACTAAATAAGTATTGCACAATGACACAGCACTGCCCATGGGCACTTTTTTGAGGACCACTGTTCAAGGGTCACATTTACCCCCATTTCACCTTGTATCCCTATGCATTAGGAGGTGGTAACTAAGGCCGATGCGATAGAATGTATCGATGCATCGTATCGTTTGACAACTATAGTCAAGCCAGTGCATCGTTTTTGTGTAAAGGGTTAACAAAGGAAAACTTATTTTGACTTACATTTTTTGCATTAAGCGCAGAGCTTCTCTACAATGTCTTTCAATGTTTGACAATTACTTTCTAAAGAAAGACGGCAAGAAAGAAAAGTAAAGAAAGCAGTGTTTGGGATACTCCGGTAACACAACTAATTTGCGTGGCCATTTAATGAGATGCAGAGGTCGCGCTCGCCTTTAAAAATGTGCATTTGTAAAAAGCACACCATCTCAAAATCCGCGTTTTCAACTAAAACATCTGCATTTTTACATATTGCATCAACATAGTTATATTACTTTTCCAGTGTAACTATTTCAGATTAACAAAGTTAACATGCAAAACTGTACACAGTATAAATAACGGTACCGGATGTAGAAATAGGCATAAAATGATTTCTTTTGAAAATCCCCCCTGTTCACAATGTAAAAATCAGTATTGTAAAACATGTACCAATGTCTGCGGGTAGCTGTCAACATCATAACTATTTATAGTTTTGCTGTTTAAAAGTTATTTAATTTTCCTTTTAGCACCCAAGTCAAAAAATGACTCGTGCTCTTTCCAAATCAAAGTCTTATAAAATTCTCAGGAGCTTCCATTGAAATTGTCATGTTTTGGATGATCCTCATGTAAACGAGAGCGTTTGCTGGTCCGCCATCTGTTCTGACAGCTAAAACCCTGTTCTGCTGGTACATGGGACCTCCGTGCATTTTTTAAAGAGGATGCAGGGAGCAGTGGAACCATTTTTACACGTTGCATTGCATAAAACTACTTCGTAATATAAACACAATTATTGGATAGGGATAAAAAAGGGAAATGTTGTCTTTTACATTTGCGTTTTAGAAACGCACTGATGATACTGTTTGCGTTTTATTAAAATGTCCTGCATAGCTTTTCTCTTGATTGGTTGTTTACTCTGACTGGTTATGGATTTAAACACCTTTTTATTTTTTATTTTGCTTCGACCCCCAACTGATACAAATCAATACGAGTAAGGTAAAATAAATAAATAAATAAATAAATAAATAAATAAATAAATAAATAAAAAGAGGATTTAATATATTTATTTACTAAACTGATGTAATCAATTTAATAAGCATAATAGTTTTTAAAGCGTTACTTGCAATGTTACACAGTAATCCACAGCTCCATATGCATTTTTTTTACCCTTTCATAACGTCGATGAATCGATGCATCATCTTTTTTGGAGAACTACATGTCGATAGGGAAAAATTTGGCATCGCCCCAGCCTTCGTGCTACCACAACAATTCAATCTGTACTGAAAGTAAATCTAATTCATAATACATGTTTCCATTTTAGGGCTACTGATTTTCCACGATCGCGGAATCACGGATGGAATTGCGGAATTAGGTATTGGGAACGGAATTGGCATTTTGGGAATGGAATTCTGCTTTGCAACTGCACCTTTAAAAAATAAATAATAGTAATAAAACACTGTGCAGTCTTTTACCGCTGTTATTCTCCTATAAAAAAAAAATTATGGATTGCTTTGAAAGCTACACTACCCAGAAGCCCAGCGATGACGCTTGTATAAAACGTTTTTGTATGTTTATTTGGATCCTTGGATAACGAGAAAACAGGTGCTTTTGTGGGTGTTACGTTGATGGACTGTCTGTCTCTGTTGCGGCGCTGCCTGTGTGCTGAGAGTCGAGTTGTTTAAAAAAGCAACTAGCTGTTTTGTGAGAGTTCTATTCTGTGGAATAATTTTGGAGTTCTATACAGAAAAGTACAAAAAACGGTCGTCAACGACCGGATTTAAAAAAACTTAATTGAATTTATGTATTCATTTATTTAGTTATTATTGCAAATCCGTCACCCGTCAAGATGAAACCTTTAGTTTTATAACTTATTTCTAATTTATCATTAACTCCTTACTCGTGTTGCTATAACATGGCTCTCTCTACTCTAGTTAGCAATAACAGAAAATTGTAGATTCAACATAAACCAATGAATACTTATTTATTTTACCAACTGTACAGAACACAAAGCCAACGTGTTTACTGTCAAATGAATGTGTGTCAGCAGTTAAGGAATACAATATGAAAAGGGATTTTGAAACCAGACAAGGAGCTTTTGGAAATACGTATCCAGAGGGCACAGTAGTTAGAAGCTCAAAAGTGGAAGCGCTGATCACTTCTTAACAGTTATACTATTAATATGTCATATACATTTTAATGTGAAAACTGAAAAAATGGAATTGGTCATTTTGAAAAACGGAATTTGCCATTCACAGAATGGAAAATCAGGAGCCCTAACTGTACTTTTTTTTGATGGTGTGCTTTTTGTTTTGACCTGCATTATTCTGTAAATTGATTGCCAGCTGTAGATTTTCTTGAGCAGTCACAACTAACAGCTTCAAATTCTATAGAAACTGGAGTAGAGGGCAATCTCAGACTCAAATACAATCTAGACTGTATTAAGTGGATACTTCATTGTGGCATTTAAAAACAACTCTTGCCAAGTAATGGACACTGCACATGATATAAACAGTATGGCATTTTTACATTTACTGCCTCTTACGAATAAACCAGGGATCATTCCTAAGCGGTGTGAGAACTTAAAAGTTAATATTATTGTTTTACTTTCCAACATGACAGCTCCTTATAAAGCAAGATTGTTTTATTGTGATTTATTACATTGCCACAGGTTTCCACTGTATAGGTGTATTAAAGAGGAACTTGGTAAGGGTGTGAAATAGGGTTGCAGTGATACACCGGTTATACTTTTATATCACAATACAAAAATTGTTATCATTTGTATCGTCTGTAAAAATGAAGTTCTGTGATATTATAGGTTAATGGGGCAGATAATGACAAAGCCCAGCTCTTTTCCATGGTGCTCCTGAAGCATGTGATATTTCTGACAAGTGCAGAATATTGCAGGGGGAAAGGTGAATGGCTACACTTGGGTGTGTACTTAAGAGTTTATACATGATTTTTTGAGCATTGTTGAGGTTGCATGGGTGCTTTACACTTCTGACTTTTAAAAAGTAATCGATTGTAATTCTATGAACAAATGTTTGCCACACATACTGTCAGTAAGTCAATTCTAACGCGGACTAGGAATGTCAGGTACAGTACCAGAGGTCGTGTCAACGCAAAAGTTTGCGTCCTAGACGCAAAATAAATCCACTGGACGGAAAAATAGTTTGTCTTGCGTTCACAGGACGCACAGAATGGGAAAGGGACGCAGACATGCATATTCGCAGTCTAAGTTGAGTGGGGGACGGAGGGGGGTGATGCTGGGACGCCAGAATCACTGTCGAGCCCTCTTGAGATGATGTGAGGTAGTCGACGAAACACAAAGGATGGAAGGTTTTACTTTCCTGTAAAATGACTGCAAAATACTTGCTTGTTTAAAACAAGCAAAAAAAAAACTTCTGCAATATAACAGCATTGATTAAGGTACACTCCCAGTCCTGTAGGTGACAGCAATAAGCTTTGCCAGCAATATTAAGGATATTTACTTTTAGGCCCTGTCCACACTACAGAAGAGCAACCAGAATTATCCCGGGTTTAAAAGGCATGTCGTATGCAGACAGGCTAAAATAATTGAATCTATTCATTCTTGAACAAAGAAGACTACGCGGCGATCTGATTCAAACATTCAAAATCCTAAAAGGTATAGACAATGTCGACCCAGGGGACTTTTTTGACCTGAAAAAAGAAACAAGGACCAGGGGTCACAATTGGAGATTAAGGCATCAGCATGACAACCGTCTGGATTGAGCTAAGTAGGGTACATCACTGGGGTCTTCAAGTGGGCACCTTCCATCCTCGGTGTTTCGTCAACTAGCCCACAACATCTCAAGAGGGCTCGACAGTGATTCTGGCATCCCAGCATCACCCCCCTCCGTCCCCCACTCAACTCAGCCCAGCTTACCTCCCCGTACATCAGCGTTTCTTTCTTTCTAGTGTGCTTGAGATCCCCAACCAGAATCTTTGTCTCAAACACAGCCAGTTGCTGCTCCTCTCTGCTGCTTCAGATAAGTTCTTCACTGTGCGACGCAACTCTTGACCACTGAATCCGACATCTGAGAAACCAGTTTGTAGAGTGTGACACAAATCCTCGACAACCCACCTCCACTGGGTAAACCTGGACTCTCCATCCTCACAGTTCCGCTTAAGTGGCTAGGTGAGCATACCGAAGTTTCTTCCTCTCATACGCCTCATCCACAGCATCCTCTCATGGCACTGTTAACTCTACCAGATGAACAAGGCATGCTGATCCAGACCACAAGACAATGTCTGGTTGAAGGTTAGTGGTGGCAATCTCGGGTGGAAACATCTGCCAGCATTTTCCAGTCTCTAGCAGCTTCCAGTTGTCCTGGGCGAGGATTGGTTTTAACACCTTTTCTTGGTGGTTGCTCTCCTGGGCGGAGGAATGTTGTCTTTTGTGTGTAATGTTTTGATGGAACAGGTGGCAACTTATTGGTCATGTTACGCTTGTCTTCCAATGCTAAGGCCAAACATTGCAGCACCTGGTCATGGCACCAAGTAAACCGTCCTTGGCTAAGAGCCACCTTACATCCTGTCAAAATGTGCCTTAATGTTGCAGATGATGAACACAAAGGACATGACGGATCCTCACCTACGCAGAGGTTTAGGTTCTGTGGTGATGGGAGAACAACATATGTTGATCTGATGAGGAAACTGATCCTGCTCTGTTCCATTGTCCATAGGTCTTGCCAGCCGATCTTGTTCGAATAGTTCGGCTACAGTTCATAGCAGCGCAATGAACAGTGGAAATTAATACGATGGTATCCCACAACCCACTGTATTTTATTTTTAAATAATGTGTTATGCCCCATATTAACAGAGGTCCATATTGCTAAAAAATAAAACAAGTATTTTGGAAAAGGTTAATGCGAGTTAAGTTAAGGTGACACATTTAGCTGATTCTGTTTCAAAATTAAACTCAGAAAAAGCTGTTAATTACAAAACAATCTTTGCTTTTATTCATATGTCTTGGTCCCTTTAATTTTATTTCAAACAGTTTCAAATTACGTGAATCGTTTATCCCCGATCCTACTTTTAACTCGCATTTCATTTTTGCAGTCGTCTAATTTAACGTTGTGCTTTTGTTATTTTCCACACTAGTTTAACATCCTGAGAGATTTTTTTAAGCATAAAAATGAATACCTAGTGCAGAGTGTACACTGACAGCAAGTCAGTTGTCAATCGGAAGTTTTTTTGCAAAGCAGTCAGCATCTTCAGGGGATTCTCATGAAGATCGCTCATCTGCATCTCTTAGTCATCTACCTCTGACTGTACGAGTATTACATTGACCGAAACAGTTACAAGCAGTAGTAATGCACAAAAACGCAAACAAATATGTTCTTATAATTTTGAATGGGAGATGAAGTTTCCATGGGTTGTTTATCGAGACGGCAAGATGTACTGTGTGTGAAAGAGCTGCTGACAAAAAAAAAAAAAACGATATACACACAGATGTACAGATTTTCAAGAATCTTCGCTTAAGACATGGCGATGCTGTTTCTTATTGGAATGCAGAAAAATATTAAAAGACATGTAGATGAAGGCAACAAACAATGCTTAGAATCCTGCCTTCTTGTCATGTCATGTGAACGGTCTACTGTTACTAAATATAACAAAGAAAAAAGTGTGTACCTGTGTTTACATGTATATCTATATACAGACAATGATTTTTAAACTACTATATGCCATAGAGTTTAAACGTTCAAACGTTTAAACTCTATGGCATATAGTAGTTTGATGGATGGGACGCAAAATTTTGGGCATGTGCGTTTCAGGAATGCATGAACAGAAAAGCTATCGCGACCTCTGCAGTACATCAGAGTGCATAACAGAATGTAGAGGCGGCAACTGTGGATTTAACTTGTCTCCAGGTTTAGAGATCTGGCTCACAGACCCTTTTGAAGAGCTCAACTCCGTCAGCTACTGGAAACAGTCAATTAAATACTCCTTACAGTATTTTAATAAAGCTTGTTATGAATGCAACCATAAAACTACCTACAGCAGGGGTGGGAAACTGTGACCCGTCCAGACCAGGTATTTGTGGAAATGATGTTATTTATATAATAGTTTCATGGAACCAAATAAAGTTCTATCCAGGTCTATGTGGTTAGCGTCCTGATCAAGGCTGGTCTACACTCTTGAATTAGTTGTCCCAGACATTAAATACTGCAGTTTTGTGCACTTTTATTTAAAACACAAATAAACACAACAAAAGATTTAAACAAATACTTCAAAATAAACAGCACCCAAGCTTTGGCTATCTCGGTGCATCAACAGAGAGCACAACAAGCTGTTCTACCAACATCTGACTCAAACATTCCTTTGTTCTTGTGTAGCATATGGCCAGGGGTGAATTGGCAATCAACCACCACCTGGCCACACTCCACACTTTTCCAATAAACAATTAAACTAATTAAACTAATTGAACTAGATGGCTGTGCAAATGGTGGCCATCTTGGCTCCAGGCTGTTCGCCCACTCCAGAGCCACGATAAATGCCAGCCACAAAACACACACACCCAATGTGCTGCGCCTTTAATAATGTTATTACGATGTAAACCAGGTCCAGAAAGGGCCTCCAGGACAGTTGCTCAACCCTGATATTAGGTAGCGTCTGGGGGTTGAATACCAAGGTTAATTGACCAACGTGCCGCATGCGAAGTCAAAAGAGCCAGACTCCATCAGCAGAGAAGACAGACTTTCATTACCCCACTGAAGCATTCAGAAAAATAACCATATACTGTATGTGCACTCCGAAACATTTCTGAATAAACCCTCTGCCTAAAAACAAAATTTAGACTTGCAACTCACACACTGTACCTAGAATTAAACTGAAAGTGTGCTCCAAGTCTGTTTAAATACTGCATAACAAAGATAACATTTATGATGAAAATAGCTATCCATTAACAAGTTGCATTTTCTCCTTTTCTCAAAACGTAACTGCTCTATAAAAACAGACAGTTTAAAAGTATAGTTTCTAACGATTAACAATACGACATACAGGCCATTGCTCATGAAATACATTACTGAGAATTACTGAATAAGCTGGATTTAATATTGCTACGGTACCTGTGCTATTGGCCAACAAGACAAAAAGGCATTTCCTATTTATACCCAAGTGAATTGTTACAGTACCAGTTTTGTTATATTGACAATTTTATTTCCCATTCACAAAAGAATGGTGTAAATGCAGTACCGGAATATTAGGAACAGTTTTAGGACAAACATGTGAATCTGTCCTGGCATGTTTTAGGACTTCATAATTGTGATTTAAATACAATAACAAAATGTAACCACAATGCAACTTTTTAAATATCTTATTACTGGAATAAAAACCATGTCCAGTTGGTGAACATTATATTTGAAACTTTTTTAAAAGACCCTCAAGAATAAATTCCTCAACTCAAAAAGTATGGAAAGCCCTATACTTACCCTTTATCTGTTATAATTTTTGCCTTGTTCATTTTGATTATTCACTTGAACATTTCACAGAATCTAAAATAAAAGACAAACAAAATGTTACTCTTAAGCCCTGGGAAAAAGGAAGCCATCTTGTGGCTTGGAACTTAATTTTTGGAGATTTGGTTTCAGGCACTACATGGCAATCAGGGGAGACTTCAGCCAACCAAAAGCTTGCTTTAAAAAACATTGATTTGTTACCAAGTCACATTTAAAAAATGACAGTAAGAAAACTCGAAGACAACCTAAAATAGTATAACAGTAATTAGGGTTTTTTAATTCTTAAATTCTTTCTATATAATCTTATCTTTATATATAAAAAATAAACAAAACATATTTCCCTCATTGAAATGTTTATAATACAAGGATACAACAAGAAAACTTTAAGGATAGTTAAACCCCCTTTTACTGATCCATATACTGTACAGTATATATTGCTGCGTGACAAATCAGCAGAAACGTCCTTTTTAGGGGTTCTTAATACAGTACCAATACAAATTTATTGGGCTCAAGTTCAAAGAAAGAGAAATGTATACATTAATAATTTGTTGGAACTGTACAACATACAATTCAACACAGAGACATAGTAAAATGCATATTAAACATCCAGACATTCAGTTTTAATTAAACACCCACACACATACATACAGTACACTTTAACCCGATTAACAGAAAGATTGACCTGCTATGTTGCACCTATTAAAGTAAAAAAAAATATGAATGCTTCCTTTAGAAAAAAAATGTGTTTGGGAGGGGGGTACCTGAAAATAAGAGTGAAACTCATGGAAATGATGGTTGGCATTTCGTGTCAAACGAGGCTTTATTTTCTTATTCTTAAGCACTAACTGCAAACACGTTTTCACTAGAAACATCAATCAAACTGCTGTTGATAAGTCTGTACTAGCTGATGTTGTAATTCCTCTTCATATAAATTTACCAGGTTACTTTAAACGCCACACTGCAAACTGCACAACATGGAAAACACATTCTTCGTGCAAAACATTACACTAAATATGTGTGAATAAAAACCAAAAAAAGTCAACAAACTGAAGGCAAAACTGCAGCATTTCATAATCAGCCACAATTAATACAACGAATTTTAAAAAGAGCTGGATATCATCGCTGCATTTACAATGCATATTACAAGAAATTACATTTCTTGCAAATATTTTATAAGGTATATCACCAGGATTGTAACCAATTCGTTTGTGTCATTTTGTTCTGCTGGGTAATACATAATATAATAAATGAAATGCAATAGTGCAATAGTCTAAAAACCAAGGTACCAGTAGTTTCACATACAGACCCACACCCACCAAAACCCGGTTACAATCCCGAGCATGACTGTATCTAGCTAGGACTTAGTGTTAACAACACACGGGCCTTGACACCTGCAAATCACTGTCAGCTTTCTGCGTATTATTAACACACACATCCAGTTACACCTGCTCAAAAATACTACTATGCAATTTACAAAAAAATCGAACAAAAGTCATATTCAATGTCATTACAAAACTGTATACACACCGGTAACTGAAAAATGACCGTCACGCGTGAGAAGCGAATGTAGTTTCAGGATGAGCCCTCACAAATGAAACCCCTCAGTATTTTGATACAAACCCAACGCAGACCCATAGCTGTCAGTAATTTGGCAACTGGCCGCATCTCGCGAGAAGTAGACAGACAGGTTACCAAGTTTAGGATTATAGGAGTTGTAGTTCAGATATGCTTTAGTTGGAAACGTAACAAGAAAATGAGCTGGCTCACGGGGGTTGTAGTTTAGCCTGTCAGTAGCTTTAGTTTTAATGAACGTTTGAAAACACCCCGTATGCGACACTGGCACTACATTTCCCAGCATTCAACACGTTTTTTTTTTTCCAGGCAGTGCTGGAAGTGTATATGGGCTTTCATTTAAAACCACTTGCGACGTTTTAAATCAACATTTAAATAGGTATGTTCAGAGACGAATGAATGGCTTTTTAATTGTTGTGCTGTGCATAGTTTAGAGATGTGGCTGCACTGTGTTACTAGCTTTTTTCACTCACGATTAGCTTGATCGTTCCAGGCCTCTTCTTTCTTGCTCTTCCCTACGTAAAGTAGAGAAGTCACCCTGCGTGTTTGAAAGAGGGTTTAAACCCAAACACGTTGTACTGTATTTGCTCAAGTCTGCAATATAGGATATAGCAGTTATGTACGGCATGTACAAAACATTACATAATAACTGCATGCAATGCTAATCAATTTGGGTTTTACAGTGTCACATTAACTTAACTCATACAGTTTGTTAATGTTTTTTGCTTGTGTTTTTTTTTCTCTGATTATATCGTATAGCACCAGGCTGAAGCAGCACGATTTTTATTTATTTATTTATTTATTTATTTTTAATTTTATTATCACATTATCTTAAACACCAATTTTGATCTGTAATGAAACATCATTTGCATTCGTTAGATACCGAAAAGCTCCAAACATCACGGTCCAAATAAAAACAGTGGTCGGGCAACTGATAGAGTATGAATACATTGTTTACAGAAAAAAAAAAAAAAAAAACAGTATCTTTGTCTTGCGCATTGTACAAAAAGTGGCATCTGTGGTTGACTATGAAAGGGCACATAACCAAAATATGTATTATAATTCGATCAATTGGAAATAGCACTGTCAAAGATATCATGAAACTAGTTGCCTATGTAACTGGTCATTTAATTTGTAGCTTATGAATTATGGCAAAAATTGTCGATAGTAAAACAGAACTAGGATGAATTGCAAGAAATGTAGTTTATGTTCTAGAATTATTCACTAGACAAAAACTGGGTAAGTGATTCTAGTGTACCAATGTATACATGTAGACTTAAAAGCTGCAGTGTTCAAACTACTTTCAGTAGTATGCTAATATTATAAATACTCAGATAATGTTTATATTTCTTGTAATTTCAAACTCACGTCATCCAATCATTAAATTAATTACGTATAAAGGCTCTTTGCAGGCTGAAAGATGACGATCATGGCATAGCTGGCTAAACAGAAATACATATATGCGGAGAGACTGTACAATAAAGGCATTATATTAAAAAAAAATACATGCAGCCACATAATGCAAGAACAGGCCTAGTAAGAAGAAATCCTAACATGCACAAAGAAAATCACCCTATGCGAATGACAGTCAGCACGATTGATCAACACACATAATAGCTGAAATAGCAGAAAAACAACTTGGGTAACACGTTGAGAAATTACCATATTTTTTAAAAGACATGATTCACTAAAGCACAACCTTCCAGAGAATACAATTTTATTTTGCATGGATGTAATCATGGAAACTTTAGAAGCTTGTCAAAAAGCACAAGATAATAGACTGGATAAATCAATACCAACAGCAGAGGTGCTGAACATGATCAACGTAGTTTTAGAAAACAGTTATTTTACATTTGTTGATAAGAATTACAAACAAAACGATGGTACAGCAATAGGATCTAAATTAGGAGTGCATTTTGCCAGTGCATACATGGGGAAATGGGAAGAACAATTACTTAGAAAATCGGAAAGAGAACCTTTAGAATACATTCGGTTTGTAGATTATATTTTTGGGGTTTGGACACATGGAGAAGAATCTCTCTTCCAGTTTCATAAAATGGCAAATGAAATACACAGTAATATTAAGGTGGACAAGAAAAAATATATAACTTTTAGATACCAAAACTTGAAGAAGGTTCAATTGAGTCTGACCTCTTCTGTAAACCTACTGACATGCACCAGTATTTACACATGTCCTCTTCACATCCAATTCACACTAAAAGGGCAATCCCAAAGGGTCTAGGAATAAGAATACAAAGAATATGCTCACAAAGAAATGTATTAAAAACAAATCTTAAAAAAAGAGGATACAAAGAAAGAATTATAGAGACAGACTTAAGAAAAGTGGATAAACTAAAAAGAGATGATCTACTAGATTATATATAGAGAGAGAGAGGTAAAAAGGTAAACGGGTAAACGGAGTCCCATTAGTAAAGACTTACTCTACACTTTTGCCTAATATTTCTAAGATAGTTTGGAAACACTTCCGGATTCTACGTAATTCTGAAAAACTGAAAAAAGTATTTTTTAAGGCCCCAGTTGTAGCATTCAAAATATAATCTAATTTAGGTGATATTTTAGTTCACAGTAAACATAAAAAATAATTGACAGAATAGATTCTACAAATACTTGCACTAGTACATGTAAAGTGTATAAATACATGGACAAAAGTAAAAAATATAATTAAACATAAGAACAACACATATCCACTAAAAACTAATGCCTACTGTAAAAATAGCAATGTTGTTTATGGAATAGCCTGTGAAAAATGTGATGAAATAAAATATGTTGGAGAGACTGGAACAACTTTATATAAAATAATTCAGAACCACCTTTCATTAATTAGAAATAAAAAAAATGAATGAACCAATAGTACAGCACTTCACCAGTCAGGGACATGACATAAATGATATAGTATTAAAACAGCTAAAATTAGACAATGCAACATATAGAAGAATAAAATAAAGTAAATGGATAAATAGACTGAACATGATTATGCCAGCGGGACTCAACAGAAAAGAATGAACTAATTAACTCCAATAAATATATAACATTTAAATAAATAAACAAAATTAATTCAAAAGTTGTGCATGCTGATGCACTGGGGAGGCTAAATCAAGGCTGATCCTCAGAGCCAACATTGCATGATAATATAAATATAAGTTTATATAAAATAATGTTAATTAGAATTAATACAGATTTAAAGATAGAAGTAAAAATGATGTCACAATATATAGAACACCATTACATCATGTTAGAATAAATCATGGATTTTAATATAAACAGTAACAAGTAGTTGTTATGCTGTCCAAAACTGATAAATACCTCCGATGTTTTGATTCAAACACATGCTCCCTTGAAAAAGATATGTACAACATATTGAATTTATATATATCTATATATATATATATATATATATATATATATATATATATATATATATATATATATATATATATACACACGCACACAGGTATATATCTTCAGCTAGTAAAATGAGATCAGAGCCAGGTTCTGGTATTTTTGTTGTACCTATTGTACTTCATATTTCATGTGTTTTCTCTATTTACAGCTATCATGGTGATGAAGGCATCAGTGGAAGAGGATGATGCTGGCTGGGGACTAGGAATCCCAGACAAGATGAAGAATAATGCAAACTGGGTGGATATCACACAGGACTTCAAGGGGGCCTGTAGAGGTAAAGGAACACAACAGTATGAATGGGCGACTGACAGCATTGTCTTATGAGTAGGTCTTAAAATTCTAGATTCCCAAGCTGGAATTTGTATGCTTTAATATTAGGTGGTCCCTGGAAAATTCCTGTTACTTAATTTTTTTCCTAATACTTTTTAATTACCTGTTTAAAATCATTTCATGTGTGTTTACCTGTTGTTGTTTCTCAAGGACGGGAAGCATATTCATGTTGCACTATCCACCAAAGAACATTGGTCAAGCATTAATTGGTCAAGCATAAATAATGACCCAAGTACAACGAACAATAGAAAATTATACAGAACATACTAGTGTGACACTTAATGGAAAATTAAATGAAATATTAAGATACAGCATTGTGTTTTACTGTTGCACATGAAAAATAAACATGAATTCTGTTTCCACCGTCAAGTGGTAATTTACATTTTATATTTGTTTCAGAACTGAAGCTTGGTGAGCTGCTTCACGACAAGCTGTGAGTAACTCTGGTAGATACCAATAATTGCTGCACTGTAACTGCTTGCTGGATTTAAAGTGGCAACAAGCTGTGTGCAGGGTTTCAAAATAATGTTCTTGAATGGGGAGCTGGCAGAAGAGTCCAAGAAGATCTTTTATCCTATGATCCACAGTCTTGTTTGCTAACACAGTCTGATTGAATAGCAACTTGAAGCAGGTTAAGGCTGATACTGTTGAGCTTTAGAGCTAGGAGACGGGTCACTTGGGTAGACAGTGTGTTTTCTATGTACACGTGTACAGGCTTTCGTTAGGTAAAAGTAGATTTAAAGTGTAGAAGAGCCTTTTTGCTAAACTTGCCATCTCTCCTGTATGGATAGTACTGAATGCCAAAGATTACAAATTGTACAATATATCCTGATTTGGTTAAAAATGATTTTGCACCACACAGTATTATATAAAATCCTATGCATAAAAACTCCAGTAAAAGGATTTCTCATCTCCAGCTTTGGCCTGTTTGAAGCCATGTCTGCTATTGAAATGATGGACCCAAAGATGGATGCTGGAATGATTGGAAACCAGGTCAACAGGAAGGTGCTCAACTTTGAACAGGCAGTGAAGGTTGCACTTTTAAATATCTTTTAATATTGGATTTATTTATTGATTTATATGATAACTATAAACTGATAATTATTGATACTGTAAAAAATATATATATACTGTTTCAGTAATGTACTAGATATGCAGATAGACTAGGTAACCAAATTGAGCTTTTGGGATTTGGTGAGCCAAGTTTTTGTTGATCAACGGGCAACCACCGTTCCTGTTGTCAAGCCGATCACCACGTTTTACCCACCGAACCTAAACAATAAATATTACCAAGCTGCTTAACCCTAAAGACATGTTCAAGCCTGGCTAGTCTTTTCCGGGCCTTGTTGGGCACCTGAGGGGTTACTGAAGCAGGAAAGTCTCCTGTCGTGCTTTTACTAGGTGAGCCACTGGGAACCCTTTATGTTACTGTTCTCATAGTACAGCTGAATTACACTGGAGCACAGTAAGAAAAGTCAAACTCAGCTACCTATAAATACTAGTTTCCGTGTTTATTAACACCTGATACCACATGTAAAGCCCATTTTTTTTTGGAAAAATTGAGTAAACTAGTAATACAAGAATTCTGGTAGTTGCATTTATTTTCTTGCTGCTGACATGTTTAGCAATGACTGATATTGTAGTGTGTTACAGAGGAAAAGTTTACTTGCTCAGTGCTAAAAAGACCTTGAACTTGAGACTAATACATGGTCATGAGATGTAAACTGTATAAAATCACGTATCACTGTGAGAAAACAATTAGTATTTTCACTTGCAAAGTTTGTAATTGTCTCTGTTTTTAATGTTTTTGTTGTGTTCTCTCTGTTAAGAGTGGAGCCATCAAAATCAAGGACTTGACCTTGCCAGATCTGATTGGGATAATGGACACATGCTTTTGTTGCTTGGTAAGCATTACAATAACCCAACCTAGTTCCACCTGCATACAGAATCGGCAAACAACAAACACGCCGGTGACATTCATCCCCTGCCACGACTGTAAATTCTAAATTCAAGCTTTCAGAAAAAGTAGATCTCTATGAAATTTGGGGAGTTAGTCCAGGAATGATTACAGTATAGAGTTGCTTGCATTTAAGCGTTGCACACTTATGACATCACAAAGGCTGCTTGTTCAAATGGAGTTAATCCTTTTTATTTCATAAAATATAATTCACAGCTTAGGCACTCCTTACTGTAATCTGTGTCAACATGAGCTGCAGTCGTGCAGTGCTGATATGTTGTCCCCTTTCAATTCGAAGATGACCGCCAAATCAATACTTTTGGGATATGCCTGCTTGTCAAGTATTCGCTGAGCATTTTATATCAAAGCTGCCGATAGGCCCCTCCGCGGAATGACGTCCTCGGTCCCGCCTTACCGAGGTAATAAATAGTCATTACTCGGAGACGTCGGTCTCTTTTTTGCCTTTCACAGCCAGGTAGGTAAGGTGGTGAGTATTACTATAATCCTTTTTTCCAGTTGTGATTGACTCTATAGAGCTCCTTCTTCGAGTTTTTGTGAGTTCCCTTGCAATTAATCGCTGGAAGTAGGCTTGCCACTTCCCAGGAATCAGAAACTCGGCAACTGAAGGCTGAGCTAATGCTACACAACTGCATTTCATTTAAAAAAAAAGGAAAATTCATCAGCCTACATAGCTCGTCGATTCTAACCTGCTTTCTAACCTCTGCAGCTTGCTGCACGTTCCTTTCTGGATTTTCCTCTGGTCTTTGCAGCTGTAAAAAAAAAAAAAAAAAGGAGAGACGGGAGACACGACCCTCCAGCAAGTCCAGCCTTGCTCTGCAACCTCTGTTGGCTCGAGGGCTTTGGGCGACCGTTGTACGCCCACACGGTGTATGCGGCCTAGTGCCCCTACAGGCCACCGATTACTATTGATTTTACTCCAACTTGCTGTCGAGTGTCTCTCTTCTACTGCATTGCAGTTTTAAAAATAAATAAATAACCACGCGCTTCCTCCATTAGACCTTGGCCTTTGTGTTGAGCAGACCACACGCATCACCACTCACCCATAAAGCGGTGTGTTAGTGTGAAAAAAAAAAAAGGAAGAGGTATGTTTTCTTTTTTCTCTTTTTCTGTCTCTCTCCCTTCTTCAGGTTCGTTACTTCACTACCCCGCTGCAAGCTACGAGCTGCACCGGTTGAGGGCTCCACGTGGTCCAGGCGCCATCTTGGGTGCTTCACTCAACTGCAAGCTTCACTCTACACTGGTTGTGTGACTGCACTGCAACTGTCTGCAGGCTGCTGTCCACACCGTTGCAAGCTAGCACTGTTCCTGGTTGTGTGACTGCAAGCAGCCCAGACACAGACACGCAGCCCAGTACATTGGTGCTTTGCCCTCGGTACTTGGTGCACGGTGCTTTGGCGCCCCTGTGTCTAGGCCTCGATGCCCACGGTACCCTTGGGTCCTCGGTGCCTCAGAACCTCGGTGACCTACAGCCTCGGCCATTGCCTCGGTGCTTCGGCATCCTCGAGGCCTCGAGTGCCCTCGATGCTCCCGACGCCTCAGAGCCTCGGTGCCTGTCCCTCAGTGCTTAAACACTCACTGCATCAATACCCTCGCTGCCGCGGTGCCCTCGCTTCCCCCTGTCTGTAGGCAGTGCCCCTTGCCATTGCAAGCTACGCGCTGCCGTGGTCGTGTGACTGCACGCGATCCATACTAGACACCCTTTCCAGTTGCGGTGATCGAGCCTGTGTAAAACAGCTCTCCCTCGAGTTTATATATATATATATATATATATATATATATATATTATTAATAATTTATTATCCAGGGCGACTTACAATTGTTACAAGATACCACATTATTTTTACATACAATTACCCATTTATACAGTTGTTTTTTTATATATTATTATTATTATTATTATTTATTTATTTATTAGCAGTCGCCCTTATCCAGGGCGACTTACAATTGTTACAAGATATCACATTATTTACATACAATTACCCATTTGTACAGTTGGGTTTTTTTACTGGAGCAATCTAGGTAAAGTACCTTGCTCAAGGGTACAGCAGCAGCGTCCCCACCGGGGATTGAACCCACGACCTTCCGGTTAAGAGTCCAGAGCCCTAACCACTACTCCACACTGCTATATATATATATATATATATATATATATATATATATATATATATATAAAAATCACTACACAACATTTTCAGGAAGTTGGTTACTGTTTAAGCGAGGCATTTCAGAATACCGTCCTTGCCTTTTTTCTGTCCCATGAGATCTGGTTTGTTTACTTTTTGCTGTCTAAAACTTATATATATATATATTAATCACACTTATCACATGGAGCTCTTTTTCATTTGCCATTTTCTGAAACTGTCGCGCAAATGCTGGTGAGACAGTAAATAAGTACAGGGTTTTTTTGTCAATTGTAGCAAATACGAAATAAGAAATGTCACAAGAAGCTTAGTTAACTAGTAAGGTGACTAGCAGCAACTACTCTCAGACACCACTTAAGTCCTAAAGTGTTTTGCTCATTAAAAATGCATTTTTAAAGATACATTTTGCTGTATTTTGACTGTACTTACATCTACCTACAGTAATACTACAGATTGCCCCTGCCGTTTTTTCAAGCTATACCTTAAATGGGATTCTTCAAAAGAGACGTACTGTAGGACTTAATACAGTATGTGGCTCGAGCCATCCATTGGACAGCCCTGTTCTGGACTGTTTGTTTTGTTACCATCAAACCTTATTTTATACATAACAGTCCAGCAGTCGTTTTAAATAATGTTTTGATTATTTAAATCAAGTTTGATATTAATGAGTAAACAGAATGTGGTTTATAGAACTCATGGATTGTCTCAGCCAATCAGGTTCCATGTAGAGCAGTCATTATCCTAAGGTAGATACCCTAACTTTACAATCTTTAAACTCATTTTAAATGCAACCTTAACTTCAAGAAGCCCACTTGAAAGATTCAAGTTTGAATTGTATAGTGAGAGAAATTGATAGAAATATTTTCATTGTCCTCTCTTTTTTTTTTTTTTACTAAATGTAAAACATTCTTACAGATAACCTGGCTTGAAGGCCATTCTTTAGCCCAGACGGTTTTCACCTGCCTGTACGTTCATAACCCTGACTTGATTGAGGACCCTGCCATGAAGGCCTTTGCGTTGGGCATTCTGAAAATCTGTGATATTGCTAGAGAGAAAGTCAATAAAGCTGCTGTCTTTGAGGAGGTAAGCCCTTACTTGGGATTTGGTTGAAGCTGTGTTTCCTTCTCTGGATTTCCTTCTAAGGTTAACCCATGTAGTTGTTTTAATTTCCCTGCCATTTCTTAAACATGAGCCAACCATTTATGAGAAGGTGTTGTTTTGTTTTTGCTTGTACAAGAACAGGTCTGCTTAGACTCAGTGGAAACTTTTAACATGGAGCTGTGGTGTAAACTACCTCACTTGGAGAAAGAAAAAGCATCACCATCAATAATATGCACACATTTTCCAATCAAACATCATTTAATGTGATCTGAATCTGAATGTATCTGGCTTTTTTCCCCTCTCCCAAGATAAATGGAAAACTGTAGAGTTTAGAAATTATCTTTTAAAACAAGCAAGTGTAGCTATTGGCTTTTCCCAGGGGAGTTTATTACACAAAGGAGAACTCTGTTATATGTATTCAGAAGAGTACAAAAAAAAATGCTGTTGCATTTCTGGAGGCAGGTGTAGAAGCTTTTTACTTTTTTACCTCCCGGTTTCATTTTGGAAATTGATTACTAAATCAACAGAGCTTCCTAATCAAAAGTTAAAACTGACAAGGGCATGCTACTGTTTAAGGCTTTGACTTGCTGAACATCTCCCATGTCAATCTCGTTACCCCAGTGAGCATTTTTTCTTGAAAACTGTTACTGTTCCGCACAGCTACTTTAAAGTTCCTGAAGTGCTGGTGTTTTAAAACGCCAAACATGCATTCTGAGGGTTGTTTTACTAGCATATATGGATTAATCAGATGAAAACCATGCAAAAAAACAAGCAGTACACATGAACTGTGCCAACCAACCTGTGACCAGTCATTTAGTTAAAGTATGTATTCATGTGACAGGGTACTCCCCGCCCCTGTGCGTACTTTATGTTTTGGGTTATTTTGTATGTGTTGTATTGTTATTTAAAGGTACTACTGTCTTGTGTTTGAACATTGTTTTGTTGTTAATTATTTTACAGCATGGATGGGGTTAAAATTCCCCATCCAGCTAAACCCGTGCAGAATGTGACCGTCTCCAGATTGATTAATTTATTACTAATCTGGAGACGGTCACATGTATAAAAACCTGCAGCTTTGGTTGAACGAGGTTAGCGTGTTCAGAGGCAGAACAAGAGATGTGAAGTAAAAAGAATAAGATAGAAAACAATTGCTACCCATGCTGGTTTTACACAGCACGATACTTGTTTGTCCTGTGTCTGTTTTGTTTGTCTGTTTTGGCCACCGTGCCGTTTACTTTTGCGAGTTTTGTTAAGTTAAATTATTTTATTTAATAAAGAAACAAGCACATTTGCTTCACGCCCCATAGTACTTGCCTGTGTTGATCCATTCATTTTCTGGTCTGACGTCACCCACAAGCCATCCGGTTCACAATCCCATAAAACATAAGAACATAAGAAAGTTTACAAACGAGAGGATGCCATTCGGCCCATCTTGCTGTTTTGGTTGTTAGTAGTATATTGATCCCAGAATCTCATCAAGCAGCTTCTTGAATGATCCCAGGGTGTCAGCTTCAACAACATTACTGGGGAGTTGGTTCCAGTAAAAGGTCACATTGGCATTATATCATTGTCAGGGTCTCCTTGGTCAGAAATCACACATTCCAATTTCAATAACAACTAGAAAATTAAGATGTATTTTGAGAAAACTATAAAAACAAGTGGGCCATTTAATTAAAATATGATATTTGTTAGAGTAAGTCATCAAGAGCAGACATTTTCATGACTAAACTTCTTTGTGTTAGGATAGACCCCACCACACAAATGTTTGCCTGATATCAATGACTTCTCACTGTACTATTTAATGGAATGGCCCAACTAAAATAGTTGAGTGTGAAGCTGCAGAACAAGTATGTTTTCCTGACTGAGCAAAATGTATTTTTGTTTTAGGAGGATTTCCAGGCAATGACATATGGTTTCAAAATGGCAAACAATGTGACAGATTTGAGAGTTACAGGTATGATTTTTAAAATGGAGGTGGGATACCCAAATATATATACTTTAAAATCAATTCAGATCTCAGGACTACCAATTGCATAGGGCATGCAAGTGTTATATAAGGTGTCTTTTGCTCTGGTCACATGATAAGATACCCCTAGTATGCTCAGCCTAGGCAATAAGCATAAGAACCTGAACAGCTAGTTTCAGAGACCTAGCTCTAATCTAGGACTATCTAATGTTACCTTTAGGTAAGGTAGTCCAAGATTAACGCTAAGTCAGGTTGTGATATTATCCATAAATATTTGTAGTCTTCATTATTCATTGTACTGAAAGTGATACGCGATGATCATTGTTGATGATAACCATGTTTCTGTTGTAGACAACTGATTTGTTAGAGTTGCTAGGGGAGGAAGGCAGGGTGTTAAATAATAATTGAAACATCATTTTTAGCCAATAATCTATAATTGAAAATGACATTGTCCTCCAACCCTAGTGCTAGTTGGGGTCTTTGAAATCATAAAATATTAAAAATAACCTTAACATATCATCCTTAATGTTCTGGCTTTCTGCTTCCAACTTCAAGGCATGCTGAAAGATGTTGAAGATGACTTACAAAGAAGAGTAAAGGTATTGTTTTTCACTAGCAATATTCACTTTGTTTTTGGTTAAAAAAAAAACAAAACAGTGGGTTGTGATCCATAGCTATATAAAAGTTTTGCACAGCCTGTTCTATAAGCTTAGCCATCTTAGTGTTATAGAACAGCCTACAAGAAAAGTATTATCCTGTATCCTGTGACACCTGTACCGCAGCAATATATTTAAGTAATCACAATTATTTTGATATTTTGTGTTTAAAAATTGCGATACTGAACACAGGATACAGCAAACGTAAAGTAATATCGCAGGGTGTTCTGTAACACTTAATTCTTGTAAATGCCTGGTACTTTGTCTGCTCATCCTGTTGATTCAATTTTTATCTTCAGCACTTTGACATCTTCCTCTATTCACCAACCTCCAATTTAAATTTTTGAAAATAATTTGTGGATTGTACAACCAAGTTCACTTTCCAATAGTTGATCATTTATACACCACAGTGCCACCTGCTGACTGAATCGAGACTTGAGTGTATGCATGTCCTTCCAGTTTCACCCTCACATAGATCTGGTAGCTTCAGAATGTAGTAGTGGGTTGACACACCAAGGCTGTATTGTTTATAAAAGGAAAGGTCCTATCTGTCATGAGACAAATCCTGTTTTTTACACCTAAACTTTGTATTAAACAAGTCATATTGTTTTTGCTTGTGTATTTGTGTGTGTGTGTGTGTGTGTGTGTTTGATTCTAAAATAAATATTGTATTTTATTATTATTTTTTATTATTATTATTATTATTTGTTGTGTTTTTTTCTGGCAGAGCACGAGAAGTCGTCACGGAGAAGAAAGGAACCCAGATGTTGAACTTGAAGTAAGAGTAGAACCTTTTCACCCTTCTAATGACTTTATTTCTATGTAAAAGCTATGGGAAACTACTAACTTGAGCCTTGAAGATGTTGTGGAATGTGTTGAAATAGAAGGCTTGCTAAATTTCTTAGTAGGCTGTTGCTAAAACTAGGAATCAGCAAAGAACAATTTACAGAACCCTTGTCAATTGATGGTATTGTGCTCTCCACTGGAGCATGGCGCCCCACAAATTACAATGATAGGTGTGAAAGCATCTCTGGATTTTTTTTATTACTTTAGATTTATAAAAAAAAATTTAATGTTTGTATATCGACCTAGAGACGGGATCAAACTGTCTTTTGAATTCTCATACTGCTATTTCGGTATCTCAGTTCTCAGAGGACAATTCCGTCTCTGTGCTTGAGTCCAGGGGTTTTTTAGTTCTGTCGCCATTTTTCCATCAGATCTTTTTTTGGCAGTATGACTTATGCATTGTATCTTGTTATTGTTTTGAATGTTAAGTTTAGGTGAGGTAGACATCTTATTTCATTTGGCAATCTGGTGAGGGCAGCATGAAACCTGATTCATTCAGATTTGAGAGAATTGTAATTTTACAACAGTTTAAGTGGAGAAGCTAACCAAGAATGTGTTTTTTTGTCTTTTTTTAATGTTTTTATAGCATCAACAGTGCTCAGCGCTTTTTAGCAGAATTAAGTTTACACGCTTACTGCTGACAGCTTTATTAGCATTCACGAAAAAAGAGGTGAGACCCCTTTCTGCACATTAACATAAATGTGTAATATAGCTACATAGCTAAGCTTGTTTTTAAAACAGCTGTAAAAAAAAAAAGTAGATGATATTTCACTTGAAAGACTGGGCTCAATCCAGCTCAAGTGGGGAAATGATCGATTTACTCCTTTTGTAGTTAATGATCAATTAACCAAATGTGAGCAGGAGAAAGGATCCAGGGTTAGTGTCATGTGCCTGCTAAACAAGAGCTGTGTAACTCATGAAAATGTGCCTGGTTACTTTTTATTTTTTTATGACTTTTGACCTAATGTAGGGGTGACCTAGACAAATAACATTCATAGATTTGCATCTTCTCGAAAGGGGTCAAACAACCCCCCCTTGGGCTGGAATGACACCTTGGGAAATATTTTAACCTGCATTAACTACTTTTTAATTTTAGTGTTAAACAAATGTTTTTCTTATTCGAGACCTTGAATTATATTGCTTAGTTTGTTGTGAGGAAAACTAAAATTATCTGCTCATTTCCTTTTCCCAGACTAGCTCGGTTACTGAAGCTCAGAAGTTGATGATACAAGCAGCAGACCTGCTTTCAGCTCTCCACACTTCTATCCATCATGGTGTCCAGGCACAAAACGATACTACGAAAGGGGGTAAAGAGCAATTTCTAACATTTCTTTTAATTACCAGTAATTTAGATACATTGCTATGAAATGCTCAACTAATAGCTGTATGTATATCAAATAAAATGGGGAAACCAAGGAAAGGCTTGTAGGTCTTTTATTTAGTAATAAATCATTGTATTGTCTACATCCTGTATCTGCAACCCATTCAATCTTGTAGATTGTGTACCCCTTACTAATAACTATGCATAGCTAATTAATAATATGACCACTAATTTAAGACTAATGAGGTTGAAGCTAAGAAAAAAAAATCAGCTATAATTCGTTCAGTTTTTTTCATATGTTTTGATTAGGAAGTGATTAAGCATACATCTGGTTCCTGAAAGAACTTTTGTACTTGTGAAATAGACCCAAAAGGTTTTTTTTTATTTATTTTTTTGTAAACTTACCAGAAGACTTAAGGATGCGAGCGATGCGAGCGAATAATTTAGAAGTCACTGCAGTCAAATGGGAGCATCCACACCAGCATCGAGCGATACGAGCGACGTCGCTTTGAGAAAATTTCGCGTCACTAAAATAGAACCTGTTTCTATTTTTTTTTCGTCTCGTGACTGGAATGAAACTGACCAATCAGAAGCAAGGTTAACACCCTTGAAACACATCAAACACATGCATCAAAACACGTTGCGCCTCAAAACAAGTGAATCATTTTATGTAGTCCCAGTAGCCATGGCTTGCAGGTGGTGTATTTAGCAGCACCAAGACATTTTCTTTCCGATTATGCAAGCTGCATAAAAATAGGTTTATTAATAAGCAAAAATAAACTGGACCATGCATGCAGTCTACATATCCAGCATTTAAATGAAAAATTGCTGGCTTTTAAAAATGACACAAAAAAGGTCCCGCATTCACACAACTTAAACATGTGACCTAATTTTAAGCTGTGGCTTTTTTTTGGTTTGTTTATTTGCTTTTATGATAAATAACATTTTGTTCACTAAATTGTTCTGTGGCACAAATCTGTGACAAGAAGAATGTCTTTACATACGTATACAGTGAACATATGCATAGAGAGATTCATCTAACAAACAAAAATATTATCAAGGTCCTACTATTCTATACATTGTAAAACAAAGCCAGCAACACGTTTGTATTCTATGTGACACATGCCAACATTACCAAGCTCATAGTTTTGAAGATTATTCATAAGTAAATGAAGTCAGAGACGACTCACACACTCACCCATGATCTGATGCGTCACAGTCTTCAATAGTGTTTACAATAAAGTAGAAAAATAGATTTGCAGAACGGAATCGGTCGTAATACAAGGTAAGTGGTGACTTGCGCATAATAACACAGATAATAATAATAATAATAATAATAATAATAATAATAAAAATAATAATAATAGATAGTGATTATGTATGCTCAACAATAATAATAATAATAATAATAATAATAATAATAATAATAATAATAATAATAATAATAATAATAATAATACTGTTGCACTTTAAAATACTTAAAGAAGTTAATAAAAAGAATCAATGAAGGAATTTGTAAAGAAACACAACTGAGATTGCAGTAAGTTGTATATATAAATGTATAACAATAAAATAATTTTGTTGAAAATGTCAGTTCAACTATGTTACTGTTGTCCAGCTGTCAATAAAACCGTTGGATATATAGGGATGTTCAATAACTCTGATCTATAGATTTTACAAGTCCAACCTTTATTTTACAACGGAGTTGCTGGAGGTCATGGTGGTAACCTTTTATCAAACAAGACCTGTTTTGTAATGGGACAGCCCATCTGTAGTATGTCCAATAGGAATGCACGGGCGGGGTCATGTATTTATTTCCAGTCTTTTGGATCATTTCCAAGTCGCGTCCGGTGTGGATTGACATTCATCGACTTCGCTCGCGTCCCGTGTGGATGCAGCTTTACCATGTCTCGTGTTGCTAAAGAATCCTAAAGATTACACCTGTCTTGGAGCTACTTACTTGTTTCACTCCCATCTAGAAGTTTTGTTTGCTTACTTGAGAAGTCTTTCTAAATTACCACCGCTGTAAAAACTCAGTTTACCAGGTTTTTTTCTAAATGAACATTTTTATTTCACTTATTTTTGTAGTGACACCTTCTTTTTTCCTTCTTTTTAGCATGCCATTTACCTTGCTTATCTATTTTTAAATGATGTGTTGCATTTTTAAAAACGTATTTTTTAGTGATGGGCAATGATATGAACATTGTATATTGATATTGTGCATGTATTTCCATATGGAAGTCTTCCAAAACACAGAAATATAATAACACAATTGCAATATCAAACATATATAGACATTAACAAATATTTACATATGAATGAAAATAAATAACTTAGTTTAACTTTGTGGTGCTTTGATTCACAATATCCATGGAGAAAAACAAGGTCTTGTTATACTGTTTTACTATCCATCATCAGCTACCTCAAAACTGAAATATTTCTATACTTCACTGCGCACAGACTTTCTAGACAATCTGGAAGTAATTGAATCTTCAGCTGCTCTGCATGTAAATTCTGACTCGCAACACCTCTAAAAGTATTAAGTACAGTGCCATGCCGAATGTTGGATTATTTTGAGATGTGTTTTGATGTTTTAAAAGTACATCTCATTTATAATACTGAAAGTTCACATTTTAAAAATACATTAATTATAATGTAAGTAATGAACCGCTGAAGCATGCGCATATCTCAAAATAATGCCAATAGCCAATACTTTAGTGTGTGGTGTTTGCCTATGAGACTAACAATGATTGGTATGTATAGGGTTGTATCTTAATATAAAATAAACTTGATATAACTAAACTTGTTTTTATAACTAAATATGTTTTTTTATTTTTAGCAATAAAAAGTATGTCTCTAAGTGTACGTGATTTATTTATTTTTAATCCCACAATATCGCGATGTGGAAATTATCCATGTCATATCAAAATAGCGATACTGATGCCCATCACTACTTATTTTCATATGTGTTTTCATATCCATTTGCCTCTTATTTAGATCATCCAATAATGATGGGATTTGAACCTCTGGTTAATCAGAGGTTGTTACCTCCAACCTTTCCTCGCTATGCCAAAATCATTAAAAGGGAAGAAATGGTCAACTACTTCACCAAACTAATAGAGAGAATAAAAACTGTCTGTGAGGTTGTCAACACTGCAAATCTGCACTCCATACTGGTAAGAAGTGTTTATATGATTATACAATCTGAATTAAAGTGTTTGTTACATTACATAAGTTACAGAGTCCCACAATAATGTTCAGTTTTACACAGAAGTATACCGTCTAAGTGTTGGTTTACTACTGTACATTATTTTATTTGGCCATCTGTTGACTTAATCTGAAAGCATACCTCATTGGTAACTTGTTTGCTGGGTGTTTTGAGCTGTAGAGAACCAAACAACCTTAAACTATTTTCATCATTTACACATGTATTTAGCAATATCTGCAAGATATGCAAAGCTGAATGATTATTTGAATATTGTTCTACAGTATATTCTTTGCCGAGATTCTTCTAACCACCTTCATACTTCATGTCATTGAGCTCTGTCGTTTCTGTCTGTTGGCTTAGTTTTGTGGATCTTTGATTTGAAATTCATTTTTTCAGGATTTTTTCTGTGAGTTCAGTGAACAGTCCCCTTGTGTGCTCTCTAGGTCTTTGCTACAAGTAAGAGCTTTTTAATTTTATTTTTGTACTTATTGCTGGAGAATTGTAAACATATGGCACCCATAATAGTTAATAACAGTGACTGGTTTTAAGGGATTTTAAAGTATTGTGTGTATTCTTTTTAACTTTCCGTCTGTACTATGAAGGAATACCTCCCACATTTATGTTTTCTTTTTAGTTAAATCTGCCCCAAATTATGTTTAGCCTTACTCTAAGCTCTTTTTTTACAGACAACTTTCTTGATCGATAACAGAAAAGTCTTTGGGACGCATCTAATGCAAGACATGATAAAGGAGGCTTTAAGGTACTTTGTGAGCCCTCCTGTTCTTTCAGCAAAGTAAGTAACAAATATTTGCCTTGTAATCTCCATACACTTTCCCTTGGTATAAAATGACCCAAAATGGATATTTTTTTGTTTTCTAGGTGCTGCTTGTATAACAACCATCAGGCCAAGGATTACATTGACTCATTTGTTACACACTGTGCACGGGTAAGCTATGGACAACAATTATAAGTGTATTATTTTGACTGGGCATAGAATCCGTGATTTGACAGTCCCACTCAGTTATTAATTTTAATTTCTAATCGTGATTTGTAATATACCATGTGCTGCTCCACTGAACAGATCATGATCAGCAGAACAGGTTTGTAGTTCCAGATTGTGTGTTTTGCTAATCCAGTAATAGTAATTGGACTCTTCTGCTTCTGAAGCCATTCTGCAGTCTGATCCAGATCCATGGCCACAACCGGGCTCGACAGAGAGACAAGCTGGGGCACATTCTGGAGGAGTTTGCCACCCTACAGGATGAGGTAAGGTTTCTGTGAAAAATAGAAAGGGTCTGTATTGCCAATGTCATGTTCTCATGCAATGCAGAGTAAAATTCAGATACAGGATTCTGTCTAAAATAATGTTGGTTTTCGTAAGACAAAGAGATCAGTAGTCACAGTAATATGCTGTACCAAGCGGCAGGGGAATTCTAAGTATAGAGCATTTATAACACCAGTGTTTCCTGATGAAATACAAGTTGTTTTTTTCTGCATAAATTGACTAAATATTTGACTTATTATTGAGATGAAAAGTGTGATCGCCTCCCCAATTTAAAAATATATAAACTGTATACAAAATCTAAAAGCCTAAGGAATTTACAGACCTCAAGACTAAAGATATCAACCGATATGAAAGTACCATTCACAGCAAGGTTACTTCAGCCTTGTCCAAACAATAATTCCTATATCCGTATTTGCAAATCAAATTTTGACTTTCATCACTGGAGCCTTTCTGTGTTTCTCTACAGGCAGAGAAAGTGGATGCAGCTCTCCACAGCATGCTCATGAAACAGGAACCCCAGAGGCAGCATCTGGCATGTTTGGGAACCTGGATCCTTTACCATAGCCTAAGGGTCATGATCCAGTACCTCCTGAGTGGTTTTGAACTGGAACTCTACAGCATGCATGAATATTACTACATTTACTGGTATGCTCTTACCTTGTTTAAAAACACATAGATTCATTACATTTTAAATTGAGGAGGTTAAAATGATTCCTGTAGCTTAGGTTGCTATTGACTATCTGCTGTACCTCGAGATGATTATTGTATGCATGTATTAGTCCCCTATTTAATGAGGTGATGCATGTCGCATGGCTGTACTGATTCAGATGTCTCTATAATAAATAATTCATCCATGGTGCAAAAGCCTTTTTTAAATAAAGATGGATTGTTCAATTCCCCCTTGTGTTCAGGTACCTATCTGAATTTCTCTATGCATGGCTGATGTCAACATTGAGTCGAGCTGACAGCTCCCAAATGGCTGAGGAGAGGATCACAGAGGAGCAACAGAAGGGCCGCAGCAACAAGAAGTCAAAGAAAAAGAAAAAGGGTAACAAGGAAATCTGATAGTTGTTTGAACTATCTTGCAGCCTAGTTCACTTTTAACATGGAGTGTAATTTCAATTGTTTAACCTGTCATGGGGAAAGGCTTAAAAGACTTAATAATGGAAATATAATTTCTCCACAGCAAGGCCCCTGAGCAGAGAAATCACAATGAGTCAGGCCTACCAGAATATGTGTGCTGGAATGTACAAGGTGAAGATTACAATGCTTTCTTCTAATTTTAAAAGTAGCAGGGGATAGTGGTGTAATGAAGGTGTTTGAACAGAGCTATATGCTATAGACTACTTGTGATTTAGAAACTGAATATGTCTTGCACGATTTACTGGTCTAATAATGCAGTTCAAGGCATTTAGACAGAATCGCAGGACAGATCAGCCACTCCTGTGTTTCACTGAGAAAATGGTAAATTCTGTACCACCAACATCATGCCTGCTAGGTGGCAGCATATACAAGAATTAGACAAAAGTGAATAAGGTTATTTCTTGTTTTGTTCTTGTTTTCTCAGGTACTAGAGAGCACTAAATGTGATTACTGCCTTCAGCTCACAGCTATCTTGTATATTGTTTGCCAAGTTTTAGAGACAGCAATATGGTTCACAATAAAATGTTTACCAAAAGTAACCAAAGTAAGACAGAGAGACATCCTTCTTCCAAAAGCAGCTTTAGTTAATGCTTCCTTATATCAAAGCATAGGTAACTAACAAATAAATGGTAGTATACAGGATTGACATTATAAGGAAAAGCTATTTACCAATTGAGAGTTTGAAGAGACTGTCCACTCAGTAATTAGGCAGTTTACCATTTAAGTGTACTCTGGTGCTGGCCTGGAATCGTATGGAAAGCACTCAAACCACTAATGAGAGTAAATCCTTTTCTTTCAGACCATGATTGCTTTTGAAATGGATGGAAAAGTGAGAAAACCAAAGTTTGAGCTGGATAGTGAGCAAGTGCGATACGAGCACCGATTTGCCCCATTTAACAGCGTTGTAACACCCCCACCTGTGCATTACATACAGTTCAAGGTAAGTAGAAAGGAATAGAGTGGGTCCACAGAAACTTTAGGGCTAACCTGTCATTTTATCTACTTTAATACACAAAATGAAGAATATACCTTTGTTGTTTTCAATTTGCTCAAGCATTCTATAAATGTAATCTTAAAATAGGAGATTGTGTTATTCTCAATTTTAACTATTTTTAAACTGATGAGATTTTCATTAATGCATACTCCACTAATCAGACACAATTCTGTTGTCCAGGAAATGTCTGACCTCAATAAGTACAGCCCTCCTCCTCAGTCCTCGGACCTCTACATGGCAGCTAGTAAACACTTCCAGCAGGCCAAGATGATCTTGGAAAACGTCCCCAATCCAGATCCAGAGGTGAGATCTTGATACTAAACTTCAGCAGGCTGGTTTTCAAAGGGTCCCAGTGGACCCACAGTTCCGCCCTCTTTATACTGAATGTGGGGGCAGGGGGGGGGGGGGGGGGGGAGGAGGAGTTTGTGATGTGTGGGGATATCCACGATCTCAAGTAGCAGTTAACCTGGGAAAGTTTTCTTTTTTTTATTAATTTTTTTCTTTACACCGAATGATTTGTTTGTATAGGTGAATCGAATACTGAAAGTGGCAAAACCCAACATCGTGGTGATGAAGCTGCTTGCAGGAGGGCACAAAAAGGAGACGAGGGTGAGTGTAAATCTACATTTACTATGATTACATGAGTATTGATAGTGCAGATCAAAGTATCAGTTCCCTATTAGTTGAACTTTCTGAGCTGAACTTTCTTTATTTTCACTTGCATTCATAAAGCTAGCGCATACAATTGTCTGTTTCTGATAACATGGCATTTGTTTTGAGTAGTCCACAGTTTGTGCTAGCCATTGTATAAGCATTTCATAAACTTGATTATTTGTGTGTGGGGTGCGTCCACTTGCTTAGGGTGGAAATGCTTGAAGTGTTGAGCCTGTTTTATTCATCTGTGTAAACCGACGTAACCACTTGTATGATTACTTCTTAAGCCTGTGCACAGCCCAGATGAGAGCTCAATTTAGAGAGAGGCTTCAGACGTTGTTTTCAAAATGTTATCAACCCACAGAATACCTGTTAGCAGTGTCATGAAAAGGGCAATGAAATCAAACCCTTGTACTGTAGCTTTAGCGTTGTCTCGCTTTCAGTTTTGTAGGAGAAAAAAATTATCTGATTCAGTCATCCTTTATGTTTCCAGGTTCTGCCAGAGTTTGATTTTTCAGCACATAAATACTTTCCAGTGGTCAAGATAATCTAAGAGGCTTGATGAAATGTTCCTTTAAGTAACAGACAACAGAACTGGGATGGGACTTTTATCTTGCTGTACAGTGTCTTCATAATACCACAATAAGACCATGTTTAGTTATTTGCTGTAATTTAAATTGACAAGGTTTTCATTTTAGTTACTTTGCTGTGGATAAATCTGTCCATTGAAAACTCCTGTGGGATTCTAACAGAAAAAAGGTTTGTGGATAATGTGAACTTTATACAACCACCAAAAGCAATTTAAATGTTAGATATATGATTTATTTTACCTGTATTTTTCACCTATTTCTTACACTATAATTAAAGTAGACTTTAGGATTGTAAAAGGAAATACAACTTGGTTTTATGAAGATCATTCTTACTGTCACAAGACCAACCATTGGTTGTCTGTTACAGTTTTTGCATTCTCTGGATTAATTGAAACAGATGAGAATTGGCATTTGTTGTATTTAACATTGTAATTAAACTAAACTTTTGTATAATAAAAATAAATAAACACCCACTATGTGTGATTTTTTTTTTGTTAACTTATGAAATTTCAACATGTGGGTTGACCAGTGTGTAGAAAGCATTGTTCTACACATTTAACAAAATAATGTAAAAATTTTAAAAATGACATGTCTGTTTTGGAATTTTTGGAATGTAATGGAAAGCTGTCAGTTTAATTTACACATGCAACTTTAACTCACTAATACTAAAATAAAACAAATCTAGAGCACCATTACCCACAACCATAATGTGTATGTAGGATATTGATATATGTGGAAGAATGTCAGTGATGTCTTTCTCCACAACCAAGTAAGTTATTAGTATCTGACAAAGTAGAGCACCATGACTAATCCACACTGTTTTAGCAGAGCCTAAGAAGTGGTCATGCATACAGTAATTCCAGGAAATAGAGAATACACTATGAACATTCATAGAGTGCTGTAGTTCCACAAATGAGGACAGCTGAATAACTTGCAGTTGTTTACGGCTGTTCCCATGAGTGGGGAGGAAAAAAACTGCAATTTTAATAAATATTCAAATCAAGTCTTTTCAGATTCTCATACTTCACCACACAGCTCTGAGCACAATCCAGTCCTGGATTGAACACCCCCTGCTATTCAGTCCAGCAACACTCAAGCTAAGACTGTCAGTGCCCAATTATATGGTGGCAGGAAAGAGAGGGTAGTGAATTAACCTAGTGAGCCACCTAGCCGCTGGCTTTTTGTTTGTAACTGTTCAGTACCTTTCTGGTACTGTAAACACCCACCTAATCTGGAATATTATAACTTGACGAGTTTAATTTTATATTTAACCATTTTAACTGATTGTATACTATATTAAGCCAAATACAACACTCTTGTACTTAGAAATTTCAATTTCTACATCAATGCATAATGTACACATCACAAAAAAATATATAGGTCTTTATATTTTTTTAAAATAGCAGATTTTATATTCTAAGAAAAATGGCAAAGACAAATGAAACAACCAACCATTTCAACACCAATTAACTACAGATATATGCAGATCTAACAGGTTGGAAGAGTCTGATACTCTGAAAAAGTAAGGATTAAGACATAATTATTACGGTCTTCATATTAATAGCATTATTTACTGATTTACTGATTCCAAGGTCACATTAAGGCATTCACCCATAACTATGAAACAGTAATGCATAAGATACGTAGAAAAATTAAACATTCTTACACAGAAGTCACAAGTAGAAGGCTTAATCAATGTATTCACATTAGTGAAGCATTCTAAACTAAGTACATAAATTAAAATGTAAAACTTTTTATACATCCCTTAACGCATACAGAAGATCTCTTTAAAAATGTTTTAAAAAGTCATGTGGAATATACATTCTGCAGTGATACTGAATTAGACATTTGTAACAAACCAAATGGGAAACATGATTTGATCCAATCTCACCACTTTATGCCTTCCCTTGGGACCAACAACTCATGGCAATATTATTTTTGTAGCATGGCTTACATACAAAAATGTATATACATACTGCTGTGTACAAAGTGCAAAACAAATAAACAAAATCTCCAGT
The DNA here is from genome assembly GCF_902713425.1 of Acipenser ruthenus. NCBI lineage: Eukaryota > Metazoa > Chordata > Actinopteri > Acipenseriformes > Acipenseridae > Acipenser > Acipenser ruthenus. Next base: position 40,700,291 of record NC_081189.1, on the reverse strand, counting down.
TTACTTCATAACCCTGTCTGATTTACATTGCGTTTCATAAAATCCATTTAGTTTTATCCTTTGCAACTTTGTTTACATTTTCTTTAAAATGTTGCTATAAAAAAGCCCTCGCAAATCCATGTTTGTATAAAACCTACCACAACCATTTGCGTGGACACTGCAACTAAATATTTTTTAATGCATTTGATATCCTTCAGTCTCCATCTCTTCGTCCTCATACTGCCCTTGGTCTAAATCCACCATTTTTTTCTGATCTGTGTCTGCTTAAATTAAAAACACAACATTGGTTAGAAAGGTATTGTGGTTGGCATTTGTTGAGTCACCAGTCAGGACATTTTTATTATTTAAATATTCCTCCATTCTTTTAGATCTATATTTTATGACATTTCTGTGAGATCACCTTCTGGTTGAATAATTCTACAGTTCCACTGACAATCTAATTATTAAAAAATGCACTGTAGCCAACTCAATTCAACTTGCATGTTTGAGAAGTCATGCAATTGCAAAGTCATTATATATATATATATATATATATATATATAGTAAGGTAATTTTCTACGTGTTTCACTTCAATTACAGATACATATTTAAGAAGTGTTGAAATTGTTGCTAAAATAAGCTGATCCCTTACTTGTTTTCTATTGTTTAATGCATTCCCCAGTGATGTGGGGAAAAATACACAGGATCACTGAAAGGATTAAGAAAACTCACAACAGGGTATGCATGATTGTGAATAGCATGCCTTGTGCTTAAACTTGTGCTAAAGTTCCTGAACTCATAAACATGAATCTAAAAGTTAAACAGGATGCAGTATAGTAAATGCATTCTGGGTAAGCGATACAAAAAAAAATAGCTCACAGCTTTTTTTTTTATTACCTGTGTTCTCTGAAAGTTCTGCCTGTTTGTCTGCCTCAAATTCTCCCACGTTGTCATCATCTCCATTGTAATCAGCTCCTTCACTGTACTTCTCCAGCTCAAGTCTAAGGTTACCGTCATTGATTTTGTTACCTATAACAGATTCTGAGGATATTGACAAAAGATAAATGGGCAGGCAGAGGATTAATAATGCAGTTTACTAACATTTAGAGGATCTAAAGGAGAAAAAAAATTACAAAAGTGCTTTTGCAATGCTTATTTTGGGAATGTGGAAACAGTTGCAAATTAACCTATAGCTAATGGCTAATGTTTATTTTCCCAGTTTGTTATATTGGAGAAGAAAATAGGTGTAAACTATTGAAGTAAAATTACAAGGTCTATGTTACAGAAAGTAAATCACCAAAAGAGGGTTTTGTTCTAAAAGTGTTATACTGCAGTACTTCCATTAGACTTCAAGACTAAAACATTAACAGACTCCTATTGTCTTTTCCCACTAGTGTCGCAGATCAATCCTAAAAAAAACCCACATTGCTCGGTTTTACCAGTTCAGACACCAGGAAGCAAATACACCCCACCCCCTCCAGATACCCTTGAGATCAAAATGCAAATAGGACTTCAGCCTAAATTAGCAATTCTCCTTGAAATATACAAATAGAAGCTCCTTGGGAACCAGCTACTCTAACAAACGTACTAGACCAAAATGTGTATTTTGATTGTTGGGTCAAATATCCGAATATTCGAACACATATTTATACATTTTTTTACATCTATTCAAAAGGCAAAGAATGTCTGTGTCCGCCAGAAACTGCCATATGATACAGATCATGCATGTCCCTCCAAAATGGCTCCCGTTTTCCAACACCGGCCCAACTTGCAAAGGAAATGTGACGTTTTTCTTTTATGTTGTGTATTTTTTGTTGTGTGATGTAATAAAACAGTGAGAAAATATTGTCGTTGTTTTGTTTTCTTTGTACAACACCCCGTTTTCTACATGTATCTTATCTAAAGTTATTTATCCAAGGTATAAAGTAATTGTATTACTTTATGAAAAGGAGTCTATGGCCACTTTGTTTATTGCAAATACAGTACAACCGTCATTGTCGTGTGTAGTTTATATACCGTTTTTACCTGAAATAGTTTTTTTTATCATTATTTATAACTGTAAACTACTGTATGGCATTCTGTTTTTGTAGTTAATTCACTAGTTTAAAAGTAAGGACACAAGCTATTATTAGGACACGTTGCTTACAATGGCTTTCATTACATTTACGAATCTTGAACCGATACCCGAACATGAGAATTCCATGTTCGTCCCAGCACTAATATTTTGGATCATTGGTTCTCCTTCTTTCTTGAAAATGCACTAAATGAGGAACGGTCTTGTATTCTGTGACCCTGAATTGGAGGTTTCTCATAATCCTTGCATGTGACCTGGTGATCTGACCTTACGTGCCTTTCAAATATCCAAACACAAAATGTTACAGAATGGTGTAATAGTGTTCATAGATAGATAGATAGATAGATAGAGAGAGGAGAGAGAGAGAGAGAAAGAGGGGTGGGCTTTAGTGAGTTACAGGAAAATAATTTCATCCAGGGTTTCTATGACATCATAAATTACGAGACTGAAGGTCAAGTAATATATAAACTGAGATTGATTTGTTTTCCTAGAACTCTATGAAGAGGCCCATCTATTATTTTTTATAATACATGGATACCCTTGTGATGCTAATATTAAAGAAGACGAGGGTCAGCAGTACAGTTTGGGTTTTTTTGTTTTATATATATATATATATATATATATATATATATATATACACACAGACGTGCTCAAATTTGTTGGTACCCTTACAGCTCACTGAAATAATGCTTCATTCCTCCTGAAAAGTGATGAAATTAAAAGCTATTTTATCATGTATACTTGCATGCCTTTGGTATGTCATAGAATAAAGCAAAGAAGCTGTGAAGAGAGATGAATTATTGCTTATTCTACAAAGATATTCTAAAATGGCCTGGACACATTTGTTGGTACCCCTTAGAAAAGATAATAAATAATTGGATTATAGTGATATTTCAAACTAATTAGTATCACACATGTCTCCATGTGCCTTGAATCTGTGCAGGACACAATGAAATCTCAAGACTATCAAGGCATTCTGGAGCGAAACGTACTGCCCAGTGTCAGAAAGCTCTGTCTCAGTCGCAGGTCATGGGTCCTCCAACAGGATAATGACCCAAAACACACAGCTAAAAGCACCCAAGAATGGATAAGAACAAAACATTCGACTATTCTGAAGTGGCCTTCTACGAGTCCTGATCTGAATCCTATCGAACATCTATGGAAAGAGCTGAAACTTGCAGTCTGGAGAAGGCACCCATCAAACCTGAGACAGCTGGAGCAGTTTGCTCAGGAAGAGTGGGCCAAACTACCTGTTAACAGGTGCAGAAGTCTCATTGAGAGCTACAGAAAACGTTTAATTGCAGTGATTGCCTCTAAAGGTTGTGCAACAAAATATTAGGTTCGCGGTCCCATCATTTTTGTCCATGCCATTTTCATTATTTACGTTTTCCGTTTTCTTATTTACAATATTATGTTGAATAAAAAATCAAAAGCAAAGTCTGATTTCTATTAAATATGGAATAAACAGTGGTGGATGCCAATTACTTTTGTCAGTTTCAAGTTATTTCAGAGAAAATTGTGCATTCTTCGTTTTTTGTGGAGGGGTACCAACAAATTTGAGCACGTCTGTGTGTAATATATTATATTGTTGATGTTTTTTTTACTCATTTCCTTAAAATGAATGTCCATATTTTTTTCTTTAAACCAGTCTTTAAATACACAGCCTATGCTATAGTTTTTTTTTTTGTGTTTTTTCAATCTTTGTTTTGTTCTATTTCATTTAGCTGTTCCTCATCTACTGTTATGTGTCTACTCTTCATATAGATATAAACAGTTGCTATATCTATTGATTGATTTTATATATATATATATATATATATATATATATATATATATATATATATATATATATATATATATATATATATATAAAATCGATAGAAAGATAGATAGGATAGTTATACCCTTATTTTTTGTTAATTGTTTATTTTTAATCCCATATTAAAATTCTGTTTTCAGACAAAATAATATTTTTACATGCAAATATTTTCTTTATGGAATGTTCACCAAACCCTATACAGTATATGAGTGTTCCACATCTTCACCTTGCCAGGGGAGCCAGAAAACAACTTCTATAGCCTGTTACAGTACAGTTACATACAAATAAACACCAAAATAGAATGTGTAATAGTGACAATAAAAAAATATTTGTAGTTCACTTTGATGAACCTTGAAATGTCATTATTACTTATAATAGTGTATTCTGAAGAAACTAAAACACACATTGTACACACACACACACACACACACACACACACACAAGGACAAAAAGAGTTTCATTGACTGACCGTCAGGGTGGTCTCGGTTCGGTGAGTCATCAAAGATCTCCAATCCATTGCGAGTAAGTTCTTCTTCCTCCTCCTCTTCTGTGACATTGACCTTATCAATGCCCTTCTCAGGGTCTTGGGCCTCATTCTTTATCATGCTCTTTGTCAGCACCTCCACTTCACCTCCATTCTTTTCTTCTTCAGCCTCCTGCAACACTACATCCTCCACTTCACCTCCATTCTTTTCTTTTTCAGCCTCCTGCAGCACCACATCCTTCACTGCTGGAGTCTCAGAGCCTTTCAGCTTTGACTGGTCTTCCTCAGTTTGAGCTTTTTCGAGTGTCACCAGTGGCTGAGCTTCACCTTACAGTTCAACCAGGAAATATATTCAGTTAATGCTGTACTCTCTTCTACAGTGGTTGAAGGTGAAAGGGAAGGGCTTGTTGGGTCTTTTGGGGGTGTTATCTGCTCCGTTATTAAATCATATTTTGTCATATACTTGTACTTGCTAGAACCAAAGTCACTGTATTTTTACCTTGCTCTTAATTGTACTATTACTTGTACTGTGATTCTTGAAATGTTTTTTTGCTTACGACTGTAAGTCGCCCTGGATAAGGGCGTCTGCTAAGAAATAAATAACAATAATAAATACTGACAGTCCTAAAAATACTAATTACCGGCTGACTGCTTGCGAAGCAGTCCGCTATCTAGCAGGTAATGCCTGCTGTTGGGTATCACTGCTTATTTGTACAAGTACCATCATACTGTTCTATTGTACACAATACAATATTAACTATTATTGTTACTCAATCAATTTAGACAACACCTCTAGGGGCAATGGTATCTTATTCATGCTTTTTATTATTTGGGCCACAAACTAACTTGCAATTCCTTGTTTAAAAATGCATACATTTAATATGAGCCTTGAGATTTAAATAGATAATACTATATTTGTTTCTAACAGAAGAAAGGAGGTTTTGAAAACAAACCAAATGTAAAATAAAGTTAAAAAATAATCACAGAAAACACAGCCATAGTGTAGTGGCCACATTAATTGTCTTACCCGTGTCTTTTGGAATCTCATTGGTTTCCAGTTCAGTGTTTTTTTCTTTTTGAGTTGCCATTTCTTTTTTTTGGTCATTAGCAGACTGGCTGGGAACTTGATTGCTGGTTGCTAGTACCAGTTCATTTTTTACTGGGTCTTTATTTTCATCTACTTCCACTTTTCCTTTTTCTGCAGTAGAAACAGATAGTTTCATCTAGACAAAAAAGGAAATTTTAAGTTATGGTATTGACATGAACTCAAGTACATACAACCTGTGCGCGACTTAATCTTCCTCTGGTACTACAGAAGCACACTAAGGATTCAAAGGGTTTCCTGAGCAACAGCATTTAATAAAATACAAATTATACTTGAGATATTAATTTTACAAGAGGACTTAATTGAGCAATTTTAATTGCAAATAGTTTGGCAGTTAAATTAAAAGCTGCTCGAAATGAAATCACAGATGACATTAATATGTATACATATTCTGCTGATCTTATTTAAAAGGTTTAAAATATAAATTAAGATACAGATTTGCATATGTCTGCATATGTGCAGGCGACTGTGTGTGTTGCAGATAAAGGTTACATGAACAGCACCACATGATGGGAGACATCAAAGGACTTAAATACTGCAATAGCATCCCTTGAACTGCTATTGCAGTATTTAATCATCATCTTCCTAAAATGAATTAAAAAAAGCATTATGGTTGTTTCCTGAACTTATATAAACTCCAATCTAGTCTTTATAAATTGAAGAGTAAAATGTAGGGCTTTGAAAAAAAACAGTGGTAATAAAAAAAAGTCACTATTCACTACAAAAGAGTGCACCTCACTTACTGGAACAGTCTGTACACCATTAACGCTACAGAAACATCTGCATATTTCTGTAGGACATGCAGTAGCTGTTATTTCCTTGATAAAGTTTCACTGCAATTGCCCACCATCCTGACCCCTCTTAATTGCCCGGTTTCATTACCATTGTAGTTTTTGTATTACTGTCTGCAGTATCTGCCTTTTGCTGCATCCCTTCTGAGAGTGCCAAAAGCTTTTCTTCATATTGTTCCTTCAGTTCTGTAATCTGAGCATTGCACTGGGTCCTAAAAACAAACAGTAAAATATGTAGGCAGGTGTGAATAACCCACTGAATTACAAACTGTATTAACATGTTACTCAGCGACTGTGTCCGAGTCTCACGTCAATGTGTCTCCCTAGTAACCAGGAAATCGGTTACAAAAAAAAAAATGCAAAAACATATTATTCTCATAATAAACAATAATGTGAGACACGTGTAGTGAATACAGTATCCAACGTAAAGTTTACTAAATTACTTTGTGCTAAAAACTAATGCTACTTTGCTTGCAACTTTTTGCATCATGACCAGATAACTTATGGAAGATCGATTTCCAGGCCAAATAAATAAATATGAAAGAAAGAAAGAACAATTTCATATACATGAAAAAGTATCCAAGAAAATGCACCTAATAATTGTTACATAGACAGTGTTACAAAAGTAGGCAATTCTCTGAACTACAGTGGTGTGTTCATTTAGCTGTGTGAATGAACCAACTGAGTACAGTTTACAATGAAGTCCAGTGTGCACAGGAACCAGTGCTAAATAGTTTACTACTAAATAAGCGGAAAGGCAACTACACACTACTGTGATTCGCCTTCAATGTGGATTATGAAAACATCCCTGTGATCTACGCTGCTGTTGAGCAATAATATCTGCATCAGCTGTAGAAACTTACATATCGTATATCAACTTTTTCTGAAGGCTGCTCTGGTTTCTTTGACATTCCTGAAGCTCCTTCTGTAACTTCCCATAGTCCTTCAGCATATTATTATATTCATCTGTTTGAGAGCAGCAAAGGTTTATTACACTCTCTCAAAGAAGCCTTTCTATAAATACCTGCATTCCTCTTACACCACAAATATGCCTTGCATAGGTAGGTATACAAAACATTAGATAAGGTTACAGACTTACGCTACAGCCAACTTCTGGAGGTGCCCCAAATGTGTGTTCCACAGATTAGTTTCAGACAGACGCAGTTTGCCAGGACAGTCATAGCTGACCATACAGTGTACAAGATAGCAGCTGCCTGTATGTGCCAGTGCAGGCCAGTCCTCTTAAAGCTTTGTTTTTCCAATGAGGTCCTAAATGCTCATTTAAATTAATGTTTTGTAGCAGTATTCACAAGCCCAAAGCCTTAAGTGTTTTTTTTTTGTTTTGTTTTTTTTTTTTTATTATTTTCATCCTGTATATATTAAACTAAAATAACAACAACAATAATAATAATAATAATAATAATAATAATAATAATAATAATAATAATAATAATAAATAATAATAAATCTTAGGTCATGGTTAGTCATTCAGGTTAATGTGTCTGCATTGCAATATGTAATGTAACACTACTTTTTCACATTTACTGTACAATTCCAAGTTTCATTTTTGATCTTACCTTTCATTTTTTGAAGAGAAGCTGTATTTAAAGAAATGTTGAGTTGCAGTAATGCCTAAAATAAATAACATTAAAAAAAAAAACACAGACATACTTTTATACTTCATTCCAACCTTTTTGTAAGAGATTAAGAAGCAGTATTATTTAAAAGCCAAGTATCCTGGTTCTGTAATCATTTTGGACCAACAACTTATCTCTCATTACAATGCAGGACTATCTCCTGATTCCAAAAATTTTATAATAAATTATAAAAAAAGATTGTTCAGGTAGTCAGTCATAGAAAAACAACCCATGCAGCTTAACTCTTATTATCCACCTTCTGGGGATGCATATCAGCAGAGAAGGCGAAATAGTGGAGGCGATTCATATAATAAGTAGAAGAAACCTAAAAAATCTGATCTGACAAAACTAGCAAAGGTTCAAAGGTTTACTGCAAAATCCGCCTACTGCGGTGTGCAGACTACATGGACAATCAAAAAGGGAGTGTACTTTGCCTCTTCTAGGCGTTGCTGTATCATAAAAGATCCAAGCATTTTACTTTCACAGAACTGTTCTGTAATTTACCCACTCAAAATGGTCACATGTTCCATACAGTTTGACATTGCAACATACGAGAACATAAGAGAGCTGACAATAAACGTACAGTATTTTCCCCACTGCAACTGCTACTGCAGTTTGAAATATTTAATTTAGGAAAAGATCAAATCAATTAAAGCACATGTCTTCACAAACTATGTCTGGCATGGATTAATTATTAATACATTTATGAAATTCCAGTAATGAAAACTGAATTCAACATACAAAAATGACATTACTGCCAACTCAGATAAACAAACAGATTGTTTGTGTACAGAATTCAATACCGCACAGAGACTCAAGTTAAATTGCACTAATGTGCTTTTTAATAAACAAATACACAGAAACAGAACAGAAAAAAACACTAACAAAATAAAAGGCACAAGGGCCAAAACAGAAGGTCTTTCAAAAAACTCACGATAATAAATAAACCACACAGCATGGAACAATGAACATAGAACACACCCCTGCACTACTATCACCAACATCAACTCTAACCCTTTCCAATTACCACCCGTGAATACCTATTCTATACACCTGTGACTGGAACCGAATTAATCACTTAATCATATATTCCCCACACCAACACACACACATGCACTGGCAGGGCTTTCACCCTGCAACACTTCTAAAAAATGCATTTATGTTTTTTTTTTATATTGTAATACAGTGTTTAATGCTTTCTTATACTGTACTGTTTTAAAAAATAAAATAGTACAATTCTTTGATGAATATAAACATGTAAGAACTGAACGATGGATGCACTTCTGCATATCAGGACGGTGCTTGGTGCTGGGGGTCTGGGCATGCTCACATAATTTCATAATTCATGATCAATAGAACAGCTCAGGTATTGTGGTACTACAGCAAGCAATACCCTAGCATTATACTTTTAAAGCTTCCATCATTCAAAGAAAAAAAAAAGAATCAAATACAGTACACCAGTGTAGCAGAACGTCCAGGAGAATGCCCTACAGTACACCTTTCACTAGCAGACAATTCATACATTTCTGGTGGTGCCATACCTTGTCATCCTTCCAGGATTTGTAAGCATTCTCCAGCTGCACTTCATGCAGAGACTCTATTCTGTTGATCTGCTCTTTCTGCTTCTCCAGCTGCCCGTGGAACTCATTCTTCTTCAGTTCAACAGCACCTCTCTCTGCCGCTGCTCGCCGCACCTTTGCTTCCAGTTCATATACCCGAGTCTGAAACACAAATTGGCAGAAACATGGCTCTGAAATAAAGCTGTCCCACAGTCATGTTCAATTTACTTCTACAATCTAATTACTTGGTGTGTCTGTCTCCAGAGGCAAAAGGAATTGTCTTTTTTGTTACACAGATAGCATGTTAGCATGGGCAGCAGTGTGGAGTAGAGGTTAGGGCTCTGGACTCTTGACCAGAGGGTTGTGCATTCAATCCCCGGTAGAGGACACTGCTGCTGTACCCTTGAGCAAGGTACTTTACCTAGATTGCTCCAGTAAAAACCCAACTGTATAAATGGGTAATGTATGTAAAAATAATGTGATATCTTGTAACAATTGTAAGTTGCCCTGGATAAGGGCATCTGCTAAGAAATAAATAATAATAATGTTACTGAAAACCCTGATACTGTATTTAAAACAGAGAAGGGAAAGGTAAAAAAAAAATAACAAAAGAAAACATCTTCAATATTTTAACTGTAAAAGGCAAGAGAGTTTAATGATTAAATCTTCCCACAAGTACCACCAAATATTAAGGAATAATGTATTGTACCAAACTGGGAACATCATAAAATGTAAATGTTACCTGAAGTTCAATGTTTCGAGAGTTAGAAATCCAGTAGTTTAAACCCAAAACAACCAGACTGGCGATTAAAGCACCAATTAGGATTGGAGGAGAACGCCCCCCTCGACGACTATTTCCCAGGCCAACCATCCCAAATAAATATTAACCTGAAAACAAAAAGAAAAGTGGTTTACTCATCTTTATCTGAAGGAACTATTAAAAGATAAACAGGGGACCAATGGCTTCAATGCGAGGGAAATAATAATAAACTTAACTAAATTTAATGTGATGCCATTACTCTCGGATACAATCCATTTGATACAAAGGCATTTCAGACTGATGTATCACATTAATTCATGGATGAAGGCTATATTTGCACCCCGAGCCTTTCGGGAAAAAAAGGCATAATACCACAGTAGTGATGTCAAAATGTGATATACTTGAATTATGTCCCATTCGAGTCCTCCAGACCATCACTTTCAATTCAAACACAAAATGTCTCGTTTTCAATCGCTCGACAACACCCACAGTACAGAAATGTTAATCAATGATCAACAAAATGAGAATACATAAAAAGAAATGATGCAAAGCTGGTACATTCGTATCTCAGGGAAACTGGAGAGGAACGAGAAATTAAAACAAGGTAAAAGTAAAGGGCAATCATCCAAATAAAGCTGAAGCACTAACGGATAACGACATAGAACATCTGTACAACACTACGTTTTAAAAAACCCAACTGTACCTATAATATATATATATAATCTGCTACAGCTGGTTGTAGTATCCACTTGACCATTAACAGAAACCGGTACGGCAGCACAAGTAGATCCTTTAAATTTTGAACAGTTCAATACAGTGAAATACTCGGCATCTCATTAAAACCAATCTTTATTGATAGCCATTTGTTTTAAAAAGTGTCAATCAACACGTTTCGACACATCACTGTCTTCACCAGGTTACAAACAATCAATGTTAGCAACACCACGATTCATTGTGTTATATATTATTTGTCAAATTGCAATTTCATTACAAAACATTACATTACTAGGCGTTATTTTAACAGCCTCTCCCCTTAGAGATAAATCCAATTACTGTAATTTTCAAGCACGAGTAAATAATAGACAACATACATAGCCATACATTGAAATAGCGTTAAAATAAAACTGAAATAAAACTGGCGGTCTTTGTATTGTATTTGAGAGCAAGGCTCTAAGTTTAAATGAGGTAAAACGCCATAAAAAAATAAATCACTGAACTGACTGAAACGACTTGACTATTGAGTCAGCTGACGTAACGAGTACAAGCAGGCTTTACCGAGAATTAAAATAAATAAATAAATAAATAAATAAATAAATAAATAAATAAATGTCATAACAACAAATTAAACTGCTAAAATAAATTAAACCATAGTTGTTTAATTATGGCAAGCTGGAAAATATACTAGGTCACTCACAAACAAAACATTTCTGCAAACAACGAGAATACACTACAAACCCGATACACCACCACTTACTTTAGGTTGATTATTATACTTTTTTGTCCCTATTTTTTTTCCTGCACCTACCTACGTGTTATGATTACCAAATTCAAGGACAAAAACACTGATGTCCCAAAGCCCAGCTGTAATTAAAAAAAAAAAAAAAAAACAGGAAGTCAGTGGCAAATACGGAAGTTGCTCTTGAGAAACCTGCTCCGTCCAAGTCAGTTCTATGAAGACACTACAGTTGACTGCCAACGGTACACAATTTGGGAATTTAATCCCACCCATTCTGGAGGTTACCGATTTTATTGAATTTTAGAAATTGCCATATGTTATCTCTGGATAGATTAAACACGCGTTTGCCATGAATATATAAAAGTTAAATCTGCCATTGCAATTTTTGGAATTAGCCCTTTACAAATTTGAAATAAATAAACTACCGGTGTAGTTTAGAAAGTAGTACATCGTCAGAATGTGGTACCTATACCATAACTTGTAATTGTTGTTTGATTTGGTTAATTGGCACTTCTGATAAGAAAATTGCCTGTTCAAGCTGGCCTTTTAGCCATTGATAGGGAACGGTAATTAAGGGTATAAGTGGGATATACATATGCTCTGTTCAGTGGGACAGTTCAGGCTTTAACACACAACCCAGTGCATTCTGGTAAACATAGTCCTGCTTCTCTTAAAGGAAAGGATGGTACCTGAGACAGGTAAAACATACCAGAATACATTGGGTTGTGAGTTGAAAAGCCTGAACGGTCCTGCTGAACACAGAGCTATATGGTCACCTTAGATATACACCTGTCTATATCCACCACTAAGTACAAAATAGTTGTATTGTGTAATATATGTTTGATATTCGCTTCAATTTTTATATAAAGTTATTTAAACTTATCCCTAACCCCTGGTGTCTTGTTTTGAGCTATCACTTCCACTGACATTGTTGTTCTGTTAACCAGACCTTACCTGGTTTATAAAGGTGGTGGCAGCAAATACGCTACCGAGGTTGTTCCAGTTGACAACCACCCCTGGGTAAATTAGGTAATTGCCTCTTAACAGCTTCAATTAACTACATTAGAACATGCTGGGAGTAAAAACCTGGACTTGGATTGGATCTCAAAGGCCAGAGTTGAGTACCACTGCAATAGAAGCTGTATCTTAAAGTGCAAGTCCAGGAGAAGCTCCCTGAGAGAAATAAACATATAAGGTCAACATTACAAGACAATATTAATTACAAAAATTAAAATCACGCTTGGATTTTAAAGTGGTTATAGCTAACAAAAAGAAAAAAACTGTGTTTGTACAATGTGCCAATGCTTGGCAATAGATATCTTTTTTTATTTCTAATATAGTTTAACACCATGTTACTTTAAGCTGTCTGTTAACCATTTCAGCAATCCTCCATCTTTTTGAAGTAATTTTTGGATGCCCATACTTTATGTAAGGTGTCTGTAGACCACAGAGGGTAAGAGACCAGTCAGTCTGCCAGGACTGAATGATTTTATAGCACTTATTTTGTTTATGAGAAAGTTCCTTTTTACATAGAGCAAGTGAAAATGTGTAACCTTGGACCCTTGCTTGTAAACTAAAATAAATAAAAATAACAATAAAAACCAAGAATAGGGTGATTTTACTTAATAACCTTTTATCTTTGTTTAAGGACATTATTAAAATGAGTAACAGTTTATTCACTCTGTTGGCCTTTGAATATGTTGTTGGTTGGTTAGTTTGAAGGATGAGTAGCCAAGGTTACATCAATATGGTTTGTTTATGTATGGGTATAATTAAGAAATGGAATAGAATGTCCAGTATGGTATTGAGGGCTGTTACAAAGTTTACTGGCAAGAAAATACTATTAGAACATAAGAACAAAAGAAAGTTTACAAACAAGAGGAGGCCATTCAGCACATCTTGCTCATTTGGTTGTTAGTAGCTTATTGATCCCAGAATCTCATCAAGCAGCCACTTGAAGGATCCCAGGGTGTCCGCTTCAACAACATTACTGGGGAGTTGGTTCCAGACCCTCACAATTCTCTGTGTAAAAAAGTGCCTCCTATTTTCTGATCTGAATGCCCCTTTATCTAATCTCCATTTGTGACCCCTGGTCCTTGTTTTTTTTTCAGGTCAAAAAAGTCCCCTGGGTCGACATTGTCTATACCTTTTAGGATTTTGAATGCTTGAATCAGATCACTGCGTAATCTTCTTTGTTCAAACGACATGCCTTTTAAAACCAGGATAATTCTGGTTGCTCTTCTTTGCACTCTTTCTAGAGCAGCAATATCCTTTTTGTAACGAGGTGACCATAACTGAACACAATATTCTAGGTGAGGTCTTACTAATGCATTGTAAAGTTTTAACATTACTTCCCTTGATTTAAATTCAACACTTTTCACAATATATCCAAGCATCTTGTTGGCCTTTTTTATAGCTTCCCCCACATTGTCTAGATGAAGACATTTCTGAGTCAACATAAACTCCTAGGTCTTCAATTTGTATGGAGTCCCCAACAATCATGACCTCCCTTCTTTTTGCTGCCTGGTCAGCACTGTTTATAGTTTCCTGGATGTTGTTCCTTTCGTTCTCTTGATGTTGGTTTTGATCATCTAAATTTTGAAGTGGCTCAAATTTGTTGGATGTTTGGATTTCTGGTGGTTGTATTTGACGAAGTTTCTTTTTTTCCCTGCTTCTGCCTATCTGAACCCAGCTGTTTCGACCCTCTTCTATCTCCCTAGTGGCTTTCAGTCTGCTAGGGGTGCAGACTTCCATGAATTGTGGGTGTGCCAGCTCCTCAAGCTCCTGTTGCTGTCTTATTTCCTGCAGCTCCATTTCTAGCATATGTCTGGACATGCTCAGCTGGTGTCAGGAGGAGAAGCTATACTTTTTTTTAAATAACCTCAACTCTGTGAACAAAAATCTGTATAAAAAAATGTATATACTATTCAGAAGTAATTCCTACAATACACTGTTTGAAATCACATACAGAATTTATTTTCAGAAATTAATTTGAAAGATGACCTTGAATTACTTTCACTGGCATAGGCTGCTCAATATGCTCTCTTTCTCTCAACCAATATCAGGAGTGGAAAATGATACCCTTAATCATAACTACATAGTGATTTCTTCTTTTTGCATTAAAAAAAAACAAAAACAGTTAATGAACTTGTATCTTGATACTTACCATTATACGATCAAATACATTTTAGTTTAATTTTAAATAGCCTCTCTCTGGGAATGAATGTATATATTAGTGAAGTTGTAATGGATTTTATGATCACTTCACATCTGTCCTGTGTCCCAACGCTGGCAGTGACGCTGGGCCCTTCGACGGTGGCGGATGGGTGAGGCACTCCAGCAGTGCCGATTTTATTTTATTTTATTTATTTGATTTGCTGTATAAAAATGTTACTTGGTTGAATAATTGTTGAAAAAATAAATTGTTCTGTTTTTAGAAAGTTTTTTTATTATTATTATTTTGCTGTACAACAACACTTACATACAATAGAAACATCTTAATCGCAAGCGTAAACTGCACTGTAGCCACCTGTAAATAAAACATGCAATATGCAACAATCACAGTACTGAGGAACAATGCTGTTTTCAATCCATACAGGACTCGTGCACTGCCGCTAAAGCCATAGTGTTGGCTCTTATGCAAGTGCAATAGAGGCATTAAACAGCAGATTTTTTGCACAATGTATCATAAATTAATTAAAAAAATAGGGGATGGGGTAAAAGCCGGAATGAGACGGAACAGCCCGGAACGGTACTTTAATTAATTCAATTGCTTTAAAAAACAGCATAGAAAGTTACACACACGTGAGGAGAATATTTTAACAATCAGAACCGATTGGGCTTACAGCTAACTTGGGTAAGTGCGCTTTTGGGAAAGATTAAGCTAAATATTTAAGATGTTTTGGGGAATGGATGAGTCAAACATGTAATTTAATAAGGTGCAGAGATTGTTGGATGCACCCATTCCCAAAACAAAAGACCAAGTTTGGTCGGTGCTGGGGCTTGCTGGTTGTTATAGGTGATTTGTCCCGACTTTGCCACCGTAGTGGTCCCCCTTACTGCCCTTACAGTATTGTCTGAGTCACGCCCCTGCATTAGTAAGTCCAGACTTCACAAAACCTTTTGTATTGCAGACCAATGCCTCAGAGGTCAGCTTGGGAGTGGTGTTGTCCCAGGAGAGAGGGGGGAAGGAGCATCGGGTACTGTACATCAGCTGTAAGATTCTGCCAAGGGAGACTCGGTAGACTGTGATTGAGAAGGAATGCCTTGCGGTTAAATTGGCAATGTCTTTGTTACTACTTTCTAGGATGACCCTTCATCTTGGTAACAGATCACACCGCCCTTAAATGGCTAAACACCATGAAAGATACTAACCCTAGAGTGAAACGCTGGTATATTCCCCTGCAACCCTTCAAATTAAACATCAGCCAGGTAAGCAACATGCAAATACAATTTATTTTCAAGAGGATGAGGGGGGCCGGTAGGTGACTATGGCTGCACTCTGTTTTAAGCAGGCATCCTGATAAGGGCAGCTTCACGGTTGCTCCAGGATTCACCTCATCAAGAACCACCGCTTTTACCAAGGGAGCACTGTGACCAAGGAGTGTAATCGTGACCGGTGGACAGCATTGTCGGCGCCAGCTCTTTCCCCTTCTGGCTCGTGACCCCTACCTATTGGAAGACGGCTTATTTTTCCCAACTTGTAAATACCTATACACTAGTTAAATGTTAACACCAAAAAACATGTGTGACTGTTTTGAACTTTACAAAAAAGATGTTTTATTCAGTTGATGGTGCTACCCCCCCCCCCCCCCCCTTACCACGCACACACCTGCAAGTGCAAAATTTAAAAAAATGTTTTCTGCAAATCCCAGTGTTGCTAAATATACAAAAATGTTTTCATTATTGAATATGTATCAAAACATAAATGCAGGTGAGTAATTTATTGTGATGCTGATCTGCCCAGAGAAGGGGGTTGTGTGAGGTTTTGAATTGAAGAAAGGCATGAAATATAATTGTGTACTTCTTTCTTTATTACAAATATAACCACACAATATCTGACATAAATGCAGTAGTTTAAATACACAGAGGGTGAGAAACAAAAGTACTAGATACACTTAGACATAATACATAAATATAATTGTTCTCTAAGCATTCTGATGTTCACTACAATCAATGTGACCACTGTGGTTGCATCTTATTCGCAAGAGTGTTGACATCAACATTCATGTTATTCACAGCTAACCTTAAAGCCTGATGCAAGTGGTCATCAGTCAATCTTGACCGGAATTTAGACTTGATTATTTTCATTGTTGAGAAAGTCTGTTCACAAAAACTGTTATCATGTCAGCAGCAAAGCTCTTTAATTGCAAATATGTTGTGGCTGGGAGAATGAAAGGTTTCATTTTCTTGCAGATCCTCTAGCTCCATCTGATAAATTGCAAGTGCCTCCTCAATGTCAGCTGTGAATGGGTTTTGCAAAAGTCCTTGAACTGTTCCTGGAATTCCCCCAGCAATTGTTTTAAAGCTTCAATGAGCCTGCCCTGTGGAAAGTCAGTAATGATTCCCTCATCACTCAAAACACGTTTCCAACTGGAAAGGTGTGAAAAGTTTCCTTCACTGACATGCTTGATCAAATTCTTCAGTTTTGTCTCAAATGCTTTCACGTCAGTGAACATTTCAGGCACTGTGCCGGGATTCAAGTACTAATTTCCCTTCCCCTGAAGTCTCACGTTCAGATAATTTAGACGTTCCGTTCCGTCCACGTGACAGGGTAGTCCCCGCCACTGCATATTACGATTTGTATTTTGTTTTTGTTGTATTATTATGAATTGTGTTTGGCAGGACGAGCCAGGTGCCGTCCACCATTATTTGTTATTATTTTAAAATACCTTGTGAGAATGTGTGACTGTCGGCTAGTAATTATTGAATTAGCTGACAGTCACGCATCTTTAGTAAACTCATACAGACTATGGCCAAGGGGTTAACAATATAATTAATAGCTAGTTAATCCCTCAGCCATAATATAAAAGACGTGCAGCTTTGGCTGCACAGGGTTAGTGTATTCAAGAGGCAGAACGAGTCAGGAGGTAAAGAACGTGAAACTAAAAAGCTTAAACAATTGCTACGTGTGCTGGGTCTGCAGCAGCAGAATACTTGTTTTGTTCTGTCTGTCTATTTGTTTGTTTTGAGCCTTTTGTTTGAAAAGTGTTTTGGTTTTATATTAATCTTTTATTTTGAATTAAACACAAAAGAGCAGCTGTACAGTGTTGTGGATTAATTTCCTGGTCTGACGTCACCACCAGCCATCCTGGTCACATGGTGTCCAGAAGTGGGATCAAGTAAAGCCTCCAGAGACGCAGGCCAGGAACAGTACTGTGGGTACATTTTTTAAAATTTGTTTGAGTTTTTGTGTAAGAAGAATGTAAAGGGGGAGCTGGAGTCAGGCTGGTCCTCTGCTACCTAGAGGCAGACATGAAGAGAACAACTGTCACGCATCTTTAGTAAACCCGTGCAGACTACAGCCGAGGGGTTAACGAGATAATTATATAAAAGACCTGCAGCTTTGGCTGCATGGGGTTAGTATGTTCAAGAGGCGGAATGAGCCGGGAGGTAAAGAAAGTGAAATTTAAAAAGCTTAAACATTTGCTATGCAGGGAGCTCCCGAGTGGTGCATCCGGTAAAGGCAGTCCACATGGAGTGCAGGATGTGCATGTGTCTGTCTTCGCCTCTCCCAAGTCAGCGCAGGGGTGGCAGCGGTGGGCCGGGTTGAAATAAAAATAAATGGGCATTTCAAATTCGGGAGAAAATCAGAAAAATAATTGCAGATTTCTGCACAGTCTGCTAAAAATGCTAAATCCCAAATCCATGCAGGATCAAAGAGTTCCACTTTCTGCTTTCCCTTTTCTGTGAGAAAATAACAGATCTCATTCTGCAGCTCAAAGAATTGTTTGAGAACCTACCCCAACTGAGCCACCTGACATCCATGTGATACATGATATCTCCATATTCTGCTTCAGTTTTGGCCAGAAACTGTTGAAAGTAGCGATGGTTCATGCCATGGCCCCCGGATGAAATTCACACTTGAAATAACCATGTTCGTGTCAGATTCTCACCGTAATACTTTGCTGCACAAAGATTGCTGGTGTATGATGCAGTGAAGTTGTATGGGAAGGTAAGCATTCCATTTTTGCATTTCAATGCTGATGCGTCCTATTATACCAGACTTGTTTCCTGTCATGATTCGTGTGCCATCCGTTGTTATGCTTTTCAGTTTCTCCCAGTTCTGTTGAAGCATGTTAATTGTTTCACACACTTTGAGTCTTCTCCTGTGGTTGTCCCCTTCAAACTCTGAAGCACACCAAGCTCCTCGGACACCTCAAAGAAATTGTCAATTCCTCGCACAAATATGAGAAGTTGGGCTGCATCCGACACATCATTGCAAATGAAAAGTATCTGAAGGTTTTGACCTTTTCTTTCAGTTTGCAAAGCAAATCCACCACATCTTCAATGCGTCTAGTAATAGTATGAGCAGACAGACTGTGGCAAGCTGTCCTGTGCAGTGACATCAGACCCGGAAGACAAACACAGTACTGCGAGTTAATTGAATGCACGGCTTGCACAGTTTAATAATACACAAAATAAAAAGGTTAAACAAACGAAAAACACTGTACACAAAACAAACCGGCACTTTGGCCAAAACAGACGGACACTAACAAACGGAATGAACACTAAACGATAGCAATTGTTATCTTTTAATTCTTAACTTTAATTCTCTCTCTCGCTCATTCTTTTTCCCTGAACACCCAACCCCGAGTGAGTGAAACGTGCATCTATATATTCGGTTGTGCCGGTATTCAATTACTAATTAATTATTCACTTGAATCCCAGCATGTGAACTAATTTGTGCAATCCCCGTGCTCACATACTATTACATACTTAATCTACATGTGGAGTGATTTTTCAATCCCTGTTGCACATTATATCCTGTACTGACTAACTCACGTCTTCAACCCTCTCTAGCTACATCAGGATAGGGAGATAGCAAAGAAGTCCAAGGATCCTCCGACTGAAGTGAGTCAGTCCGCGGGTAAGAACAGGGTCAGCTCTCCTCCCTAGAGCTGTCCTGAGTCACCGGTAAGTGTAGGTTGAGCTCCCTCTGCTGGAGTATATCCGCCACACAGGTAACTATCCAACAGACTCCCTCTGCTGGAGTAGTCCTGCAACTCAGGTAAGGACAAGACAGGCTCCCTCTGCTGAAGTAGTCCTGTAACACAGGTAAGTATTCGACCGGCTCCCTCTGCTGGAGTAGTCTTGTAGCACAGGTAAGAACAAGACAGGCTCCCTCTGCTGGAGTAGTCCTGTAACACAGGTAAGTATTAGACCGGCTCCCTCTGCTGGAGTAGTCCTGTAGCACAGGTAAGAACAAGACAGACTCCCTCTGCTGGAGTAGTCCTGTAACACAGGCAAGTACAAGGCAAGCTCCCTCTGCTGGAGTAGTTCTAGAACATGGGTAAGTACAAGACCAGCTCCCTCTGCTGGAGTAGTCCTGTAACACAGATAAGTAAAAGAATGGATCAGTTTTTAATGAAGACTTCCAGGAACACAATAGAGGTAACCCCAGACATCCAGAGAAGTGAACAAGGATAAAACAAGTTATATCCGGGCTGTGGAGAAAGTCGTCCGCAAAAGCAAATTGTATTTCTTCTAAAAGCCAGTGTCCATTTTCCCTGTATTCATCATATGCAAAGTATCTTGTGTCTGTGTTATGAATAAACAATGTCTTGCACTTCCAGTCTCACAAGTCAGTTCTTTCTGGTTATTATTTACTGTCTCTGCAACACGTAAATAACCAATACCTCTTTGGGTTATAAAGCATATAGCACAACACACTACGGTTGTGACGGCGCACAACCGCACAGCACAGAATACCGCGGTCTCTTTTAAATTGCTAAGGGGTACAATATCTTCAAGTCGCACCCCGACAACAGAAAATAAAAATAAACTTTAACAAACAAAAGGCTACCTCAACAAGAGGGAAAAGTCGCACTTTGTAGTAACTAAACGCCAAGTATATTTTAACACAAACAATAGCTTTACCTTGCGATCTCTTTCTTTTTGCTTTTTCTTCCAACACACTGGAGTTTACACGCTACTTCCCTGCAGGACAACCGGGCCGTGTTCCCCACACCTCTCCCTATGGCTCTGCCCTGCTCCTTTTTCTGGGTTGTGTAGTTTCTTCCTTAGCGCCGCCATTTCTTAAAGGCGACGCTATCCTTTCCTCACAATATATATATATATATATATATATATATATATATATATATATATATATATATATATATATATATATATATATATATACCAACATTAACAAACCACATGCAACATATAAACATAAAATACACACAAGGGCAGGGGCACACTTCAGCACAGACACACATCGTTGATCAAGTTTTTCTTTTCAGGAAATACCTCCTCAGTCACTTTCATCATACACGTTTTTACGAATTCTCCATCTGTAAAAGGTCTTCCGCCACCAGCACACTTAGCCACATGATGACTAACTTGAACAGTTGCTGGGTTTTGCTCAACGCGCCTATTTAAAATATTCTGCTGCTTAGACAAGCCTTTTCTCAGAGCTTCTATTTTGTCACTCCTAAGTTGCCCTTCCAAGCAGTCATACTTGTCTTTATGAAGTGTGTCGAAATGACGCTTGATATTGTATTCTTTGAACATTGAAACACTCTCTTTGCAAATAAGGCATATTGCCTTGTCTTTGCATTGCACAAAAAAGTAATCATTGGTCCACTGATCATTGAACACTCGGCACTCGCTATCAACTTTTCTTTTCTTTGATGGCTTCGACAGCAACATGGCAGAGGGTGGCTTCTTCACAGAAATATCAGTGATGAGAGCTGTCACAAGTGGCTCGGCTATGCCTGAAATAAATCTATTTTCTTGGCGTGCTTGGCAGGTCAGATGAAATCTCTTAGGTTGCCAAACCCTGCTCTAAGATGTATGCAGTTCCAACAGTGGATGCAGATGTCACAGGTAAGTTTATCATCGTAGTTTCAGATACTGGACATTGAAAACAGATGTTGGAGGCACTGATGGTTTAGCTGTGCTCCCAATAATGTCATGGCCTGTAATACCATCCACAATTGCTTGGGATAGCCTTCTCTGTTAAAGTTCTGCTTTGAGGCAGGTCCTCCACCACTGGATTTGGCAGGTTTTCAAATCTGAGAAGTATTTTTTTAATCTAAATTTCAAATCATAATATATATTTTTAATATCCATTGTTATGCCTGTATATGTATATATATATATATATATATATATATATATATATATATATATATATATATATATATATATATATATATATATATATTGTGAAAGAATGGTACCTCTCACGTTCATTGCCCCTTTAAAAGCACTGACCCAACACACGCAAATGGATTTTTGAAAGCGCGGTTGCGCTATTTTTAATAAACACAAAAACAAAAATAAACAAAACAAACACCTAGCTCTCTTTGAGCAATAACTAAACAAAACAGGAACCTAAACTAAAAACAGGACAGCTAAGCTGTTTACCTGTACAAAAACAAAACAACACACACAAAAAAGGCTTCACACTACCTTTTCTTTTAATTGCAGCTGTACCCACACACCAGCACAGTCGGGCTTCTACCCTCTTCAGCAGCCGCCCAGAGCGGGCTGACTGCTCTCCTTATAAACCCTGCACCTGGCTCCAATTTTCAATAGTAGCCAGGTGCAGGTAATGATTAATAATAAAACAATTAACAAAAGACAATGAACAAAACAATTAAACAAGACAAATGTGCATTCTGCACATGTTTTTTCTGCAGAGAGGTTTTAACCCCCTCCCTGCTGTCTCACAATATATATATACACCATGGAACACTTAAAACAGCATCTGGGGAGTTATCTGGGGAGTGGGTGAAAAACAGACAAAGACAAAACTGCCTGGACAGGACACTAAAACCAGTGTTGTGGAGTAGTGGATCCCCCTGCTGCCACCAAATGTAAAAGGGTACTACTCAGATCCGCTTTTAAGAATGTTGTCAAGGGAGACGAAGGGTTTTCTTTGCCCAGGTTTATTTACAATCACAGCTCCTAGCACAGTATCTCTTCATACAATAAAGAATAGATATTTTCAATAGAAAAAAAATAAAACACAATACTGTGAAAAAGCCTTGTCTTTTACAAGCATATGTGCCATCCACCTACATGACTACGCAATATGTTGGGATGCCTTGACAACTCGATAAACAATTTTATTCTTAGCATTCTAATGCTGATCGTCCACCTCAACTCAGGCAGAGAGAATCTGCAGATTAATCAAATTAGCCAGAGAGATAGCTCCACTTCTATCTTTCAACAACAAACTTTACACCTAAAATAAGGGACACAGATGCAGTACCTGTCACAGTTGTACATTTATAACTGTTCTTAAACAGTCACCAGAATACCCTTTTAAACTAATGAGTATACCTGACCACAGGAGTCTGCCTGTCTCTTGTTCTTTGTCACCACCTTTGTTGATGGTAGACACTTGAATTCCGATTAAGCAATACTGTCTTCCTGTAAACTCCCTTGTTATACTGCCAGTGTTGTATGGTTGAAATGCACACATGCAAAGACAAGACAGTAATTTTGTGTTGCTCCTGAAGAAATGGATGACACACAAATTCTCATCTCAAATCAAAAGAGCCCAGGCAATGGCATTGAACACAATTAACAAAAAAACCCAAAAAAAAACAATTAGGAACATTGATTTGTTTGAGTTCTGAGGAAGCTGTCTTTGAACACTACATTGTAAACATATGTATTTGTCTGCCTCTAAGGTGAAATCATTTTAATGAACAGTTATAATTTGCTGCTTTAATTGTACTACAGATTACATTTTATATTTGCTTTATCCCTGCTTGGATCAGTTTTTGATGACACAAATGAACGGTTGCATCGGCTATTGTATTTCTTTGAAAATAAAGCAAAACAAGAAACAGACTCAACCACAAATGTTTTATTAAAACACCCCAGTAGCACAAAAGCAATAATCAATATCTTACAAAGTATTATTTTTTTAACTGTTTGTTTTTAAGGCACTACAAGTGTGTTTTCCAGGTGATTTGTATGAAAACATCAAAACATAACCTATTCATATTATTTAAAACCTTTTTATAAAAACTCCCCGTATAGTTACTTCTAATATATTACAGTGTTTAGACACATCCAATCTGTAGAAAGAAATTGTGAAAGCAGAAACTGTATATGTTTCCATAAAGCAGCTTGTGCCTGTCAGTCTTTTAATGAATACAGAGATGAACAACTTTGCTTGCACTCTGTGGCACTGACTTCATTGAATGTTTCAGGTGGAGGTATTTTATGCTAGAGAGGGAGACGGTTTACTCTGTATACTCTCTAGTTTCCTATTTTGAGGGATATACCAGAACTTTTTAAAAGGTTATGCTTTTCTGTCTCATTATTTTTTGGTTTTAAATAAAGGTTACATTGTTAGTGACAAGTGGGTTTAAGAAACTTTTAAAATACGTAATTATCTATTCATTAAAAACCAACGTCTACAGAGGTCAATGTTGTTGCATGATAAAACACAATTCCTGGTATTGTTTGCTAAAACATACATAATTCATAAAAAAGCACAAGACGATAAACACATAGTTGAATAGACTTTGTTCTTACTAAAGTATAGTCTAAGAAATATGTACATGAAGATTCATATCCCTTGCTTATAGCTGACCTTAAAATTGATCCAATTGGCTAGTCGAACTATGATTTACTGTAAGAAAGTCTCAGAAAATCATCCATAAAAAATACAGTATGAAACACTCAATAGTAAGATACGTAATAATACTGAAAATAAATTCCTTTGATATTGATTCAAATAAAATGCTAAAATGTCCCCAGCGACAATATAGATAGCCAAGCAATACGTTTAAATAGATATGAACTAGTTGTGTGTATTTATTGATACAATTACACACTGGTTTATGAACTTCTGTATACCTGAACCAGTTGTATGTTTATGTTAACGGTATTCACTGGTGTTGAAGACTGTATTAAACAGGGTTTTTTTGTTACTTAAATTATCTGACCAGAAAATCCATTAAACATATTCCTAGCATCCCTGCTCATTATTGACCTACTCATATGGATTATTTAATCGTTTTCAATTAATTGGATTAGAGAGATTTTCACATCTCATCCATTTGGGGTGGAGACAACACCAATTGATTAAGAATAGACAATAGTTGTATGTATTATATCACAGGCTATAGATACATAATCATTACAACTATAAACCAATCTAAAAATCCCTAAAACAGATTACCAGCAGCAACTAGCATCTTTTAAAACCTCACATCCTGTCTTTTTCTACTCCTGAATGTAAACACATCTACATGTACTTTATACTGAAATGTAATACTGAGTAAATATAAATATACTGTATAAATAGTTAACAATCACAATATATAAGCAGTAGATATCACCAGACCTGTAGACCATTTGACCCCTCTGTATGAAACTACATCATTGTACTGTATGAATAAAGCATATGACAGATTGGTACAGTGCTTCACTATCATGCAATTAGTTTCATTTATCACACAGTTGACATGCTACAGTCAAGTCCTCTTAAACAGCATGTAGTATCAATTGGAAACCAATCCATATACTGTACTCACAAATAGCTGTTTAGATCAATGTGGACTTGAATTTAAAATCTAAGAAAGAGAACACAGATCCATGGTTTAGGTCTTCTATAGATTTATTCTGTTCACAGTTTTATTGCATGGTTATTAAAGTATCGGATTGTTTTTATATAGCTCATTAACTGAGAGGATTGCATTACCCTCATTGCTGTAATTGTGTATCAATATTGCAGTTTAACAATAATTCATTTCAAACAGCACTTGTCAAATCCTGATCACATTAATAAAGTAGGATTATGTTATTATGTCATTGTATTGTCATCCTTTCTAATAATATAATTTACAATAAAATTCTGTTTATTTTACTACTATAAATACCGGTTCTATTGTTATTAGCTTCCAGTTACATGTTTGATCATAGTGTAGCGTGCACGGGGGAAGGCAGCAGCAGGGCTGGTAGGTGACATACACACAAAGACATAAGCCTGATATACGCTGCTTGCAAAGGACCCGATACAGCGGTATTGGTGCTATGCTTTAGTGCGAGAGGTCCTGGGTTCGCCACCGCCCTCCGACTGTGTGTGGATTGCCTCGCCCTGTGTGATGCGCCTGCCTGCGTTAACCGAGATCGCTATGTTATTAAAGATAAGGAAATTAAATCAGTTTTAACTAACAAACATTTAAAAAGAGTACTTTAAATGAATATTTAACAATATTTTTACAGCACAACCCAGTACAAAACAAGGGTTATCAGTGTTTCCCATCATGTATTCATTTTGGTTCTAAACATTTTGAACATTTGTATATATCAAATGTAACCACCCAACTATACTTAATAAAAAGCATGTTTATCCATCACAGTGAACAAATATTACCAACCAAGGAGTGATATTATTTAGACTTCGTAGGGACTATATCGATCAAAAAACTAACTTTACATTAATGTCTAAAATGAGTTACAACATAATGAATCAAATCAATGCTCTACTCTTTTGAGATTAGCTGTAGCTCTTTGCATTCTCAATATACATTTACGGTGAGTGGAGGAGGTAATCTTTAGATGCAAAGATTTTTCTTTTGTTGTTGCTAAATTTATAAAACCTCCATCAGGCCTTGTGTTTATGTTCCAGATGAAACAAGGTGCATTTCAGTGTTCACAACAGCTCCCCCTGTGGTGCCAACTCTCTGTTTGAAGATAAAAGGAAATGCCTTTTTAAAAGACTTTCTGAAGTTGGCCCCCATGAAAGCATACACAATGGGGTTGACAGATGAGTTGGAGTAGGACATGCAGTGGGCCCAAATTTTGATCTTGTACGTCTCATAATTCTTCTGAAAGTTGGAGTCGAAAGCCTGAAAGAGGATGAAGAATTGAATGGGACCCCAGCAGATTGTAAAGAGCACGACAATCACCACCACCATCTTGGAAATCTTGGTGCGTATAGCCTCAGATCTTTCTGCTAAAAGCTGGACCTGCAAGATATTAGACATAGGCATGCTGTAGATATTGTCATTTGCATCTCTTAAATAAACTGAAATGAATAGATAAATGTACCATATATAAATTATAATATTTGACAATTTTTCATAAAGTTAGCACAATCCTCAGATGAGATGTTAACAGAGAACCATTTTATTGTTTGATTCTCTGCCAGTGATTGTTTTACTGGTTTAGCAATTAGTGACAGAGAAAGCATGTTTCCAAGGAACCTGGAAAATGTCAATAGTACTTAAACATCAAGGTTTCACTTATTGTATTAATATACTTGTATATCACTGTGACATTGTTTTTCCTGTTAGCTGTTGATATGAATTTGAAGAAATAGGGGTGGAAACGTATATATCAGAATGGATACGCATGAAATAAATACATTCATGATCTTTACTATGACAAAAATGTCCATCAGCATATTGTTGCCTAGCCTTTCTTTATAGTTAACCATGATAGTTTTTTTTTAATTTACACACACACCAGGAACACCTGATTAAGATGACAGTCAGCTCATATTCAAGAGGGACCCAGGAAACAAAAAGATGACAAATACACAATAGCATCCGTCATAAAATAGGATTCCTAAGATGGGCACACACTCCAGTGCCTAAACCCAAGATAATAAATGAATAGGGCACTCAAGAAGCCCCGCATCATGTGATAATCTACCTCATAATCTTGTTGCGTAGATAACCCACGCAGGAGTTCTATTGTTGCATCATAATGATCTTGGGGGAGAGATGCTTGAGCTTGTTTTCGTAAGAAGAGGCTTAATTAGAGTATACTGAATCTAAACCACTTTCACTGACTCTTGATCTGTCAGGGCATTAGTGCATCCTCTGATTCTGTCTTCAGAAACTCTAAGCAGAACACCTTGGGGTAGATATACACAGTGGCCCTCAGCTCTCAGTGAGACAACCTGCTGACGCCCCTTTGGATAATATGGACAACCTGACCCTAGAACTGACCCCAGTGTAACCAAATGTTAAAACTAAACATTGGCAGTCTGTTTAATGATGATCTACAAACAAAGCACACTTCCACAGGTATTTATCAGCTTTCAAATGTTTACTATATTTAAAGACTAGAATACATGTCCATTATCATAAACCCCATGTAACTGAATCGCATTACTTTTGATTTCTAATTGGATTTTAGCATTTAATTAGAACCAGCGTCAGGGTCTGGTAAAGCTGCAATTTCTGAGCCTTCTTTTGTGCTTTTGATTCCATTACCAGGTTTGGTGAGCCTTAAGAATACAAGTTTATCTGAAATATTTTCCATTTTTCTGCCATTAAACGTGAGAATGAACAGAATCAAGACGTAAATAGCAAAGATAACTCTTGTGATGTAAAAAAAAAAGGCTTTGAAAAGGTCAATATATTTGACCTGTTTGCCCTCCTGCATAAACATCTAATTCATTACACTATTGCTGTTTACAATTACAAAGGTAGTGGGATTGTTTTATGGTCTGAAGTTTCTTTTGATGTTCCATTTGGTTGGTCCTCTACTTTACTCACTAATTACTTCTCACCATTGCCCCTTTTCTATGTGTAACATACTCTTTTGGCTGGTGAGCACACAGCAATCCTCTCGGACTGGATTGCACCAATGGTTAATGAAGGGAAGGTTGCTCTAAATGTTTAAGTTGGGTGCCATTTTGTATCAGTGTTCCTTAAGTGTGTGAGTAATTTCACATACTGGGAGTTGATACAAAAGCTCTGCCTCATGCTCACATAACCTCTTTTTTCTTCACATGTTTGACTGCACCCCCCAATGTTACAACATTTCATCTGGGCTAACACAGTTTCACTGTATGTGTCACTTCTTTGCTCAGAAATAGAGAAACCCTTATAACAGTCTACTACAGTTTTTCATTGTGACAGGGTAGAAAATCAGACTAAAATGGCAAACCAATTATAAGCATAGTAAAGCACGAATAAAAACAAAAACAACAACAAAAAAAACATTGTTGGCTCTGATTAAGCAAACATGACATGATACAAGAATGTATTGTTCTATTTTTATCATGCACAAATCTTACCTGGTAGTTGTTATCTGATGGTTCAACCACTGGTCTGCTCATTCTTTTCAGCATGAATGCATAGCAAACACAAATTGTAACAAGTGGCAGAAGATACACAATCAAAAAGGTGTAGAGAATGAACGTCTTCTGGTGGTACACTGAAGGGAACGCCTCGATGCAGTATGTCTGAGGTCCATACCAGTATCCTGTGTCTAGCGTCTGATATGCAGCAACAGGAACAGACAGAACAAAGGAACCTGAAATACAGACATTAAAACTTGGATGACCGTTTCTTTTGTTTTCTGCTTCTTTGTCCTTGTGACTATCTGGAAGGGAAATTAGACTGTCATATACTGTTTATAGATCATTATTTGTTTTGGTTCAGGCATCAAAGAGACCCCTGCGGCAACAGTCTCACTGTAGTCTCCAGGGCAGAGGAGTGGTAACTCTTTATTTTAGGGATTTGTTTTAAGTGTTTGTATATATATATATATATATGAATGATGTTATAATGTACATATAGACCTTGGTATTCTTAAACTTATGTACCTGTGCTACAGTACATTACCTTATATATATATATATATATATATATATATATATATATATATATATATATATATATATATATATATATATAAATATAATAATTTCCATTACATGAGAGTAGGTGTTAAACTTCATGCTGATATTGGACTCAGCTCTCGCCAAGATAAGCACCAACTAAGACATAGCTTCTTTTACTGTAAACTAATGTGATCCATCTGCGTTTCCTTCCATCTGATGATGTAGATATCCTTCTGCCTGGTGTTGATGGCTGAAGTGAAATGCTGGATCCAGGAATCAGCTTATTTTGCCTCCCTGGCGCATCAGCACACACAACAGCTGCAATGCTGGCTCCAGGGATCAACCACTGTGTGGCCTCCCTAGTGCATCAGCATGACAACCATCTGGACTGAGCTGAGTAGGGTACTTCTCTGGGGTCTTCAAGTGGTCACCTTCCGTCCTTGGCGTTCCGTCGACTAGCTCACAACACCTTAAGACTGAGGGCTCGACAGTGATTCTTGTGTCAGAGCATCACCCCCCTCGTCGCCCACTCAGCTAAGCCCAGCTTACCTTCCTTTACATCGACATTGCTTTCTTTCTATGATGTTTGAAGTTCCAAGCCAGAATCTCTTCATCTCAACCAGAACCAGTTGTTGCTCCATTCTGCTGCTTCAGATAAGTTCTTCACTACGCGTCGCAACTCTTGACCACTAAATCCGATGTCTCTGAGAAACCGGGTTGTAGAGAGTGCCACAGATCCTCAACAACCCACCTCCACTGGGTAAACCCGGACTCTCCATCCTCACTGTTCCGCTTCAGTGGCTAGTTGATCATACCGCAGTTTCTTCCTCTCATACGCCTCATCCACAGCATCCTCCCATGGCACTGTTAACTCTACCAAGTAAACAAGGCGTGCTGATCCAGACCACAAGACAGGTGGGAAAATAAGCCGTTGTCCAACATCTGCCAGCATTATCCAGTCTCTAGCAGCTTCCAGTTGTCCTAGACGAGTTTTGGTTTTAATACCTTTTCTTGGAGGTTGCTCCCCTGGACGGGGGAATGTTGTTCTTCGTGTGTCATATATTGCTGGAATTGGTGGCAACCTGTTGGTCATGCTGCGCTTGTCTTCCAATGCTAAGGCCAAACATCGCAGCACCTGGTCATGACGCCAAGTAAACCGTCCTTGGCTAAGACCCACCTTACATCCTGTCAAAATGTGTCTTAATGTAGCTGTCGATTAACACAAAAGACACCACGGATCCTCTCCTACCCAAAGATTAAGGTTATGTAGTGATGGGAGAACATCATATGTGACCTGATGAGGAAACTGATTCTGCTCTGTTCCATTGTCCATAGATCTCGCCTCTCATCCATTGTCCCTGCTTGGCCTGGGAAACTGTCTTTACACACCTCATCCTCTCCTGATTTTGCACTTTGTTGATTACCAGCTTCCTCCTTTGAGCTGGGGCTGCTTTGTGCCATGTAGGAGGAGCTGAACTGAGACCAAGGCCTCCTCTTCCATGCTGTACTTGCCCCATGATATTACTGATACAAAGGGCAGCCTTTGCATCTTCCACAGCTTCCTTTGCCACCCACTTTCTTCCAGTTTTCAACACAGGTGCTTGCCTCCCTCACCCATTCATACTGTGACTCTACCAATGTAATTTCCAATTAAACCTTGGCGCACTTAAACTCCTCGGTTAGAGCTAAGACTGGCAGCTGCAGTATCCCTTTAACATACAGTCCCACTCTGCTGAGGCAGTGTGGAACTCTTAACATTCTCCTCCCATTACCCATTTTGACACCCTAATACTTACTTCCATTGCCATGGTAAAAGCCACTGGAGAAATGGTGCATTCTGCCATTATTTCAATTTCTAGACATTACCATGTAGTGGTGAATTCTGAAGTTGAAAAACAAAATTGCAAATCTCTAAGTTTGTTATTGTTATACTTTAACATTAAGACCATATATATTTTTTGTATGAATATGGAATATATTGTTTATACTTTAACATTAAAACCATTCATTTTATGAATATATTTTAAACATTTTCCTGCCAGATCTAGAGAGCGGCCGGAAAGAGGGTAGACAAAGAATTTCTTACCTTCACTTTATTATTATTATTAATTAGCAGGGGTTCACATCGTTCTTTTCATTAGGTTCTCACATGAGTCCCAGCAGAAAATCAAAGGCTGCCCAAATAAGCTGTGGTACTAAATTAGCTAAATCCAGGAATGTCACATTGGGCTCATTCCTCTCCTTTTTAGCTTGAATTTTCTGCCTCATCACACTGATGTGCTCTAAGCATCCTGGGAAACCTAGAATTCTGTACTAGTGTCAATGAAGCAGTTCTTCAATAGGTAAGCTGACAATCTCTGTGCAACAATGCTGAAGAAAAATGTGCCTTCCACGTTTAACAGGGAAATAAGGCGAAACTGACCGATACTCATAGAATTTTTTTCTTTGGGTATAAAGAACCAACCTGCTCAGAGCCATGCTCTTGGTACAACGTGTTTTTCCCATGCTACTTTCATCAATTTCCACAGGATTCGTAGAACACCAGGGGCACTCTTGTACACCCTGTACGGAACTCCATTAGGTCCGGGAGATCATTACGCTCTTGCCTTTTTCACAGCTTGCTTTCCACTTAGGTACATAGTCCTCTATTTGGTATTCTGGTGGATTGATAGGTGGGATGTCTGAAGGAATCGACATAGGCTCCTGCCTTTTTGAATCTGTGTGCATTTCCTTGAGACATCTCTCCAGCTCAGACTTAGTTGCTTTTAGTGTACAATTTTTCTCCCTGGTGAATAACTTCTTTGTAAATTTGAATGGGTCTTTATAAAAGGTAGTTCTCGCACGCTCCTTCTTTTTGCAGCGTTTCCGTAGGTGCTCAGCTCTGCGCAATGTTGCAAGCCTATCTTTTATGACCCTTTGTAATAGATTGATTGCCTCCATCTGACTTTGTTCTGCTTTCCTCCATTGCTTCCTCAGCTGCCTCCTTTCTCTAACTAAGCACTCAATCTCCTGCTGCCATCTAGACTTTACAAGAAAAGTTTGTACTGTCTCCTTTCTTTTTTCAACTCCAAACCTCTTGCTTCCATATGCGTATGTGGTATCTCCAAACTTATCCAGCTTCTTTTCGACTGTTCCACCTAACCTTTCCAATGCAAAACAGAGATCCGTGTTTACTGTGTCCCACTGTGTTTTCTCAGAAGCTCTTGACCATTTAACTCCAGGCTTGTGCCCGTTGAGGTTCTTTTCTCTCTTACGCTGGATCATCTGACCGGGTTCACAAGGATCATTAGGTTCATCACTAGTTGTGTTTATGTGAGTCTTCCTCTCATCTATGACATGGGTGCTGATATCCTGCGAACTGTGGTTTGCTTCCCGTTGCTGGATTTCATTCGACTGACTTGACTGACTTCGTAAAAAGTACTGATCAATGCGAGGCCCTTGTCCCTTCTCCCTCAAGCATTTCATTCTCCCTTGATGAATCTTCAAACCCCCAAACATTGTCACTTTACTCCAGCCACAGACACAAACCTGGAGCTTCATGTCTTTGCTAACTGCAGATCCTGAGCTAGTCTTTTGCAAAGTACTCTCCGTTCTCATATCTGTTTCCTTTCTAAGTTGTTGTGACAGGATTGAAAGGAGTCCCTGTCGTAATTCGCCCTCCCGACCACCAGCAGCGCTGTGTAGGGTTGACCGTGATTGGGTCAGGAGGCTGAACTCTGACAATACAGGAAGTTCCGGATCAGGCGGCCATCTTGGCCCAAGGTGGAACCATGCGACCGTCAGGTCCCATCATTGCAATCAGCTGTGCTGTTCTCGTCGATTGGCTGACGTGGGGCAGTGTGCTGATTGCAGGGGTGGGACTTGGCAGTATTTAAGCAGTATGGTTTTGCCATTCGGCTCCCTGTGCTGAACTGAAAACACGTGCTGTGCTTTGTTGTTTTGTTTTTATCAAACTGCTGTAATTCACAGAAACTTGAAACTTTGGTGGATTACCGCAGTGAGGAAACCCCAGGACAAGCCAGTAATCCGTGGAAGGGAGCCAAGAGGCGGTGAGAGGAAACCCACTGCAGTAGCACGGAGAAACCCAGTGCTTCCTTTGTTGTTGTTTTTGTAACAGAGACGGTTTTGTTTACTCTTTGTATTTGAAACCTGAGTTTACCATTGCTGGTATTCCAGGTGGTTTTCTTGTTTATTTTCTGCAATGCTGGACTGTTCTATTTTTTGTTTGTTAAAATAAAATCCTGCCCGTTACCATTGATGGTACAGGGCTCCAAGGACTAAACGTCACTTCCGGCTCCTGTGTGCTGTCATTTCTGGTCCTTCCCTAAAGCTCCACCCACTACCCTCTCACAGTCGTTAACAGTGTTGTCAAACCATGAGTCATCTTCTGCCCCAGCTCTCACAGACTCTAGGGCTATTTTTCTCTTTAATTTCTTAGTAGCCTTGGGCGGGTGTCTCCAGCATCCTGTTCCATTTGAAAACGGAGCTGGATCCTGCCAGCTAGGGTGGCTAACCCCTGCCAGTCCCAATGGGGTCTATTTCCTCCTGTCAGCTGTCTCTCCAGGCTGTCACAAGGTCCTTCCCTCGTTGCAAGCTACACTATTCACAGCAATCACTGGACGTATCCAGATGATGATTTCCATTACATGAGAGTAGGTGTTAAAACTTCATGCTGATATTGGACTCAGCTCTTGCCAAGATAACATTACAGACACATTACAGAACTCTGCATATGCACTGCGGAAGCAGCTGGGATGCACAATGGGAGATGTGTTGCCAGGCAACCAATTGAGCAGGGAGGTTCGGGCCGTGGCTTGGCTGATCGGAAGTCCCTGATTGGCTAGAGGCCGTACCACGGGAAGCCTACAGCCAGTTAAAAAAGCAGCTGTGCCACAGATCTTGGCTGCTGCTAGGCCATTGACCCATAGACGTGTGCTGCACTGATGCTTTCGTGTTTCACCGAGGATGAGAGTGTCCATTCCGGTGGAAAAAATATTACTACATAACCCAGCGGGGACCATCAGAAGGAGATGCCGGGACTCTGGAAGCAGTCGAGATAGTTTAGTTTAGGGATGTTTATCCCATACCAGTACAGTGTGGCTTTCATAGTGTAAAGTCAGCACTCAGATATCCGACTCTATAAAATTATGACTTCAGTGACGGTTAAACTAGTGTGACGCATATCTGATAGTTTCATTTTGGCCCGTTCTGCCCTTGTCTGTTTTTTCAGTGAGCACAAAAAAGATACAATGTCAAAAATACATAACTGAAAGGACTGTAAGTAGGCTTCTATTTAGATGTACTGTAATTTGTTTTGTTGGTACAGTACTATATTTTCAACAGAAGAATTTTAATTCAGAACCATATAATTCTGAAAATATCACTTGTCAAAAGAGACAACACATGGACTGTAATGCAGTACATACTTTTAAATCCGGTATGTATTGTAGCAGTATGTAAAATTCCACATTAATGACCCAACAGCAAAATGCAATTAAAATGTTAACCAGCACAGAACTGCATAAAACGTAAAAGGCAATGCAATTTAGCAAAAGGTTTTAAAAAAAAAACACAGTTTCCAGAATTAAAACAGTATCCAAATTCAGTATTCAAAATTGCAGAATATAGTGCTCGATATGGCCCTAATGTCACATTTCACTTGCAAATGAACATGCACAAAAGCAACTAAAAATCACAGATTTAAAAAAAATGCATCACAGTATCTAAAACTGTTTAATGATTAACTGTTTTACATTACCGTAGCTTGTCTCGTTCACTTTGTTTTTGCTGCATTTTTGTCATGAGAAATTGGAGGAAACACTGTGTAACTGCACAATAAAGTAAAAAAGAAGCACAGGCAGTGACAGATAAACAAATAAATTGTAACATTGAAGAGATGAGCTTTGTATCAGAAAACCGGACTGGAAATTGCGTGTGTAGTGTAAGTGCATTAATTTGTTACATATATACAGGTATATATATATATATATATATATATATATATATATATATATATATATATATATATATATAATGTCACGGATGGCTTGTAGTGGCGCATGTGGGTGGTGATGTCAGGTTCAGTAAGCAGCAGTAAAACACAGATGATACGGGGTGAAACTGAGGTGCTATGGCTGCACTCACTGCATTTATTAAACAAACAAATAAAATATTTAAACAAAAACAGCACACGGCACTAGAGGCCAAAATAAACAGATAAACAAAACGAACTAACACTAAACAAACAGTGGACGAACAGACAAACAAACACAGTGAGTCAAAAAAACACAAGTATTGTGCTGGTCCTTCCAGCACGAAATAGCTCCTTCTCTCTCTCACCAAACATCCAAAACCCCGAGTGAGTATGCCTTTATATATTTGGTTGTGCCGGGATTAAATTACTAATTAATTATTCACTTGAATCCCAGCATGTGAACTAATTTGTGCAATCCCCGTGCCTAAATACAACTATATATTTTAAATCACTCGTGCTAAACAGACCCATTTATATCCCGTGCACCAATACCTATACACCAACATTAACACACCACACGCATCATATAACACAAAATACACACAGGGGTGGGGCACACTGCCACGTACCTCCCCTCTTGTGTGCAGCACACATAACCTCAATGGCCACCTCCCTCCTTAAAATCCCCAAAGTGTCGCTCAAAGTCCCGGGCCAAGAACAGGGACTTCAAGGGGTTCTCCGGTGGCAATCCTGGCAGTAGCATGCAGACGCCATCCCCCAACGGAACAGAGCTGACGAACAAAGGTGAAGCAGAGCTGACAACCCCAGGCAAAGCAGAGCTAACGACCCCAGGTGAAGCACAGCTGGGTAGAAGCACGTCCCCGGGAGGCAGCGGCTGCAGCGGACCCATGGGAGGTGAACTCAGGAGGGGAGGCCCTGGCCATGAAGGTGGCAGCAGGAGCTCCAATTTTCCCTGTGGTGGAAGCAGAGGTAGCTCCTGCTCATCTCCTCCTGGTGGTAAAAGCGGTGGTGGCAGAGGTATCTTCTGCTCCTCTCCTCCTGGAGGTAGAGACGGTGGAGGCAGAGGTATCTTCTGCTCCTCTCCTCCTGGAGGTAGAGGCGGTGGAGGCAGAGGTATCTTCTGCTCCTCTCCTCCTGGAGGTAGAGGCGGTGGAGGCAGAGGTAGATCCTGCTGTTCTCCCTCTGGCGGTGGAGGCAGAGGCAGCTCTTGCTGCTCTCCCCTTCTGGGCACTGGACACTCGTGCTCCCCCCTTCCAGGCGCTGGAGACAGCAGGGCTTCTCCCTTTTGCGCTGGAGACCCTGCTACCTGGGCTGTTGTTCCCTTTATCGCTGCCTCTACCTAGCAGAGGACCAACTCCACACCTTCCTCCAAGGTGTTTGGGGTGTGTTCTCTCTCATAGGCCTCCCATCGCTCCCTGTCCATCAGCCACAGGACCCGGATGGCTATGGGCATGGACTGGGCCTCCAGCCCAGCACTGTCCATAATCCAGTCCCGCAGCCTGATGGCATCTTCTGCCATTGCCATTTTTTTCAACTACACTCAATACTAAACAAAAAAAGATACTGCACTACTGCTCCTGATCTTACTCCTCCGGAGGTGCTGTATCCCACACTGACACCATATGTCATGGATGGCTTGAAGTGGTGCGTGTGGGTGGTAACATCAGGTTCAGTAAGCAGCAGTAAAACACAGATGATACGGGGTGAAACTGAGGTGCTATGAATGTGCTCAGTGCATTTATTAAACAAACAAAAACAGCACAGGGCACTTGAGGCCAAAATAAATAGACAAACAAAATGAACTGACACTAAACAAACAGTGGACGAACAGACAAACAAATACGGTGAGTCAAAAACAAACGAGTATCGTGCTGGTCCTTCCAGCACGAAATAGCAATTGTTATTAATTCTTTTAATTTATTTTACTCTCCTTCTCTCTCCCGTTCTCTACTCACCGAACACCCAAACCAGAGTGAGTGCTTCGTGCCTCTATTGATACAGTTGTGCCGGGATTCAATTACTAATTGATTATTCACTTGAATCACATAACATGAACTAATGCTCTGTGTCTTGGCTCTTATTATCAGTGACGACCCACACAGGTAACATCTCCCCCTGTTACACCTGCATAAATAAATAGCTTTGGCATCTGCTCTATTTTTTAAGTGCAGTTTGATTTTTGATGTGTTCAAAACATAATTCTGCCTTTAATTGAATACAGGTTAAATATAAACGATTATTTATGCTTCCAAATACATTTTGTAAGTATTGTTTTGACCTATTCTGCTCTATCAAACATTAGTTTTACTTATGTTCTATTTGAAAGCACTACTGTGACCTCTAGTGTATTAAACAAGTGCCATAGTTGTTCTATGTGTTTGGGGCAGTGTGCAGGAGGACATGTTACACTTGGACGTATCAGCTGCAATAAGAGAGAAGACATGTTGAGAGGTATTGAGGCCACAAAAGTAGTTTAAACTTCTGAGTTTTAAAGTCACCAGGGTGTGATGGCTGAAACAGAAAATTACATACAAAGTGAATCTAATCAAGATGATAAATACTTTAGTTAAGGTAACTGTGATATTTCATACTCTTCCCAAGTTTCTCTTTAAGCAATGAAAATCTAGTATCATATTATGACAGCAGCTATAGCACAAAAATCTTTTTGATCTTCGGTATATCAATAGACAGATACCTATCCAGATGCCAACGCTGACTGCCATAGCCACTCTGGGAGTACGATGCCGCAGTGACTGTAGTGGGTAGACAGTGGCATAGCAGCGGTCCACGCTCATGGCTGTTAGGGTGATGCAGGTTGCTTGTGCTGTCACCTGCAGAGGTAGAAGAGGACATGTAGTACAAAATGGTTACTGCTTGTACATATGATTACCAAGTTAAATCCCCTGTATAAAAAAAAAGAATATCTGTCTATAATTATCGTTTTTAAATTATAAGGGTTATATATTTACAAAGCGTTTATCCCAGCTAGTAAACTGCAAATATGGAACTAGCAAGACACATCTAGGGTGCATGTAGGGGCTCTTAAATTAACCTGTGGGGATATTTATTGGAAGCTTTGGAATCAATACTTCTTTGAAATGTAAAATACCACAGCAATACATAAAAAGCTAAGGCAATACCTAAAATACATGTACTGTCATCCTAATTTCACACTTCCTGATAAAAAAAGTATGTTACCTGTATTATAATATGAAACAATAACATTAGGCAATTATTAATAGTAATAAATATCAAGGGTAAAGGTCAGCATAAACCATTTGTACTGCGTACATAAGTGCTGTATCATAAATAATCTCTGGGGTTGTTTATTGGAAGCTTCGGGACATCAGTGTTCCATTTTTTATTACAGAGAAATGTTTAAAAAATCAAATAAAAAAAAAACATATCTTAAATGTAAAAGAGAGAATGTAACTGCCTCTGAAGTCTACAGTACAATATTACAAAGTTAAGTTACTGGTGCCTGCTCCACGGTCAGCATACTGTACGGGAGAGCAAGCAAGGAGAGCTTAAATAACAAATCAGGCTTTCATTGTAAATATGGGTGAATAAATTGCTTTATACTATATGTAATTGCATTTTCTCTGCGTCATCTTGCTTACATCAGTAATATTACATAAATTTGTTTTGCTTTGTTATTTAGTGTTAGCCAATTCCAGCATGAGTTACAGCCTGCTTAAGTCACAAACCTGTTGCAGGTAGTTGACGATTCTGCACATGAAGTCTCCAAAGACCCAGCTAGGCAGAGGATAGAGTGTGGCAGTGAAAGGCACACAGCAGACAAGGAAAATTATGTCCGTGGTGGCTAAGTTTGCTGTTGAAATAAAAAAAAATATATATATTTTATAGGAAAAAAACATATAAATTAAATTACAAAGCAGAAATTTATTTTGCAGTAACTTGTAATGTACTTCATATCATTTGAAATGTGTGGGTAAGACTGGTGGAAATCACTGGGTTGGTTTTTGGTCCCTTGTAAAAGTTTATCATGGTAAATGTGTTTATTATTATTATTTATTTCTTAGCAGACATATCAAGAATTACAGTACAATTACGAGAACGATACAAAATACAATGACTTCAGTCCTAATAAGAGCAAATATAAAAACACAGTACGAGTTGATATCAGGGCAGTTCAAGAGCAGATAACAGTGTTGATAATTACATCAGGGTTAGATACGAGTGCAAGTGAAATACAAAATACTACAGATTGGGTTAAATGCAAGATTAAATACAATAAAATAGAGAGCAGTGAAGTGTGTTTAGATCAATTAAATCTGTTTAGATCAATTAAGTTTGATAAAAATGAACGACAGTCTAGAACAATTTCATGAAAATAAAAACACATTTCATCATATTTATGTAATTCAAGAGTTGAAGCTTTGGGTATATGGCTCTGTAAATCAGCATATTTCTTTGAAAAAAAGAAATACCATAGCAACTAAAGTTCCAGAGGGACAATGAAAATAAAACTGACACAGAAGAGTTAAATTATTAGTTAGTAGCTCTCTACCATTATAATTATCAATGGAATTCACATCTGAAGCTAAAGCATAAACAAAAGCATAAACATAAACACAATTATATGTTAGCAATGAAAACTGCACGGTGAGTTTTTAACCTCAAATTAATTATGAAATGGTGTTTCTTTTTTTGTGGTATTTTTTCTTTTTTGCTGTAATTTATACATTGTTAATCCATTACACCAAATGGAAATATAATAAATGCTACATGAACAAAACAATCCAGAGATCTGGATCTGTACCAGTTTTAGAATTAAATCTTGTTAGATCTTACCTATGTAAAAGTTAGTGACGGTCCTCATCTGCCTGTGTTTGGTAATCACATGAATAACCAAAGAGTTTCCCACCAGCCCCACTAACATGATGAGGGCAAAAAAGAGAGGAACCAGCCATGCATCAACCAGCAAAGGTGGACTTTGGTCCAGTTCAACAGCAGACCTATTACAACCTGAACTCTGATAGGGTTGAGCTCCTGGTCCCTCCAAAGGAAGGCTTGAATCAGTCCCACAAACAGGCAATCCAGTGTCATTTATCAATTTCATTTCAGCTTGATCTATACCCATCAGAGTATCCATGATAAGTCACTCCTGGTACCTCAGACTTGCAGCTTCAGTCTGTGCACAGCTTCTGTAATATGCTTCAGTACAGCCAATCAGCACCAACCAGGTTTTACGTAGCACAAGCAGTTATTAAAACATGATGCTCACAATTGTTTACTCCAGTAGTATCAAGGACACTCCTTAAAACCACAGTCGTCATTGATTTGTAAAAATAAAGACAGATCTCAAGATAGTCCCTTCAAAGTAAAATCAACATCTGCAACATGTGCAAGTAATTCATTTAATAGCTGTGTCTTTTAGTTATCAAAGAATACCACGAGGAACAAGCACAGATTACCTTTTTTATTCAAATAATAAACCTGTAATTTCTAATACCAGCCTCAATTCATCTCAGATATTAAGAGGAGAGCTTTCTATTGTTCATCAATGGAATACCTATCCCCTGCAATCTGAGAAAGATCAGTGAATTACTTTTATGTAGTGAAGCTCTATTTAACACTTTTTAGCAATCAAAGGTCTATAGCAAGCTGTTAGTGTGATGCGTTGTAAGCTATTTAATGCCTAGAATTTGGTCTCCATTCATGCCACTGCAGAGGTCATCTGGAACCAGAATCATGTTCTTATCTTCACAGTACAAAGAGCAAAATACTGTTCAGTGTTTCAATACACTTTTACTCTGAAGAGAATCAGGGATGTGCTCTGTGGCTGGATTTAAAACTCAGGACTATTTTCATAAAGGGGCAGTGGCAGAAAAAAAAGGGATGTTGTTTTTCTCATTGGTTTAATTTCATTGTTTTACTCATCTGATTTCCAAATATATATCAATGTTAATATATACGAGGTATTTACTTTTGTGTAAGGGTGATGCATTGTGGCAGAGTGTGTATATATATATATATATATATATATATATATATATATATATATATATATATATATATATATATATATATATGTGCAGTGTTTAATTATTTATATTATTGTTTGCTGCGTATTTGTTATTGTTTTATATTTTAAAAACCTTGTGAGGATGTGTGACTGATGCTAGTAATTTATTTAGCTAGCTGCCAGTCACGCATCCTTATTAAACTCGTGCAGAGAGTGTACAGAGGAGAGTACAGGAGCGCGAGCAAGGAGAGCTTAAAACAACTATTAAAAACTGCTATTTGTTTATTTGTCTGGCCCTTGTGCCTTTTTGTTTAGTGTTTGGTGTTTTGTTTGTTTTGTTTATTTAATAAATACGCTGAGCGCCGTAGCGCTCAGTTCCACCATTCCATCCATTATTTGGTTTCTGCTTACTTCCTGGTCCGTGACATCATTACCCACACGTCACTGCAACAACAGCTCGGCCACATGCATTTATCGGGGTGACACATTTATCGCTTAATTTTTTTCACTCAGGCCCCTTCCACACAGGGGCTGTGGTACCCCAGATATTGCCTGTGGCAGAGCAGGGCTCTGCCCTTAGAAATACTGGCAGGGAAGGAGTTAAATTCTCCTCCCTGCCCAGGTTGATTGTGTCAGGTGGGAGCAATCGGTTAATTAATTATCCAATTAAGGACCCAGCCACCTGGCATAAAAGGAGGCCTCAGCCTCCCATTTGGGGGTGAGAGTTTTAGGAGAGGAAGCAACTGTGGTTGTCTGTGTGTGTTGGTTGTCTGTGTGTGTTGGTTGTCTGTGTGTGTTGGTTGTCTGTGTGTGTTGGTTGTCTGTGTGTGTTGGTTTTCTGTGTGTGCTGGTTTTTCGTTTTTACTAAACCAGTGAAGGCAACACCCAGCTTGGAAGCTTTATTTGTAAGTTTTGTTTTGTGTGTATTTTCTGTTTGAAACCTTTTTGTTTGGCCCTTGTGCTTGTTTATTTTGTATTTTTGTGAATTAAAAACTTTACTTTGAACTTCAAACTGTCTCTGAGCCTCAGCCTCTGCCAATCCTGTAACATTGCCAATTTGTTACTGTGTTAATTAATTTTTATTAAAAATACTTGCATGTATTTAAAGAGATGACAAATACATTTTCAGTGTAGCATCCAGTCACTACACACACTGAGCCCCCCTCAATTCAATTAAAATGAAGGAGACCAAAAGTTCAAGCACCTTTTAAGCGGATATCAGCTAGGTTTACAGAAGGCTAAAAATAGTTGTTATTAAGGTTATCTACAATAGCAAGGTCTTGATTTCCATTACACGAGAGTAGATGTTAAAACTTCATGCTGATTTGAACTCGGCTCTTGCCAAGATAAGCACCAACTAAGACGTAGCTTTACAGTAAACTAATGTACAACATCTGTGTCTCTATCCATTTGCGTTTCCCTTGTCCCTTCTCCCTCAAGCATTTCATTCTCCCTTGATGAATCTTCAAACCCCTGACCGTTGTCTTCTTGCTCCAGCCGCAGACACAAACCTGGAGTTCCATGTCTTTGCTAACTGCAGATCTTGAACTAGTCTTTTGTGAAGTACTCTCCATACTCTCATCCGTTTCCGTTCCTAAGTCATTAACCATGTTGTCCAACATTGAGTGATCTTCCGCCCCCGCTCTCGCAGACTCTAGGGCTATTTTTCTCTTTCATTTCTTAGAAGCCTTGTGCGGGTGTCTCCAGCATCCTGTAAACACAGAGCTAGATACTGCCGACAAGGGTAGCTAACCTGTGTTTTATTAAAACACAGTCAAACTAAATAATGAGCAAAATTAATATATGAATAAAAGTGAACAATGTAACACTATGTAACACAATTTTTGTTCCTGGGTAGTAAGTGTTATTTCCTAATTGCTTATGCCTCAAAAGTATAGAAAATGGCTGTTATTCCCCACAAACTTTGCTTTTGTGACCAGGACAGTGATATTTTGAAATGTACCTATTTCAAATGAGAAAACGGGCGAATTTGTGTCTTTTCGTTCAGGAAAAAACAACATATGAATCCAAATTAACATGTATTTATACTAAAGTAATACAAAAATGACTACAGAAGATTTAGAAGTGAGTAGTTTTTCGAGATTTACGATTATACTGTAAATCACTTTCACAAATCAGCCCCCAAATGTTGTCTCCCATCATGTTCTCGTTATACTGTCCTTGGTAGCGGCGTTCAAAGTCCAGTATATCCTGGTGGAAGCGCTCGCCTTGCTCCTTCGAGTATGCTCCCATGTTCTCCTTGAATTTATCAAGATGAGCATCAAGGATATGGACTTTGAGGGACATCCTACAGCCCATTGTGCCGTAGTTCTTCACCAGAGTCTCAACCAGCTCCACATAGTTTTCGGCCTTGTGATTGCCCAGGAAGCCCCGAACCACTGCGACAAAGCTGTTCCAAGCCGCTTTCTCCTTACTAGTGAGCTTCTTGGGGAATTCATTGCACTCCAGGATCTTCTTTATCTGTGGTCTGATGAAAACACCGGCTTTGACCTTTGCCTCAGACAGCTTAGGGAAGAAGTCTTGAAGGTACTTGAAGGCTGCCGACTCCTTATCTAGAGCTCTGACAAATTGTTTCATAAGGCCCAATTTGATGTGCAGTGGTGGCATCAGCACCTTCCGGGGGTCCACCAGTGGCTCCCACTTGACGTTGTTCCTCCCCACAGAGAACTCGGTCCGCTGTGGCCAGTCCCGCCTCTGGAAGTTCCACTGCTTGAGCCTAGGCATTGGACATTGGATACATTGGCCGCAGACATAGCAAAATGCGTCTGCCGGATGCTTGCAGCCTCTTGATGCCATCAGAAAAATGCAG
This sequence comes from Acipenser ruthenus, assembly GCF_902713425.1. NCBI lineage: Eukaryota > Metazoa > Chordata > Actinopteri > Acipenseriformes > Acipenseridae > Acipenser > Acipenser ruthenus. Next base: position 40,656,034 of record NC_081189.1, on the reverse strand, counting down.
CTATGTATCCACTTAGGCAGCTGGAACTAAACTGAACTGGTGGGCTTAAGGCCCCTGTATTTATACTACTATTTATATTACTGAAAAGTTCTAGAAAGTTCTAGAAGTTATTCCAAGTTTACTCAGCACTGAATCTATCTGGAATGTTCTGGAAAATAGGTACATTTCAAAATATCACTGTCCTGGTCACAAAAGCAAAGTTTGTGGGGAATAATAGCCATTTTCTATACTTTTGAGGCATAAGCAATTAGGAAATAACACTTACTACCCAGGAACAAAAAAAAAAAATTGTTACACAGTGTAATTAAACACTAAAACTAATAACAAAATTGTACACAGACTCTTTAGTGATAGTAGTTATAAGAAACATACACGCTTATTCAATATAGACAAAAAACAGTGATTAATGTTCTACCTGGAGCACAAAGCAATAAACACAAACTAATCATAGTGTAACTAAATTTAAAAACTTGCAATAAGTATGATATACAAACTCTTAAATTTACTGCACAAATGCATCAGTTTCATGTTGTAATAGTTTTCCTTGCAAGCTTTAAACCCATCTGCTTGAAAAAGTCCATAACAGTGTACCATATCCTCATTAAAAATCCAAAACACTTTATTTTAATAATAAAACCATAAAATAAAGAGATTAAAACCTCACCTCGGATGTGATAAAAACAACAGAGGTCGTTGCTGCCTTCACGTCTGTTTCTAAAAGAATAAATGAAATACATACAATATAGAATATCCATTTAAAACTTAATAAATGCATATTTATAGAAGAGATGAGTTTTAAAACACTTCTTTCACTATTCTAGATAATGATTTTAACATGTTTAAAGATGTCTCTAAACAAGATATACACATGAGAAGATGGCAAAAAAAAAAAAAACAGATCACTACTTCCTAAGTGATTTAACTGGGACGATGGGTCACAGAAACTTTTTATGAGCCAAGATGGCAAAGGTCTCTTGCCACCCAGAACATTGGAAGATGAGTGTTAGAAAAAGTTATAAGCAGGAACATGGCAATATATATATATATATATATATATATATATATATATATATATATATATATATATATATACAGTACTGTGCAAAAGTTTTAGGCAGGTGTGAAAAAATGCTGCAAAGTAAGAATGCTTTCAAAAATAGACATGTTAATAGATTATATTTATCAATTAACTAAATGCAAAGTGAGTGAACAGAAGAAAAATCTAAATCAAATCCATATTTGGTGTGACCACCCTTTGCCTTCAAAACAGCATCAATTCTTCTAGGTACACTTGCACAAAGTCAGGGATTTTGTAGGCATATAGTCAGGTGTATGATTAAACAATTATACCAAACAGGTGCTAATGATCATCAATTCAATATGTAGGTTGAAACACAATCATTAACTGAAACAGAAACAGCTGTGTAGGAGGAATAAAACTGGGTGAGGAACAGCCAAACTCAGCTAACAAGGTGAGGTTGCTGAAGACAGTTTACTGTCAAAAGTCATACACCATGGCAAGACTGAACACAGCAACAAGACACAAGGTAGTTATACTGCATCAGCAAGGTCTCTCCCAGGCAGAAATTTCAAGGCAGACAGGGGTTTCCAGATGTGCTGTCCAAGCTCTTTTGAAGAAGCACAAAGAAACGGGCAACGTTGAGGACCGTAGACACAGTGGTCGGCCAAGGAAACTTACTGCAGCAGATGAAAGACACATCATGCTTACTTCCCTTCTCAATCGGAAGATGTCCAGCAGTGCCATCAGCTCAGAATTGGCAGAAAACAGTGGGACCCTGGTACACCCATCTACTGTCCGGAGAAGTCTGGTCAGAAGTGGCCTTCATGGAAGACTTGCGGCCAAAAAGCCATACCTCCGACGTGGAAACAAGGCCAAGCGACTCAACTATGCACGAAAACACAGGAACTAGGGTGCAGAAAAATGGCAGCAGGTGCTCTGGACTTATGAGTCAAAATTTGAATTATATGGCTGTAGCAGAAGGCAGTTTGTTCGCCGAAGGGCTGGAGAGCGGTACACGAATGAGTGTCTGCAAGCAACAGTGAAGCATGGTGGAGGTTCCTTACAAGTTTGGGGCTGCATTTCTGCAAATGGAGTTGGGGATTTGGTCAGAATTAATGGTCTCCTCAATGCTGAGAAGTACAGGCAGATACTTATCCATCATGCAATACCATCAGGGAGGCATCTGATTGGCCCCAAATTTATTCTGCAGCATGACAACGACCCCAAACATACAGCGAAAGTCATTAAGAACTATCTTCAGCGTAAAGAAGAACAAGGAGTCCTGGAAGTGATGGTATGGCCCCCACAGAGCCCTGATCTCAACATCATCGAGTCTGTCTGGGATTACATGAAGAGAGAGAAGCAACTGAGGCTGCCTAAATCCACAGAACTGTGGTTAGTTCTCCAAGATGTTTAGGCCAACCTACCTGCCGAGTTCCTTCAAAAACTGTGTGCAAGTGTACCTAGAAGAATTGATGCTGTTTTGAAGGCAAAGGGTGGTCACACCAAATATTGATTTGATGTAGATTTTTCTTCTGTTCACTCACTTTGCATTTTGTTAATTGATAAATATAAACTATAACATGTCTATTTTTGAAAGCATTCTTACTTTACAGCATTTTTTCGCACCTGCCTAAAACTTTTGCACAGTACTGTATATATATATCATTGTTAACTGACATGTTCACCAAAATATTTATTGTATTGTATGTTTTGAAAATGTATTGACTATATGTTTTTAATATTTATTCAACTACAGTGGTAGGATATTTTTATATTTTATATTATTATTATTATTATTATTATTATTATTATTATTATTATTATTATTATTATTATTATTATTATTAATAAACATTTTTGACTGCGTATATCTATCTATCTATCTATATCTATCTATCTATCTATCTATCTATCTGGTGTGATAAAGGTGGGTGCTTGGCACAGCCTTTGCTTAATACTATCAAACGCCCCCTGGCATTCCCCTGTCCATTTAATTAAATTTGGTGTGCTCTTTTTAGTGAGGTTCACTAGAGGGTTGACCACTGTGGTGATCTGCTGGTTAAGGGGATCTACCAGTATCCCTTCGTCAGGTCCAAAGTTGAGATGAACCTCGCTGTTCCCAGTCTGTCGAGAAGCTCGTTGACCAGAGGCATGGGGTAGGCATTGAACTTAGCAATAGCGTTTACCTTGCGGAAATCAATGCAGAAGCAGTTGGTGCCATCCTTTTTGGCGACTATCACAATTGGACTGCACCACTCGCTCCTGGAAGGTTCAATCACCCCAAGTTCAAGCATCACCTGCACCTCTTTGCTAACGCCACCTCATCGACTTTCCAGGATCTGGTAAGGTCTCTCTCGAAACATAGTACCTGGTGGAGTGATAATGTTATATTCAACAAGATTAGTTCTGCCGGGCACGTCAGAAAAACATCCTTGAACTCCCCAATTAACTTACACAGATCTCTCTGCTGATCTGAGAGTAACCAAAATCATCCTCTACTTCGCCTGGGGCTATAAATAAGGCCTCCCTTGCCTGTCAGGGCTTCAATAAATTGATATGGTAAATTTCCCGCTCATTGCAGCGATTGGGCTGCCGAATTTCATAATTCACTTTCCCTATAGCCCGGATCACCTCATGCGGCCCCTGCCTTTTAGCATACAGTTTAGATTCTGAAGTTGAAAGGTCAGGATATGTGCATTTTGTTGTAATGTTGCTGTTGCCGGTGCTGAGTCAATTTGAGATTGTCCTGGGCCAAACGCCCGACCAAATCCAGGCGATCTTTCAACAGATCGAGGATGCCGCGAGGCTGTCGGCCATACAAGAGCTTGAAGGGGGAGAACCCTGTCGAATTCTGCAGCACCTCTCTCACTGCAAAAAGGAGGTACGGAAGAAGCGTTGCCCAATGTTTCTGCTCTTGGTTCACAAACCGTCTCAGCATCTGCTTTAACCCTTTGCGGTCCATTGTCGGACCTGGTCCGACATTGCTATTATTCCTATCAGGTCCATTGTCGGACCCTGTCCAACATCATTATAAAAACGCAAAAAACGTGTTTCTAGTCGTTTTTTCAGCAGAAAAAGCCGAGAAAACCATTCAATGGCCGAGTGGGAGCGACAGGAGCCGAGACAAGCCGATAAAAAAAAAATAATAATAATATAGGCGTATCTCATGAATAGTCATACATGCCCCTGGCATTACAATAGGGGCGGTCATAAGGAATCAAGCTATCTGATACTGCACCAGCGCACAGAGACTATCATGGACATTTGCAGAGCTTTTTTGAGATGTTATAGTAATAAAATAATGACTTGGATTGCATTATTGAGGAGTTTGGTGATAAAACGAGTGATCAGGAGATGATCGATCGGTATGTACGACTATTATTATTATTATTATTTATTTATTAGCATATGTGAAACCTATAGCGAATGAAAGGGTGGGGCAGGGCTGGAGATGCCTAGTGAGTGCTTTGTTGATATGCAGGGCCTTTTAAACCCGTTTGACTGAAAAAAAAATACTTTTAAACAGCGCGTCTAAAATTAACTGCGTTAACGTTCCACCAAACTGTCTGTCTGTGGATGATAAACAGATGTCCGGATGGGACGTATTTTTTATATTTTATACACCTGTTGCAACGTTTGAGACAGAAAGTTAGTTCCATGATTAGTCAGTATCTCTTTGGGAATCCCTACTCTCGACATAATCTGCAATAATTCCTTGGCTGCACTAGTGGACCTCAATGGAATTGCCTCAGGGTATCGCATTGCATAATCTACCACCGCTAATATATGCATATACCCAGAATCAGAAGGTAGCAAAGGGCCCACTATGTCCATTGCAATGCACTCAAAGGGAGTGGAAATGATTGGCAGTGGGACCAAAGTAGCAGGGCGCACTCTAACTGTTGCTACTCCCTGGCAGTCTGGGCATGTAGCTACATATTTCGACACTTCATTATGAAGCCCTACCCAATAAAATCAAGCCAATATGCATTCCCTTGTTTTATCCGCTCCGAGGTGCCCTGCAAAAGGGATATCATGCGCCAGCCCCATGACCTCAGGCCGACAAGACGGGGGAACCATCAATTGCGTTACAGGCTGTCCTGTGCCCGTGGCAGGGTTTACCCTATACAGTAATTGCCCCTTAATAATGAAGTACAGATATACTAGCACCCCAGCACCTTCAACATCCTTATTTTCAATAGATCGGACCTGTCCCCAAGCGTGCACAGTGTATGGTTGTTTTTCTGGCCCCACACTAGGTCCGCGCTTGAGTCCCACATGTCCCGGTATATTGAGAGGGGCCGGACTAACATCTGCCCTGGATGGCCCAGTAACCTCGCCCTCTCGGTCACACTGCGTACCGACTCCCTTTGAGTGGCGTTTGATACCATCCAAGCTCTCTCCCACCAGACCCAGCCTCGTTTCAGTGATGCTCCTTCCCATTTTTTGATCTGTCTCTCTTTCTTTGTTTTTCTAGGATGAAAAAGGGAAGAAAACAAGTCAGCTTGCAGGGGGAAAATCTCACCAATCGTTTCCCTTGCTGTGTCTGCCACGGTTACATGTGTGGTCAGGACTGTCTTTTTAATTAATTGTTTGAAGTTTGGCCAGTCTTGGCCCAGAATTACAGAGTGCGGCTGCATTTCCACCACCCCCACTATGAGGTGGCACTGTATTGGTCCTACCGATATGTATGCTTTTATAGTGGGGTATGTTGCCATGTCTCCATGGATACAAGAGATCGCCACCTTGCCTTGTGGCTGCCACAACACACTGCCCAAGAGATCTTATTGAACTAAGGTCTACGCACACCGTGAGTCCACTAAAGCCTGGGTGCTCACATTACCGACAACCACATCAACGATACAAGGCTCCTCCCGACCATTTCCTCGTCTCTTACCCGCTTCCGATGCCAGATTACATGCCGCCACGTTGCACTTTATTGCTGGGGAGCACAGCTGGGCGGTATGTCCTGTGGGATGGCACCTGGAATAGGCAGGAGGAGCAGAAGGCACTGGGGTTACATATCTGTCCTGCTGCTGATAAGGCAGATGCGAGTCAGGGGCTTTGAATCTACCCCAGCAGGGTGCCAGCCGTCGCCTCCGTGGTAGGGAGGTTGGGCTGCCCATTGGGTTTGGTGATCTGGGAGGTCTTGATTCTAGTGTGATGAGGGGCGATGGTGGAGGTGGAGCCCTAAAGTGGTATGCGATGTGTCAGTCATGGACTGGCGGAGCCGTGACTGGACTAGCTATTGCAGGGGGCGTGACTAAGGGTATAAGGCACCCTTAGTATAAGATTTCCCTCAGGCACTGGAGAGCGGGGCTTCTCCCTCTGGCACTGGGGAGCGGGGCTTCTCCCTCTGGAACTGGAGAGCGGGGCTTCTCCCTCTGGCACTGGACAGCGGGGCTTTTCCCTCTGGCACTGGAGAGCAGGGCTTCTCCCTCTGGCACTGGACAGCGAGGCTTCTCCCTCTGGCACTGGAGACAGCGGGGCTTCTCCCTCTGGCACAGGAGAGCGGGGCTTCTCCCTCTGGCACTGGAGAGCGGGGCTTCTCCCTCTGGCACAGGAGAGCGGGGCTTCTCCTTCAGGTGCTGGAGACTGCTGGGCTTCTCCCTCTGGCACTGGAGAGCAGGACTTCTCCCTCTGGCACTGGAGAGTGGGGCTTCTCCCTCTGGCACTGGAGACAGCGGGGCTTCTCCCTCTGGCACTGGACAGCGGGACTTCTCCCTCTGGCACTGGAGAGCGGGGCTTCTCCCTCCTCCTCCTTCTTTCTCAGGCTGATCGCAACTCTTCTTCACCCTGAAGGGGGCACCACACAGTTGGGTACTCATTCTCCACAGGCGAGGCACCAACCTTGGTCCTCCAGGCCTGCGAGGGTGTTTAAACCACCATAGCAGATGGTTTGGGAGGCAGAGGGGCTCGTCTCTGGCTTTCTGGTAGGCATCTGTTCTTGGGCCAGCAGGCGAAGCCATTCATCTGGAGACTGCACTTTGTCCTTCCTGAACGCATCCATGAAGCGGATCTTTGTACAGGCACTTTTCCCTCAGGTGCCCAAACTACACACAAGCTCTGCACCACGGAGCCCACTCAGCTGCATGCCACCTTTGCTCTCTGTGCCAGTCCGGATATAGGTCCAATAATTCCTTGGTACAGCCTTTAGTCACAAACAGGATCTTCAGGTGCGTGAACATAAGGTCAATTTAAGCTGCTTTTTAGCATGAGAAGGCGATTTACCCATACTTTTGAGCTGTACCATGTTTTGGCCGCGTGAGTAATGTGTGTGGTATTTATTTATTATTATTATTATTTATTTCTTAGCAGACACCCTTATCCAGGGCGACTTACAATTGTTACAAGATATCACATTATTTTTTACATACAATTACCCATTTATACAGTTGGGTTTTTACTGGAGCAATCTAGGTAAAATACCTTGCTCAAGGGTACAGCAGCAATGTCTCCCACCTGGGATTGAACCCATGACCCTCCGGTCAAGAGTCCAGAGCCCTAACCACTACTCCACACTGCTGCATGCAACATCACATTCTCACGACAATGGAGAATTGGCAGTTTTCAAACTGCATGGAAACCCTGCCATAGAGTGCTCCAGCGTATAGCAACTCAGTTAAATCTTTCAAATTTAATCGGACCGGAAACGCCTGCTTTATAAGGCCAGGTGTCAATCAACTAAGCAGCTTCTCAGGGACTCACTGCGCGTTGGATTCTAATTACTGCCTGTTACACCATGAACACCAAGATTGTGAAGAATGGGCCTGTTGTGGGCTAAAGGGGGTCCGGTCTGTAGTTCGACCTCCCGATGCTGGAGGGTACTGAGCCAACCAAGGGTTTCCTTTACCATGATCTGCTGACTGTGATAACTATCACACCTGGAAGCCGCCATCTTGGTGAAGGAAGGCAGCGCAAGTGCGCAAGTCTCCATAACTCTAGGCAGCCATTATTGTGGACCTGTCTTCGCTGGGATTGGTGGTGTTCGGATGACTACAGGGGCTGGGCTCTGGGAGCTCTCAGTTCTTGGAGCTAGAAAAACAGCAGGAGACTATGGCGATAAGAGCCGTAACTGTGTGTGTGCGCGCACAAAAGTGTTGTACCTGAGCGGACAGCAGGAAACACAGCCAAACCTTATACTGGTGACAGAAACGGATAAGGACCTCCACATTACCCAGGGATGGTTCAGGAACCGGTTTGCTGGTTTTTGTTAACCTTCCATTTTTATTTAATCAACGCACACTTGCCCTCACCTCGCCTTGTCAATGTAAATAATTATGTGGATTGGAATAAACAACCCCTTTTGTTTTCTTGAACCCCATATTGGACTTTGTTTATTTAAAAATTAATAACATTTGGGGCAGTGGTGTTGTCGAGGGTATACACAGGTAAACAGCGTTTACCCACTTTGAATTTGGGCACTGTATCGTTTACCCACTTCTCATATAAGGGATACATAGTTTACTCACCTCTACTCTCCTGTGATGTGCAAATCCTGGGTTAAAGACAATATATTTTGACGGCGAGCGTCTGTGTTGTGTTCAGAGAATGTGAGCGGAGCGAGGCGGTGACAATTCTGCTCACCGCTCATATTATCCTCACTCTGCTCCGCTCTTTCTTTTGCTCCGCTTCACTCCTTGTGATTCCCGCTCCACTCCCCTTCTCCAGACCAAATAGGCACGCTCCGCTCACATGGTATTAAAAAAGATATATAATAAGTAAATAAATAAACTAGCTGTTTTTCCTCCATCATGTTGCCGATTGCAAATGAAAAGATGTAATGTACATTCAGAAAGGAATACAATTTAATCGTCCTTATTATAATCGCAAAGCTTAAACCAACTAAAAAAAAGAAAAATCCCCAGCTATGATCAGTAAAGAAAAAAGCCGACATAAAGTGCTCAGAGAAATGATCTAATTCAATTCGAAGATGCTTTCTCATTATTACTATCTGATACTGAAAAAATGCGTACATTTCAAAGCAACCCACGAACACATATAAGTGAGTCGACGGGGCTGACAGACCACCCTGTACTAGTGTATAAACTATAAGAGTGCAGAAAATATAAACTGTGTTCACAGCGCTTTATTGGTGCATAACCGTAGAACTGTATAAGAACAATAACCGCAGACAGATGGACACACACACACATGGAAGACGTTTCTCACATTTTTATATGGCAAAAATGCAGCTCCACAATCGGGAGAATATATATCATAAAAAGTGCCACGTCAATCACATTGAATATAAAAGAAAAATAAAAGCTTTTTTTTTTTTTTTTTTTTTTTAAATGCAATTCTCAAGTATGCAAAACATAAAAGTACTTAATTGTGGTTTGAAATTGGAAAATGAATGGTTACCATGCACAGGCATGATGGAAAATACTGTAAAGTGACTGCATCTGTATTTCAACTTTTTTAATAACTCTTTTGTGCAGAACATATTTAAGAAAAATAAATCCGTGCTCAGTTCTTCTCAGTGCTGTAAAGGAGCAGGCCGGAAACATCCACTCCAGCAACTACCCCGCTCCGCTCCCCCGCTCCATATACAACTGGCTTGCTCCACTCCGCGGACACTCTCTGGGTGTTCCTGCGTGTGAGACTGACAGCTGGGACCGCAGTCAGGACTGTGGCACGAGCAGGTGGGCATGGCCACTGGACTGTGTGTTCTGTGTGTGTGTGTGAGTGTGTGTGTGTGTGTGTTCTGTGATTGGTTGTTTATGTTCTGTTAATGTTCGTTGTTAGGCACACTGGACCTACATGGTGGTGCTAGTAACTTTCACCCTAGCCCGCAAAAGGATGCTCACAGAACTGTTCCCGTAAAGCGCACTATCGGGTCTGTGATTTTTCATATGAACTGCACCTGAGAGTGGAAATAACTGTATGGGGGGGGGGGGGGGGGGGGGGGTTGCAGTTTATCATGCGCTACCCTACTATTTCAACAGTACTTTCAGTCAATTAGAAATCACAACATAGACAGAAATCACAGAAAGATGGCAGCAATCAATCTGAAAAGTTTAATTGTGATAACAGACATTCTTGTACATGCCATCGGGATATAAGAACAGCTTACAATGACACTCTAAAGAAACACATACTAAAAGAAAGTTGACAAATATTCCATTAAAGTGTGACTCTCCGAACGCTTTGTCGGTTTGTAAAGAAAAGTATATTCCTAATCCTGTTGATCGTGAAGGACCACTGCACTTCAGTAGAATCTTTAGACTTGCATTGGTATGTATGATATACTACTTGTATCATTTGGGGTGCCCTCATAAGAATGCTCTTCAACCTGCCCTGTGTCTGATATATAGATGGTCCAAGTTACAGTAACTGTCAGTTCTAGCCAGAATAAAAAGAAAGGTCATTATATGTCACTCCAGAAAACAATTCCTTTCATTGGAGAACATTATTGATTCACAGTTGAACATCAAACACCAGGGCCTGAAAGTACATTTTTCATCTTTGACCTTTTTTACGTTTCTGATCTATTCCTGCTATGTGTGGCATTGCTGTGTAATTTAAAACTCTTTAATGTAAGAAAAACAACCAGAAGATTTTTCAATTTTCATTTTTTCGAGGAGTAAACTTGACGGCCCACACAATTAGCATGAAGGTAAATATCTTGTTTGATTTTAAAGGCACTTTACTATAAACTGTATTAAAACCTTTTAGAACATTTTTCTATCTATTTAGAAAAGGCTATCTTTGGTATCTGGCTGGGTATGGGCAGTGTGCTGCATGTGGTTCAATCATCTCTGTTTGCCAATGTGGCAGGGCAGAAAAGCCCTGTGTGTAAATAGGGGGCAGGGCAAAGCCCTGCTTGTAAATAATTGTTGTGTTTGTGGGTTTGTGGTGGTGGTTGGCAGGGATAGCTTTGTCAGTTTGTAAAGTATATTCCTAATCCTGTTGATAGTGAAGGACCACTATGACAAAGATAGACAAAGATACCTAATGTTCTCTTTAAGACCATTGACCAAATCCTACATCCAGCCACCGACAGATCCAACTCCCATCCATCCTCCTCTCTTACCTGTCATGATTTCTCTTCTTTCTTTCAGAAAAAAATTGACAACATCTATTCTATGCCATCCCACCACAAACCAAGTTTACTACTTGACCACCTTGATGCTCCTCCGGTTGCCCCTCCGGTTGCCCCTCCTGTCCTCTCCTCCTTCTCTCCTCTCTCCATTGCTGATGTCTCCGGCCTACTGTTGAAATCTCTGATCTTGCTCCTTCCATTATGCACACTCTCAAACTGTCCCTCAACTCTGGCTCAGTTTCTGCTGCCCTTAACCTTACCCGAGTTACGCCAGTACTCAAAACACCCTCCCTCGACCCGGCTGACTTATTTAATTTCCGTCCCATCTCCAATCTCCCTTTTCTCTCAAAAACTCTCGAAAGGGCTGTAGCCAGTCAGCTGATGAAACATCTCACAGGTAACAATCTGCTTGAATCTCTACAGTCTGGTTTCCAGCCACATCACAATACTGAAACTGCTCTGCTCCGGATTGTGAATAATCTCCTGCACAATGCTGATGCTGGTGCTCCCTCTGTGCTTGTCCTCCTTGACCTAACAGCCGCTTTTGACACCATAGATCATGGCATTCTTCTTGACCACCTTCAGAAGTCTCCCTGGATGTCCTCCTACCTATCTGGACGCTATGTTGGACGCAGTGGCGTTGCAAACCCAGTCACTTGTGGTGTCCCCCAAGGATCTGTTCTTGGGTCCCTTCTCTTCAATATCTACATGCTTCCCTTGGGTCACCTCATCTGCCAACATAGTCTCATGTTTCACTCCTATGCTGACGACACCCAGCTCTATTTAAAACTTGACCCTGGAAGCACCTCTCCCATGGTCTGTCTCTCGGCTTGCATTCAAGACATTGAGGCCTGGATGTCTGCCAATTTTCTTCAGCTGAACACTAGCAAATCTGAACTCCTAGTAGGATCTAAAACTCAACTTAAGAATCTAAATATAGCTGCCCTGAACCTCGGAAACTGTCTGCTGCTGCCTTCCCCCACAGTAGGAAGCCTTGGTGTACTTCTTGACAGCAACCTCTCCTTTGATGCCCACATCTCCTCCATGGTCAAATCTTTCTTCTACCATTTTCAAAACTTTTCCAAAGTCCGTCCCTACCTTTCCCTCCCGGATGTGGAGATATTTTGTCATGCATTTGTCTCCTCTCGACTCAACTACTGGAACTCACATGGTGGTCTCCCGGCACGCATCATAAACCGACTGCAACTAGTTCAGAATGACGCTGCCAGGATCCTTACCAGATGTAAAAGACGTGATCACATCATCCCCCATCTTGCCCAGCTGCACTGGCTACCTGTAAAGTTCAGGATTATTTTCAAAACTCTCCTGCTCACCTACAATGTCCTTCATCACACAGATCCTGAGTACCTCCTCAACCTGCTGACCCGCTGTGTCCTCTGACTCCGGCCTGCTTGTTATCCCCAAGCAAAAGTGCACCACACTTGGAGAACACTCGTTTAGCTGTATAGCATGTATTATGCATTTCTCTATATTTAAAGTATGGATTTTCTTGTTGCTACTGCATCTTGTAAAGCGCTTCATGATGATGGTCCACTATGAAAGGCGCTATATAAAATAAAGATTGATTAATTGATTGATTGATTGATAGGTTTAATTCCTAACCCTGCAAAATGCATGTGAGAATGTGGCTGTTCACAAATTAGATTATTGGTGCTAATTGGGAACAGCCACATGATATAAAACAAGAGAGACACCAACTGACCGCCCAACCGAACGACTGACCGACCCACCGTCAGTGAGCAGAGTGGCATAGAGAGCCACACAACGCTTAACAGACGCCGAGATCATCATATCCACCCTGCTGCCCCGGCACAACACCCTCCAGCACGTCATCAACGGCATCAACGCGGAGATCTCCCGAGGCTGCGCAGAGCTCCCCAGTATGCCTCAGCCTGAGGGACAGTGGGTAGGGAGGGAGGGAGAGAAGCAGGGAGGGAGGGTTTCTGTTTGTAATATTTTAAAAGCTTTGGCAACACCTGAGCATCATGCCAATAAAGCTTAGAATTTTGAGTTTTGTGAACAACACAAAAAGAACAACAAGACATTAAACATTAAACATTAGTGTGGAGTAGTGGTTAGGGCTCTGGACTCTTGACCGGAGGGTCGTGGGTTCAATCCCAGGTGGGGGGGACACTGCTGCTGTACCCTTGAGCAAGGTACTTTACCTAGATTGCTCCAGTAAAAACCCAGCTGTATAAATGGGGAATTGTATGTAAAAATAATGCGATATCTTGTAACAATTGTAAGTCGCCCTGGATAAGGGCGTCTGCTAAGAAATAAATAATAATAATAATAATAATTAAAGTAACTTAAATAAAATTCTAGCACTGGTCATAATAAACAATAATAAACACAGATAAAAACAAAAACATTCTAAAAATAGCAAAAAAACTAAAAACACACAAACATTTTATTAAATTAAAAATTAGCTTGCCATCTTCACCCACTGCACACACCCCATCCTCAATACACCACCTCATCATAAAATTATCCATGTCATTCATCATGCTGTAATAAGAAAAATCAACTTTTACCCTGGCTACAACCAGAACTCTTAAAACACACAGGGCATCATCTATACCAGTGCTAGATAGTCTGTTCTTACGGGATTTAAAAATTGCGAGCTTTGCTTGACCCAGGAGAAAATTTATCAGGGCACAATGATGACAATATTTAAAAGAATACTTAATACTTAAAATGAATAATCCTTTGTAAAAAGCACCCCAAGGTTCTTCAGCAGGCCTTCTAGAAAAATAAAAAAGGCCAGAGTCGTGGGCTGTCTGTGAAGAGGTGGAACACTGTTTCCACGGTGGGGCAGGGGCATTGCTCCCCCACACCTGGGTCGACTCGGCTCAGCCAGCGGTTCGTGGCGACAATGTCATGCAACATTTACCACTGCAGGTCCCCGGAGTGCTTGGGCAGAGGCAGCTTGTACAGCACCTTCCAGGACGGCAGTGCAGACTCCTCCATCACCAGGTGAGCCCTCCACTTGGTGTCAGTCAGGTCTTTAAGTCTGAGACAATGCCAGGTCTTAACCACAGTGCTGTACAGCTGTCTCTTCTCTGCAGAGTGAAACTGTAAGTTGGTCTCTTCATCCAAGGATAACAGCATCCCGGGTGGTTCCCCCTCCTCCTCCGGCAGCGCAGAGGAGAGCAGCACTGAAGGGAAATCAGGCTCACGCTCTGGGGCCTGCCTCACCGAGAAGCGCCGTGCCACGAACTCCAACGCTGCTGGGCTCAGGGAGGCTCGGATCTTTCCCAACACCCTCTCTATGAAGCTTCTACCTTCGGGTTATTAAGAAACTTAGTGCAGCCACAGAAACCGAAGATAAAACTTTCGATGAGATTGTCACAATCCTTCAGAGACATTTTGAGCCGAAGCCATTGTTAATTGCTGAGCGCTTTTATTTTCATCATTGCAACCAAAAGGAGGGTGAATCAGTCACTCAGTACGCAGCTGAGCTGAAACAATGTTCAGTGCTTTGCGAGTTCAGCGCATACTTGGAAGAATCACTACAAGACCGTTTTGTTAGTGGAATACGCAGTGAAGCATGTCAGCAAAGGTTATTGTCGGAGGAGAATTTAACTTTTGTGAGAGTATGTGAGATCGCCACGAGCATGGAAAGTGCCAAGAAAGATACTCAACAACTTCGCAAAATGCAGAAGCCTGTCAGAGCAGTGCACAAAGCCTTCAGCCCCAACAAAACCAGGACGTTGCCATCGTTGTGATGGTAAGGATCACAGTGCTAATGGGTGCTATTTTAGGAATGCAAAATGCCACATTTGCGGCAAAACAGTCTGTCACAAAGACGGCCAGAGTGGGTGGCGTCAGACCAGAAAAGGAATACACAGAGACGGTGATGGTGATGAGCTGAGTGCAATGGCTGCACTCAGCGTTTAATAACAAATAAAAGGTTTTAAACAGTACACAAAACAGGACACGGCACTTGCGCCAAAATAAACAGACAAACAAAACGGACTAACACTAAACAAACGGTGCACGGACAGACAGACAGACACGGTGAGTACAAACAAACTTATCTTTACGTTTTTACTGATTTACTTATTTTAACTCTCCTCTCTCTCTCTCACCCGTTCTCCTCTTCCGAACACCCAACCCTGACTGACTAAAAATGTGCCTATTTATACTGTTGTGCTGGGATTCAATTACTAATTAATTATTCACTTGAATCCCAGCACGTGAATTAATTCTGTGCAACCCCGTGCTCGCATATTATATTTTAAATGCACGTGCGTGATGTGCAATCCCGTGCCTAAATACAAATCTACACTTTTTAAATATACGTGAAACACAGACCCATTTATATCCCGTGTACCAATCTATACACCAACATTAACATACGCACGCATACATACACAAAACACACAAATGCACACAGGGGCGGGGCACTTTGCCACATATACCCCCCCTTGTGCGCAGCACACATGGCCTCAACGGCCACCTCCCCCCTTAAAAACCCAGCAGTCCAGGACAAAGTCTCGGGCTGGGAAGGGAGGCTTCAGTGGGCCCTTGGCTGGCAATGCTGTCAGCACCCCTGCCGGTAGTGGCACGGCTGACAGCCTGTTGGTCCCGTCCTGCAGCGAAACTGCTGCTGGGGAGAGTGGTCTCCTGACCTCTCCCCCTGTCTTTGTAGCCGGTAGCTCCCTTTGGTGGGGCTCCGACCACAGTACTGCCGGCAGCGAAGAAGCTGCAGTGGGAGCAGGTCTCCGGACCTCCCCCACGATCTCCGGCAGCGAAACTGCTGCAGTGGGAGCAGGTCTCCAGACCTCCCCCACGATCTCCGGCAGCGAAACTGCTGCAGTGGGAGCAGGTCTCCTGACCTCCCCCACGATCTCCGGCAGCGAAACTGCTGCTGGGGTTGGTGGTCTCCAGACCTCCTCCCCCTTCTTCGTGGCCGACAGCTCCCCTTTCTGGGGCTCCGGCCACCGTACTCCCCGTGGTGGAAGTACGGGAAGCAGAGACAGCTCCTGCTGTTCTGCTTCTGGCGGTGGTGGAGGCAGAGGCAGCTCCTGCTCCTCTGCTCCTTGCGGTGGTGGTGGCGGAGGCAGAGGCAGCTCCTGCTCCTCTGCTCCTGGAGGTGGTGGAGGCAGAGGCAGCTCCTGCTCCTCTGCTCCTGGAGGTGGTGGAGGCAGAGGCAGCTCCAGCTCCTCTGCTCCTGGCGGTGGTGGAGGCAGAGGCAGCTCCTGCTCCTCTGCTCCTGGAGGTGGTGGAGGCAGAGGCAGCTCCTGCTCCTCTGCTCCTGGAAGTGGTGGAGGCAGAGGCAGCTCCAGCTCCTCTGCTCCGGGCGGTGCTGGCTCCCTCTGCTGTGGCGGCTGGGCATGTGCGCGCCGTGCTGCCTTCAGCAGCATAGCGAGAGGCTGCTGGGGGACACCAGCATCCTGCCCTTCTCCCCCCCAAAAATTTTCAGGGGGTTGAGCCTGTAACCCCTCCCCTTCCGGCTCTTGGGGCTGAACCAGCAGGCATTTTCCCTCTGCTGGTGGCTTGGGTCCCAGGGCTGTGGAAGCCCCGACTTGCCTCCCTTTGGGCTGTGGACGCACCGACTCCTCCCTTTTGGGCTGTGGATGCACCGACTCCTCCCTTTTGGGCTGTGGACGCACCGACTCCTCCCTTTTGGGCTGTGGACGCACCGACTCCCCCCTCTTGGGCTGTGGACGTTCGGGCTCCCCCCACTCAGGCGTAGGACGTTCGGGCTCCTCCCACTCAGGCGTAGGACGTTCGGGCTCCTCCCACTCAGGCGTAGGACGTTCGGGCTCCTCCCACTCAGGCGTAGGACGTTCGGGCTCCTCCCACTCAGGCGTAGGACGTTCGGGCTCCTCCCGCTTGGGCTGTGGACGCTCAGGCTCCTCCCATTTGGGCTGTGGACGCTCAGGCTCCTCCCATTTGGTCTGTGGACGCTCAGGCTCCTCCCATTTGGGCTGTGGACGCTCAGGCTCCTCCCATTTGGGCTGTGGACGCTCAGGCTCCTCCCGCTTGGGCTGTGGACGCTCAGGCTCCTCCCGCTTGGGCTGTGGACGCTCAGGCTCCTCCCGCTTGGGCTGTGGACGCTCAGGCTCCTCCCGCTTGGGCTGTGGACGCTCAGGCTCCTCCCCATAACTGCGGAAGGGACAGTGGGCGAACAGGTGATCCTGGTCGCAGAGGAGGCACCCCGACGATGGCTTGTTACATCGCCGTGGATGCCTGGCCCTTAGGCGGCACTCCTCCTCCCTGTCCTTCACCTCTTTATCTGTCTCCCGCTTGGGCTGTGGAGGCAAAACCAGCAGGCATTCACCCTCTGCTGGTGGAGATGGAGACAGCAGGTACTCCTCTGCTGGTGGTCCTGCTACCTGGGCTGCTGTTCCGTTTATCGTTGCCTCCAGGTAGCTGAGGAGAAACTCCACACCTTCCTCCAAGGTGTTTGGGGTGTGTTCCTGCTGATAGGCCTCCCATCTCTCACTGTCCATCATCCACAGGGCCCGAACGACTATGGGCAGAGCCTGGGCCTCCAGCCCAGCATTCTCCAGGAACCAGTCCCGCCATTTTGTGGCGTCTTCTGCCATTATATATATATATATTTTTTTTTTTTTTTTTTTTTTTTTTAAACAAAACCCCTCCTGGTCTGACGCTTGGAGGCGCGGCTATCCCACGATGACACCACGTGTCACAAAGACGGCCAGAGTGGGTGGCGTCAGACCAGAAAAGGAATACACAGAGACGGTGATGGTGATGAGCTGAGTGCAATGGCTGCACTCAGCGTTTAATAACAAATAAAAGGTTTTAAACAGTACACAAAACAGGACACGGCACTTGCGCCAAAATAAACAGACAAACAAAACGGACTAACACTAAACAAACGGTGCACGGACAGACAGACAGACACGGTGAGTACAAACAAACTTATCTTTACGTTTTTACTGATTTACTTATTTTAACTCTCCTCTCTCTCTCTCACCCGTTCTCCTCTTCCGAACACCCAACCCTGACTGACTAAAAATGTGCCTATTTATACTGTTGTGCTGGGATTCAATTACTAATTAATTATTCACTTGAATCCCAGCACGTGAATTAATTCTGTGCAACCCCGTGCTCGCATATTATATTTTAAATGCACGTGCGTGATGTGCAATCCCGTGCCTAAATACAAATCTACACTTTTTAAATATACGTGAAACACAGACCTGTTTATATCCCATGTACCAATCTATACACCAACATTAACATACGCACGCATACATACACAAAACACACAAATGCACACAGGGGCGGGGCACTTTGCCACACAGTCACATTAAAAGAGCGTGCTGGTCAAAAACACGGTCACGAAATAAGGGAAAGATGCAGCCTAGTAAACAAATGAAATACGTTGATGTGGAAGGTGAACTGGAACACGCAATGTTTTCTCTGTCAGGCACTGGATATTAATCCCCATTTTTAAAGCTAACTTTAAAGTTGCAGAAAAATATATTGAAATGGAGATAGACACAGGTGCAACAATTTCAATAATTTCACAAGAATTGTATGAAGATGTATTTTCACAGTTGCCTCTTGAGAAAGCTAGTGTGCCTGAAGACTTACACTGGGGAGGCAATGCCAGTTTTGGGACAGTTTACAGTGGCAGTGTGTTATGGTGAGCAGGAGGAACATCTTCCTTTAGTATTAGTAAAAGGGGCAGGGTCAGCTCTGTGTGGGAGGAACTGGCTACAAAAATGTACCTTAAACTGGAAGCAGATTCAGTTGGTGAGGCAGGTCAAGATGAATGAGCCCGACAATTAAAGATGTGCTGGATTTATATCCCGAAATTTTTAAAGATGAATTAGGCACAATGCAGAGTGTCATGGCAACCATTCAGATCAAACCCTCTGCTCCACCAAAATTCTGCAAGAACCGCCCACTGCCTTTTGCAATGAAGGAAGCTGTAGATAAAGAGCTGGAGAGACTGGAGAAGGAAAACATTATTACGCCAGTCAAACATAGTGACTGGGCAGCTCCAGCTGTGCCTGTCTTAAAAAAAAGACAAGTCAATTCGCTTGTGTGGAGACTACAAGCTTACAGTGAATCAAGCAGTAACCACAGAAACGTATCCACTGCCATGCGTTGAGGAGCTGATGTCATCCTTAGCGGGGGAACTGTGTTTTCAAAAATTGACTTGGCTGCAGCATACCAGCAAGTTTTGCTAGACAATGATTCCAAAAAGTATGTCACAATTAACACGCATCGTGGTTGGTTTGTGTACCACCGCTTACCTTTTGGAGTCAGTGCTGCACCATCCATCTTCCAAAGGATAATGGAAAACTGAGGTAGAACATATAGAGAACCTGCAAATGGTGCTTCAGCGCTTACAAAAGAATGGTCTCCGTGTGAAGAAGTTCAAATGTGAATTTGGGAAGAGGCAGGTGGAATACCTTGGCCATGTGTTGGACAGCAATGGAATTCATCCATCACTGGACAAAATGCTAGCTATTAAAAATACACCAGCACCGACCAATGTTAAGGGACTAGTTAATTATTATGGAAGATTCATTCCAAACCAAAGCACACTGTTAGCCCCACTCTACAATCTGCTGAAAGAGAATGTCACTTGTCAATGAAAGCGTGCAGAGAAGGGTGCTTTTAACAAAAGTGAAGCACTGCTGACTGTTGACATAGTCCTTGTTCATTATGACCTGAATCTGCCCGTCAGCTTAGCTTGCAATGGTGCAGCTTATGGCATTGGAGCAGTGATTCACCACATAATGCCATCGGGTAAAGAACACCCAATAGCCTATGCTTCACGAACTCTGGTTCCAGCAGAGAGAAAATACTTTCAAATTGAAAAATAAGCCTTAGCCTTGATTTTTGTAATAAAGAAATTCCATCAGTATCTGTGGGGGAGGCAGTTTAAACTAGTGACAGACCACAAACCTCTACTTACCTTATTTGGAGAGCAAAAGAGCCTGCCAAGTACATGTGCATTGTACCGTGCATCAGAGCACCATGGTAACGCCGATGGACTGTCTTGCCTTCCTTTACCAGATATCAGTGATGCTGGCACAGAAGCAGTTTCAGAGCACATAAATGCTGTTCTAGATGATCGCTTTATAGAAGTACCAGTGAACGCCGACCAAATTTGTCGTGCAACACGTTCCAACATACTGCTCAGTAAGGTTTATCAGTTTGTAATGGACGGATGGCCTGACCAGGTTGAGGAAGACTGCAAACCTTTCTTCACACGACAACATGAACTGGCAGAAGAGAGAGGTTGTATTTTATGGGGACCCAGAGTCGTTGTGCCTTCTAAACTCAATAAAGTAGTGGAAATACACATTGGGCACACCAGACTTTTAAAAATGAAGGGGCTTGCATGCAAGTATGTGTGGTGGCCAAGAATAGACAACAATGTGGAAGGTGTTTGCAAAGATTGTGATACTGTATTACTTCGAATTAACGCTGCCCTCACATTAACGCCTCACTCAGATACCACCTTTTTAATAGACGCTACCCTTGAATAAACGCCACTCCCAATAAAGAAATGTAAAAGTATTTTTTTTCTACCCCTGCTCAAAAAATAAAGAAATAAATGCGCAACTCTGCCTATGTACATGACACCCCCGAAGAGACTGCAACCTCAACCCAGCATGTAACACAAAGTAATGTACACCCACCTTAGTAAGCAAATGTTATTTTATAGTACAGTCCCGATAGACAACCCAAGATGAACTTCTTACAGCACAGCAGCCCTTCACGTCCCTTTTTTTCCAGCAGAGTTCAGTGCCAACACAGCAGGGGATAAAACAAATTTTCATTTGTACTGTGACATTAGGGCCTTATTGAGCACTATATTCTGCAATTTTGAATACTGACTTGGGATAATGTTTTAATTTTTTTTTTTTTTTTTAATCTTGTGATTTTTGCCTTTTACGTTTTACACAATTCTGTGCATGGATAATATTTACATTTCATTTTGCTGTTAAGTCATTAAGTGGAATTTAGCACAGAGAGATAGGTTTATATTATTATGTTTTGCTTTGGAGTGGTCCTTAATTGTTTATTTGTCTTGTGCTAATAAACTGCTGAATTCAAGCACGAAGCTAGTGCCTGTGTGGAGCCTGCTTTCATTTTACACGCGACGTTAATATATGTTATTTTAGGAAAATCATATTTTTCTAAATATTCTACTGTTTACTAGAAGGGGGGGGGGGCACTGCAGAAACAAAATCTTCTGTATTCCTGTTTAGTGTAGAGAGTCTAATGCAGCAGAACAAGGACATTCATAACAGGAAGAAGGATACAAGAGTAAAAGCAACCTATAAATGGTCAGCAAGGGCAGCAGTGTGGAGTAGTGGTTAGGGCTCTGGACTCTGGACTGGAGGGGCGTGGGTTCAATCCCTGGTGGGGGGACACTGCTGCAAGTTACTTGAGCAAGGTACTTTACCTAGATTGCTCCAGTAAAAACCCAACTGTATAAATGGGTAGTTGTATGTAAAAATAATGTGATATCTTGTAATAATTGTAAGTCACCCTGGATAAGGGTGTCTGCTAAGAAATAAATAATAATAAAATGGTATGTGGTCAATTTGTAACTTAAAAACTAATCAAGAAAGCTTTCAGAGATTTTTTGCCCAGTGCAAAGGTTTACTAATACAAATACTAGTACTTATAATAAACTGTTTATTTTATTAGTAATGGAAATAATAATAATATTATTCCAGTACTATTACTACTTATAATAATATATCAATGTTTGTTTTCTACAGATTTCTGGATCCAGATTTTCAGGAATGTTCACTCCCAAAGATCAGTAGGTGGAGGAGAAAACTGTCTCATCCTGAATTAGACTTTGAAGACAGCAAAGTTAACATTAATTCTGATAATCATGGTACAGACACAGATCAAAACATCAATAGGAATTATGATAATCGTGGCCAAGTTGAAATCCAGCAGAGTGCTAAGGAACAGATATTTTGCAGTGACAATGAAGGTAATCATAATTAACTTTTTAATACTAGAATCAATGAAGAAAGCCACAGTGACAGCCATGACAGTGATGAAGAGGCCACATTAAAAGAGGCATACTACACTGGCAGACGAGAGAGTGATTTAGGACAGTTTTAATAATTGCAGTAATGACAGTGAGCAACATAGTAGTAGGAACTGTGAGGAAAATTTGGGGGATGAAAATGGTTTTCAGGGTGCTTCAGGTATTGACTTTATGAGGTAAGTTATTTTACCTGGGTCTGAATTAACTTTGCACAGTCAGCAGTGCTTACTCTTTTGTATGCACTCAGGTACAGTTTACCTGACTGTGCAGTGGAAGACCTTTAAACATCCTTCAGACTCCCTAAATATACATTTTTATTGTAAAATGTGCACGGCTTACCTGCCACCTGAAAGTGCTCAGTGCAGTGAATGCAATGTAGAATTTATCAGAGAAAGTAGCATGGAAGAGGGTCATTTTATTAGTGTGTCACTCAAAGAGCAGATTGCTGATATATTACTGTGGCGGATTGTCCCGCCCCTATATATATATGTATTATTATTTGTATTTTTGTTTGCGGCGCAGATCAAAGTGCCGTGTATTTGTTGTTGTTTTTATAATTTAAAACCCTGTGAGGATGCGTGGCTGATCTGCTACTGATTATTTAACTAGCTGACAGTCACGCATCCTTACTAAACTCGTACAGACTGTGGCCGAGGGGTAATAAGATAATTAACAGCTAGTTAACCCCTTGGCCAGAATATAAGAACCTGCAGCTGTCCGTGCTCGGAGGAGAGTGTCAGAGGCGAGACAGGTTTTGAGCGAGAGAGAAAGACAACTGCTAAACCTTATTTGTTTATTTGTTTATTTGTTTGGCCAACGTGCCCTTTACTTCCTGAGTCTGTGTTTCTGGACTGTGACGTCACCACACCTCACCACTGCAAGCCATTCTTCACAATTACAAAAAGAAGAATGTGTGAAATCTGATAGAGATGAAAGAAATGCTGCTAAGAGTGACATTTATAATGGAGAATATTATCAATCAATCCCCCTGTTCACAGAGAGTGACATTTCCTTGTATCTGGTTTGGAAAGGAGAAGCTTGTAATGTCAACATTTTTAAAACAGTTTGTTGATGACATTGAACAGATAAACATAGAAGGTGTCAAATGGGTGCATCCACAAACTAAGAGCACATGTGTTTCAAAAGTGTACCTTATCATCTGTTCTTGCGATGCAGTGGCTCCATGTTTGCTTCAAGGCATCCAACAATTCAATGGAGCCTATGGATGCAGCTATTGCTTAAACAAAGGTATAGTTGTACCTAAAGGAAGAGGGTTCACAAGGGTTTATCCACCTGATGAAGCTGCAGCAAGAACCCATGAACATCTTATAAAATGTGGTGAGAAAGCCTTACAAAACAGAGAAACACATGTACTTGGTGTTAAAACAGTATCGCCATTAATTCTGTTAAATCCATCAACAGGATTCGACATGATAGAAAGCTTTCCTTATGCACTGTGCATTGTTAGGTGTCACTAAGCAGTTTCTTGATATGTCGTTGAATAGCAAGAACCATGCATTTCCATGGTACATTGGCACATAAAAAAATCAGAGAGACCAAAAGCTGCTGTCCATCCGACCACCTGCTGATATAACAAGGCTACCATGGAGTGTGACAGCAGCTCAGAAATAGAAAGTGTCAGAATTTTGTTTACTGTTCTACAGGCGGCCTGTGCTAGACCAAATACTACTGAAGCGATTCCTGAGACACTGGGTGCTTTTAGTCAGTGCCATAGTCTGCTTTCTTAAAGAGACTTTATCTGAACATGATTGGGCAATTTCAACATCTAAAATTAACAAATTTGTGAAAGAAATTCCTGTAATGGATGGCATGTCATTCATGTCATACAATGTACATCCGCTTATACATCTGTGCAATGCTGTTAAGATGCATGGCCCCCTTTGGTGTAATTCTGCCTTTCCATGTGAAGGGCACAATCAGGAACTTGTTCCATGGAACAAATTATACTCCTACACAAATTGCACATCAATTTATAACTTTGAAGTCTGTGCCTCAGTTTATGAGAAAATCTAAAAATGTAGCATGGTTATCCTTTAATAACAAATGTAAAAGTCTTGGAAAAAAAACCTTGTGCTACTTGGCAGTCCAGCCCTAAGAACTCTGAACGCATCAGAGGAAGGAACTTTGCTACCATTATGTATTGCAGCTGCCAATGACAATGTTGTTGAAGCAGAGTTCTTTGACCGAGCTATAATAAAAGGAAAGGCTTTCTGCACAGAAAATTACGGGAAAGGGCACAAGCACAATAGCTATACAGTTGAACTGAAAAATGGGAATATTGGTCTGATAAAGTCTATAGTACCACACTGCCAGGCAAATTTGTCTTTTATCTTGGTACAGTTGTATGAAACTGAGATTGCACCTTTTTGGAGTGATGCTAGAACAGGAAGAACAGCAGCATCTCATATCAAATTAGTTGTACTGGAAGAGACAATAATTGCTGTGAAGCCATGTGATATTGTAAGGAAAGTTGTCATTATTGGATTAATCGATAGAAATAACAAATGCTAGGCTAAGTCTCATTACAACCTAACAGTATTGAGCTTGCTTAACCCTTTGAGGTACACTCAGTCTGACATTTTCAGCAGAAAATTTAGCTGTGCTCAGAAAGTTTTAATAATGTCACCAGAATCATCTTAATATTTATAACAAATTAATTATTTTCCAGCCCCTGCCAAGTTAGAATAAAGGCTGAAACTTTCTTTCACAATTTTTCTAATTTTAGATGTTGAAATTGCCCAAGAAAGCAGAATATGTATAAAACTCACCGTGATAGTGCAAGACTTGGGTGAGGGATTTTCTGTTCATTATTTGTGGTGCGTGATTATTTTGTT
Source organism: Acipenser ruthenus (assembly GCF_902713425.1). Classification (NCBI taxonomy): domain Eukaryota; kingdom Metazoa; phylum Chordata; class Actinopteri; order Acipenseriformes; family Acipenseridae; genus Acipenser; species Acipenser ruthenus. The sequence continues at coordinate 40,631,075 of NC_081189.1, read as the reverse complement.
TAACCTTTTTATTTGGCTCTGTGAGCTGTCTTTTTGTTTGTCATTTTTATTTTGAAAAAATAAACCTTTGCAGTTCTTCAGCTCTGAGTCTCCTTTCTACCTCTTGACCACCTTAAACACCCAGCTATCCTGTCACATATGGTGTCCTGTGTGGGATTAGAGTGCTGCAGAGAGACTTTAGAACAGGACTGTAGTTTGAAGGAAAAAAAAGAAAAAAGATGGGAAAGAAAAGAAGGTAGTGAGGAAAGAGAGCCCTATCTACAAGGAGAGACTGTGTCTGGCTGGACCCCACCTCATCCCAAGCCCTCTGGGACCGTGGTTTGGAAGACTTCTTCAGGGCCATGGAGGACCAAGGAAGGTGGTTCTGGGTTGTAGACCAGACCCGGCCATCCTCAGCACCCAAAAGGGAGGAGCTGCCATTCCAACAGCTAGAGAGGGAGCCACTGCAGTCCCCAGCGCCAGAGAGGGGGTAGCCCGAGCATCCATCGCCCAAGAGGGGGGAGCATAAGCATCCAGCACCCAGAAGTGGGGATCCCGAGTGTCCACATCCCAAGAGGGGGAGGTTGAGCATCCATAGTCCAAGAAGGGAAAGCCCATGTGTCCAGAGCCCAAGAAAGGGAAGCCCAAGTCTCCAGTGACCAAGGGAGAGCCGCACCAGTCTCCAGAGACAGAAGGAGACTAATTGCTGCTCCCGCCTCCACCGCCAGAGGGAGACTGTCTGCTGCTACCGCCTCCACCACCAGAGGGAGATTACCTGTTGCTCCTGCCTCCAATGCCAGAGGAAGACATAATACCATTATGTCAGTTTTATTGAATAATTGAGCTGATGTGAATTTACATCAGTTACTGATCAGAGTTGGAATCTTGTTCTTCATCAGATTCAGAGTCATTTACAATAATTTGAACTTTGTAAGGATTTTGGCAGCAATCTTCATTCATGCATTCACAGGCTTCAGTGCAGGCAAGTCTTTTTCCTAATACAACTGCAGTAACTTTCGCACTCAGGTTTCCTACACCCACATGCAACTAACTGTAAAAGTGTAGCAGGAGCTGCTTGCTGTGTTATTAACGTTGGCACCATTATACAAATGACATTATTCCAGTGCCAGCCATGACTAATGGCTGATGGTATATGAGGTTGGGCCACCAAAGCATTACGCCAGATGTCCTTCTGATAGTTTGCCCTCATTGCATGTTGTCGTGTGTCTTGTGTTGGGGCTAGAAGTTCATTTTTATTTTTGGTTCTTGCAGAACATCTTGTCGTGCAACAGATTCACACCACCATCAGGTTCGTCACTCCACAGTACTGAAAGCATCTGATGATAACTCAATAGTTTTCAGTGGCTTTACTTTCCCAATTCCTGCCAGCGCACTTGTTGAGTCACACCCTGTGATAGCGTGCAGTGCAGGGAGCATGTCACACAGGTTTGAACCACATGTTTTTGCAATGGTATGGGAATCAAGCACTAATTGTCCTTTATGCCCGTCCTTAGCCAAAGTTTCTGGCTAGCCCGTTGTGATGCAAAAGGCACATAAATAATTCCTGCATTTGAATCTGGTGCCCACATGACTAGTCGCGGGCAGCAGAGTGCTGCTGCATGATCTGCATGTAAGAAGAGACGTGTATCTGCTTCCTCGTGTGTAAAGTGCTGGAACTTCTGTAACCGTCTCTTCACGCACACTTTGCCATCAGTTTGTTTTTAAAACCACCTGCAATGACTAACTCCTTCCCAGGTTACAGGGTTTTACTTACTAAATCACACCACAGGTCTGATAGAAAAGCTGCGAAGTTCCCCATGTTGCGTGGATTGTTGCGTGGATTGTTGTAGTGTTATAGGTATCTTGGTGCACAGACTCTGGATTTTTTACTAAACTGCTGTATTCTGAACCTTGCCTTCTATTTTGTTTCCCTGCTTTTATTGAGTCCTCATGATCGTGTCGATCAAAAACTACATCCAATCGAACACAGCTTGGATCTTGCAATTTGACCAGTAGGATGTCTAAAAGTCTCTTTGCAAGTTCACCAAATGTAATCCCAATGGTTCCCTTTATCATATGTAACAGTCCCATGCCATCTACCAACCAGCATGTAGGTGTGTCATCTTGAAGAAGCTTTGTCAAACAGTTCACTTTTTTTCTATACCATTTCTTTACCATCTAAATGAGCCAGTGACACAGGGACACTTGTGAGCTCATACTGAAATACCTCCTTCAGGTCAATGACTCTGGACTGTGTTACAATCATAAGTCTGCTAAATAACTCACGGTCTGTGTTTAACAATTTTGTTTTCTCTACACCGGAAGGTATTTTAACAGTTTTTGCCATAGATGAAAATGACTTCAGTTTAAGTTTGGGTAGTGTCTCAAATAAAAGCCATTCTTTGACAAATTGTGTCTTTTTGTGACATTCCTAAATCCTTTGCATTAAGAAGCTCAGTTGCAACCTCTTCTGGTGCAACAGCACCTGTTACAATATTTAACAAAGCTGCTTCATCCATTTGGAATGGATCAGTAGACAGGTTATACAACACTGTCAGGGTTTTCTGAACATCCAGTTCATCCCGTCTGATACGCATTGGACCTGCTTCTTTGTGTCCATGAGTAGCAGCATCTTCATTTAAGTCACACATTGATTTCATGGCTGTTGTGATGGCTGAGCATTCATGGGCTGTGAGGATCCATCGCTTTACAGCTTCTGGCTTCATGCTGAATCCAATAATTCCACCTCTCATTTTACTGTCCCTAATAAGGGTTTGTTCCAGAGCCATGTCATTCTAAATTTGATTGAATTTCTGATTAGAATGACAAACAGGGTGGTTGCCCATGTGTGGCGGAGTGTCCTGTCCCTTTGTTTATTATTTATTTATATTATGATTTATGTTTATATTACGACGAAAGCCGATATTATTTGTTATTGTTTTGATTATTAAAACCTCGTGAGGATGCGTGATCAGCTACTGATTATTTAACTAGCTGACAGTCGCGCATCCTTACTAAACTCGTGCAGACTAAAAGCCTGCAGCTGTCCTCGCTCAAGGAGTAGAGTGTACAGAGGACAGTACGAGCGAGCAAGGTGGGAGAGCGAGCAAGGTGGGAGAGAGATTTAAAAGCTAAACAACTGCTAAGCGTGCTGGTTTTACCCCCAGCACGATACATATTTGTTTATTTCTATTTGTTTGGCCAACGTGCCCTTTTGTTTGTGGTGTTTGTTCTGTTTAAATCTTTTGTTTGTTTATTATTTAATAAAAATACTGAGCGCCATAGCGCTGCAGTTTCACCATCACCATTCATTGTTTTGGTTTCTGTTTCTGGTCCGTGATGTCACCACCCACACGCCACTCAACAGCTCGGTCACACCGTGTCATGGCAGTGTGCATTCTTCCTAGTCGCAATTGCTTTGTTATCGTCTGAACGTTTGTCATAACAGTGTATTCTGTATTCAGTGGAGATGCAGACAACATGGGGCAGTAACCTATCTCGGTTATTGAAGACTTGACGGTGGATATTTTGGCATAGCTGTTCCATCTAGGAATGGCTTGTGTAGTTGTGGTAATGTTTGGCAAAATGTCTACTTCAAATACCGTCACTGGACAAAGATACACAAGCATCCAGGTTAAATCGACAATAAAGCATGTTCACTGCAGGAAGATCCTCTTAAGAACCACTGCTTGTAAATGTTGCCTTTTAGTGGGCAAAGTGTGTGCTTTCCACAAGCAGAGAAATCTGCCACTTCATAGACACCTGGGTTTACAATGAGAGATTTTCGAGCCCATTGCACAGAACTGAAATTCCCAGGAGCAAGGTGGGCGATAGAGCTTACACTGGATGCACTTTCTCCCTTGTGCTGGTACAGCAGATAGAACTTACATTGGATGCACTTTCTCCCTTGTTCTGGTACAGTAGATAAAACTTACATTGGATGCACTTTCTCCCTTGTTCTGGTACAGTAGACAGAACTTACATTGGATGCACTTTTTCCTTGTGCTGGTACAGCACTATGCTTGAGTTGTATACTTGCCATGTAAAGTCTCTTCATTTATGTCAACATTGTCAGCTGCAGCTTCTACCCAGTTTCTACCCTCTTCGATGTAGTATAGAAAACAGTGTGACCAAGACGATGAAGCAAAGAAAGAAGAGTTTTTGAGCCAATCATGCTGTGTACAGCTCCAGCTAGCTCTATGTGCTTTTGTGTCTGTGCCCAAGATGAATTGAAGATGATGTCCTGGCCAACAGAAAGGATGACGCGATGTGTAGATTCACTGGTGGCATTAACATGGCCTGGTTATTGCTTCTTTTCCACTGTCTTTTTCAAACAGACACTTCAGGAACATATACAGACTGTCAGGTAACATGTCTGCAGCTTGTTATCTGGCTTGAAAAAATACAGGGTGGCTTAACCCCTTTAACTCTTTGCAGATCTGCTTTTATAATCTGAGCTGCATGATAGAATTTACATCTAGGTTCCACATGTGCAAAATCTATGTACAGGCTCTCATTCAACTTTTGTTCCAAATTATCAGCTAGATCTATGGCACGATTTAAGTTGATGGCACTGCTAACAGTTAGTGTCTTATTGCTGTTGTGGGCTTGCAGAAAATTTGATCACCATAATTTTCAAGCTGCTGTTTTAGCTTATCATTGCGGTAGTTATGAATGTTAGGAACCCTATCAGCAACTCGTTCCTTTTATTAAGTAATGCAGCTAATTCAAATGGACAGCCCTTCACAAGCTCAAAGTGAATACGTTTTACTAGCTTCTCAAATGCATACATACAAACATGTGTGGCTTCCTGCTGACAAGCATGCTTTGCTCTGCAGATTTAGTTGCTAAAACAAGACTTATGATACTTTGTACTGGCAGCAAAAAAAAACAGACTTGTAACTGTAATTACAAATGTAATTGACTGAAGTGTAAAGGCTTTTTTGTCTCTGTCAGTTACAGTAAGTGCACACAGAACACTGGAGTGCAGCTTTTTACATTTTCAACCTGTTGGCTATCATCATTAAAGGTGTCAAGATTCACACTCCACTTGTAACTTGATGAAATGTTACATTTCTCAATAAAGGTGGTGCAACAATACACATATATTATATAATACTGAGTTCCCTTAATTAGTACAAACCTTCTACTGGTCTGTAAATTTGAAGAATATTTTATATATATATATATATATATATATATATATATATAATTATTATTATTTATTTCTTAGCAGACGCCCTTATCCAGGGCGACTTACAGTCGTAAACAAAAATTAATTTCAAGAATCACAGTACAAGTAATAATACAAATAGGAGCAAGATAAAAATATAAAAATACATACATACAGTGCCTTGCATAAGTATTCACCCCCTTGGACTCTTTCACATTTTGTAGTGTTACAACCTGGAATTAAAATGGATTTAATTGGGATTTTTACCATTTGATTTACACAACATAACACTTTGAAGGTGCAAAATATTTTTTATTGTGACACAAAAGTTAATTAAACAAAAAAAAGACATTTGTCGGTTGCATAAGTATTCACCCCCCTGAGTCAATACTTGGTAGAAGCACCTTTGGCAGCAATTACAGCTGTGAGTCTTTTTGGGTAAGTCTCTACCAGCTTTGCACATCTGGATCCTGCAATTTTTGCCCATTCTTCTTGGCAAAATTGCTCAAGCTCTGTCAAGTTGGATGGGGACCGTTGGTGAACAGCAATTTTCAAGTCTTGCCACAGATTCTCAATCGGATTGAGGTCTGGGCTTTGACTGGGCCATTCTAAGACATTCAGGTTCTTGTTTTTAAACCACTCCAGTGTAGCTTTGGCTGTGTGTTTAGGGTCATTGTCCTGCTGGAAGGTGAACCTCCGCCCCAGTCCCAGGTCTCTTGCAGACTGAAACAGGTTTTCCTCTAGAATTTCCCTGTATTTGGCTCCATCCATCTTGCCCTCAATCCTGACCAGTTTCCCAGTCCCTGCCGATGAAAAGCATCCCCATAACATGATGCTGCCACCACCATGCTTCACCGTGGGGATGGTGTTCTCAGGGTGATGAGCAGTGTTGGCTTTGCGCCACACATAGCGTTTTGTGCTAAGGCCAACAAGTTCAATTTTGGTCTCATCAGACCAGAGAACCTTTTTCCACATGTTTGCTGTGTCTCCCACATGCCTTTTGGCAAAATCCAAACAGGATTTGATATGGTTTTCTTTTCAGCAATGGCTTTCTTCTCGCCACTCTTCCATAAAGCCCAGCTTTGAGGAGTGTCCGTGTTATAGTTGTCCCATGGACGGTTTCTCCCATCTCAGCTGTGGATCTCGCCAACTCCTTCAGAGTTACCATTGGCCTCTTGGTTGCTTCTCTGACTAATGCCCTCCTTACCTGGTCACTGAGTTTGGTGGATGGCCTTCTCTAGGCAGAGTCGCGGTTGTGCCATATTCTTTCCATTTTTTAATAATGGATTGAACAGTGCTCCGGGGATGTTCAAAGTTTGGGATATTTTTTTATAACCCAACCCTGATTGGTGCTTCTCCAGAACTTTATCCCGGACTTGTTTTGATAGCTCCTTGGTCTTCATGATGCTGTTTGTTTAGATATGCTCTCTAACAAACTCTGGGGCCTTCCAGAAACAGATGTATTTAATCTGAGATCATGTGACACTTTAATTGCACACAGGTGGATTGCACTAACTGTGACTTCTGAAGGCAATTGGTTGCACCAGAGCTTATGTAGGGGTGTCACAGCAAAGGGGGTGAATACTTATGCAATCAAGAGTTTTCCGTATTTTATTTGTAAATAGATTTTTTTCCCCACTTCGACATTATGGACTATTTTGTGTAGATCAGTGACAAAAAATCCTAATTAAATCCATTTTAATTCCAGGTTGTAACACTACAAAATGTGGAAAAGACCAAAGGGGGGTGAATACTTATGCAAGGCACTGTATATATATAACTATTATAAAATAGTTTTGCTGGTAAAGAATCTACATTAAAATGTATCAATATGTAAACACTCATAGCAGGGAAATAATGAAGCCATGTTCGGGTTTATCCACTAAGTACAAATTGTAAGAATGCTTCAGAAGCTGTTAATTTATTGTACAGTGTATGATGACATTAACAAATTAAATCTTTATTCATGATGTATTACTACAGGTTTATTAATATTCAGCTATGGCCAAAAGTTTTGCATCACCTAGAATTTTAGGATTGAGACATTAAAAAATAAATAAATACACTACAAGAACATATTTCTGATTATTTATTGAACATCATGTAATCAAATAAGCTCCAACTATATCTCCAAAGCCTACCAGAAGTCATAATAGTAGTACAGTTTTTCATGTAAGATTTCGAAAGGTTAAATATTTATGCTACACCTGCTGAACTGCAAGGAAGATATGTTCTGCAGTATTGCATAAGTGATGCAGAGGCACTAAAGTCATTACAATCTACTACTCTGTGCTCTAAACCTCTGCTTTTGTAAAACTTGATGCAGTAAATATGTGTTACATGTTATTCTATATAACGTTTGGAAATAAATAGTTTGCAATTTTAACAGAGTAAAACCTTATTTGATATACTCATATATGTGACTGTGTCACTGATTTATAAAAATGGCTTTATAAAATAAAATTTAAAAATGCCCTTTTGGTGCTGAACTGCAAAATCTGAATTTTTCTTCTGGTTGCTAGTTTAATAAAAAGCACAAATACAAATACATTTTTAAACATTTTATGTCATTTATGATTTTTGCTAATTAACGGAACACATTCTCTGACTAGATTCCTTTTCACTAACATTGGTTGTTCTTTTTTTCGTACCTAGAGAATATTTAATATATAACAAACACGTTGCCTATCATAACCATGGGATCTATTTTATTGATCTAAACAATGACAGACACAGAGTTAATTGATGCACTAAAATTTATAAACCTCTCTTTTAGTAGTAATGTTAATAAATAGATAAATAAATCATCCTGGGGGAAACACAAGCAGAATTACTATAAATCATTAAAATGGACCCCTATGACACCAACCTTCAGGTCATGTATTAGCATGTAATCTTTGGGATACATGAGTTCATTTGCAGTATGATATTTCATACTAATAATAGCAAGGCAACAATTACCAGTAATTACCATTGCTGTAAGATATTATAAAGTTGTCTGTATTGTAATATATTTGTATATGTACAGAATTTACCTGTTGGGACTGAGCTTTGGGGCCGCTCAGTTTTCTTTGATGAGAGTATTTCAATTTCCGGCTTCGGTCGCCTTGTTCCATGAGACAGCATCTTGCTTGATATTTCTTTCTTGTTAAACATCTCTTGTTTTGAAAACAATGATGCTGACTGAATAAGATGTTTTCCAGAAGCAATATATGGTAGAAAAATGTTTCCTTTTTGTAAAATAAAATTAAGGCCAAGTTCCAGTCCAGACAAGGCCACATGGTGCCTTTCATGATGCATAGCATCCTTTTGTGAAACATTTTTTTCTTGTGTGTTTGTTGTCGTACACAACCTTTCCTGGTTTGAGATGCTGATAAAAACATGGATATGTTTGGGCAACACATCAACGTATCTGTAATTATGTTCCCTGTTTCCTCTTCGGCTGTGAATTCTCCAAATACATTTCTTGAAAAGTTGAAAGCCAAGGTCATGCTTTGTTCACAAATGGATTCTTGACACCCACTTCTCAACTAATCATTGACAATAAATCTGACACCTTTAGAGAAGACACGTCATTTAAAATGGACAAACTAGACTATGACAGCACAGCCAGAATCCCATATACTCAAGCGATAAACAAAGGGTGTATTGAGTGTACTATGAGACAAAAGTGTTCCCAGTAGATAAAATCTGAGTCAACAGTCTCCTAGTACACCTGATGTGACCTCTAGTTATAGAGATTATATATAAGTGTTTGGTCTTTCCTTGTTTTAGGGTCTTAGGTTTTTTTTAACCACATCAGTCGACTCAGGGACAGTGCTTTTGCTATGTTAATGAACTCTTTATGATGTTTGTTTATCCAAAACGTACTGCTTTATCAAAGCATAGGCAGGATGTGAAATCCCAATGAAAAGTGAAAGGCAGAGAGTGAAACATAACAGGATATTAAACAGGTAAGAAATTACATATTAGGAAAAAATGTAGCTGATAAAGTATTTTCCAATTTGTATTACTCAATCCTAATTGTTTTTAGTGTCAACCAGCCTCTCTTAACTGTAGTACGGCAACCCTTGATTGGTTCCACAATAGAGTTACCTTGCATCTGTGTGATGACAACTCTGTATCTTCATTCTTATTTCCTTGTTGACATTAAAAAAAATACTGTGTTTCTTTCAGAACTAAACATTTGAGACCTACATACTAGCTAATTTAAGTGCAAAACAGATCAAATGTAAGGACATTAATGAAAACCTCCTAGAGCTCATAAACCTGCTCTATCAGACCTATTTTCACTATATTAAATTGTTTTAGGGGGTCAGAAAATCAGCAGGGGGGTTAATATAAATAGCGGCTGTATTAGATATGCTGCTATCTAAACAGACCTTGCTGTGTGGAAGACTGCGTGCAGAACGTCTTTGTATGTGTAACGGGCAGTGTTGTGCGATACACTGCCATTACAGATTCTGTCCCGTCCTGAGGTTAAAAGCTCTAAAACCATGAATGCAGATGAGCACGATTACGGGTTTGCATCCAGCCCCCGTCCTGTTACATATGCATCTACTGAAATTGCCCAACCACCATAAGATTAACTTATATACAATGGAGCAGGATACTCCCTACCATTTGTGATACTCTGACAGATATATATCTTTGTGTTTGGAGGTGCCAGTTTTTTTTCTATCCATGAGGTGGTATTTTATAACACGGGAGAACTTGACTTTGTGTCAATCTCACAGCCCAAATTTGTATTGATGATATCCCAAAATTGCTCCATTTGCTCAGTGGATAGGGCCAGTATGAAATAGCATGACATTAACAAGCCTACACACTGCAGGGATTGTGAGAGAGTTCCTGCTGTAAAACTAGCCTGTACACCAACTGTGGGATCTGCTGGGAAGGGCGAAGAACCAGAAAGTGTGTCATGGACAGTGTTGTCAATTTAACAAATTTGTCGCTAGATTTGGCGACTTTGTTAACATGGTGGAGATTTTATGAATGAGAATGCAACGTGTAGATAATTTAGCTACTCTGAATAAAATCTGGTGACGTTCTAGCGACTTTCTATTCTAATAAATAAAAAATAAAAAAAACAGTAAATACTTTACATTTAAAGCCCGCCTCTCATACTACAATTAGCTTGTTTACTCCCAAATCACAAGCCTCCTGCTGTTCCTATAGGCTGTAAGGACTGTCACTTTGGCAGCAGATGCACTGGATTTGCCCATCGAATACAAAGCATTTTCAAAACGGATTCCCTGGTAGTTAGGATGGGACCAGCAAATCAGATGCTAGTTAACACTTAAGCAGGAAAAGAAGAGCAATAACAATTTATTGTGTGTACTTTGTTATAGTATGAGTTGGTAACCCCCCTGTCCCTTTTTCTGCTCTAGTGACATTTTTCCCCAATCTGGAGACTTTTTACCTTGGTTCTAGTGACTTTTACTGAGGAGGAGTTGGCAACATTGGTCATGGATGCCATTTACTGTACATAACAAATCAACCAGCCATGTCAGGGGGCAGTTGCATCACATTTCAACAAGATCTGTACCTAACGGACTGAATAGAAGGAAACATTACACAAAAAATGTATAATTATTTTCTAATGTGACATTTCTGTAAATATGGCTGTGAGGCAGAACTACCCACTCCAAGCTTGACATTGACATTTCTAACCCTTTTTGACCATGTTAATTATTAGGCTTCAAAGCTGGCTTGGGAAGCCTATTGTTATTATAAAGATTTAAAAAAAAAAATGTATTTTTTTTTATTATTGTTGTTTTTCCTCCCAAAACTTTAAACTGCTTTTGTTTGCACACAGTGTAACCAATCAACATGAAACTTGACAGGTATCATCCCATGTAGATTACAGTTCAGATGCAAAACAATTTCACTCCTGCCTCAACCAAGATGGAGGCCTGACGCATTTTTGGGAAAAACCTTTCAAAATCTTCTTCTTGGGAACCGGTGAACCAATTGATCTGAAACTTAGCATATGTCATCAGCAACCAAACCCACTTCTAGTTTGCAAAGCAGAAGGTGCTGCAATAAGTTTTACTAGCAAAATGGACGGGAGCTTCCAGGGGGCAGCGCTCAATTGGCCGAGCTCTGCCCGGGAGGAGGGAGGGCTAGGTCGGCCAGGGTGTCCACGGCCCACCGTGCACCAGCGACCCCTGTTGTCTGGCCGGGCACCTGCGGGCTTGCCTGTATGCTGTCAGAGAGCTGCATTGTCCTCCGACGCTAGTATATGTGTATACTGTATGTGTGTGTGCACGTGTATATATGGACACTCTTACGAAAAAAAGACAATTAAACATTCAGTGGATACTTGAACTGCGGTATGCTCAACTAGCCACTGAAGCGGAACAGCGAGGATGGAGAGTTCGGGTTTACCCAGTGGAAGTGGGTTGTCGAGGATTTGTGGCACACTCTACAACCCGGTTTCTCAGAGACGTCGGATTCAGTGGCCAAGAGTTGCGTCGCACAGTGAAGAACTTATCTGAAGCAGCAGAGAGGAGCAGCAACTGGCTGTGGTTGAGACGGAAAGATTCTGGCTGGGGACAGGTAAGTAAGCTGGGCTGAGTTGAGTGGGGGACGGAGGGGGGTGATGCTGGGACGCCAGAATCACCGTCGAGCCCTCTTGAGGTGTCGTGGGCTAGTCGACGAAACACTGAGGATGGAAGGTGCCCACTTGAAAACCCCAGAGATGTACCCTACTTAGCTCAATCCAGACGGTTGTCATGCTGATGCGCTGGGGAGGCCGCACTTTGGTTGATCCCCGGAGCCAGCATCGCAGCCGTTGTGTGTGCTGATGCGCCAGGGAGGCAAAATAAGCTGATCCCTGGAGCCAGCATTACACTTCAGCCATTAACACCAGACAGAAGGATATCTACATCATCATATGGAAGGAAACGTAAATGGAGGGAGACGCATATGGATCACATTAGTTTACTGTAAAGCTACGTCTTAGTTGGTGCTTATCTTGGCGAGAGCCGAGTTCAAATCAGCATGAAGTTTTAACATCTACTCTCGTGTAATGGAAATCTTGAGGAGACTAGCGGCGCCAAATCAGCCAATCATAAGCCCAATTTTAAAATGGGAGAAAATAATTACTGAATAAAGAATAAAAAGATTAATACATTCCAACATTACAGGGGCGTAGCTAGGATTAGATTTTTACTGAGGCAAAAAAAAAAAGTTGAACAAACCTCTTGCAGATCCTGTTCATGCTATCATCTTATAAAGCCTGGAAACTTTTTGCAAACTGCAAAGCAATATTAAGTCCCTTGGATGATGATGTTAATGTTAAAATTTGATGACCCATATTATTTCAAAGATTAAAACTAATTGTCTCCAAGCAAAACCACAGCAACCTAAAATGACCATATTCACACTGTCAGAAATATGTGATTTTAAAAGGACAAGAATATAACATCAATATTAATAAGTAGATGGGTTCATACCTTTATTGACTTGCATTTGATTCACTGCTACTTAAGTTGCCTTACACTGCTGGGACTGTTAACTGCTGCTGACTGGTAAGACTGGTGCTGATACTGCTGTGACTGGTGCTGACACTGGGACTGGTGCTGACACTGGGACAGGTACTGACACTGCTGGGACTGGAGCAAATTTATAGAGGGAAGCACATGCTACTCCAGGACACAGGAATGAGCCATTGCCTAGCTAGGGCTGAATCAGATTACATGTAAGGCTGCCTATCTGCAAGGAGGCTTTGTAAATTGTACTTGTTCAGACACAAAAAACAAATGAGCACCATAGATACTGTAACTACGCGAGTTGAATGCAGTGTAGGTGAGCACAAAGAAACATGCCACGTCATTCTGATGAACCTTTATTCTCCAGATTGCCAAGAAACACACACGAGAGGGAGGGGTGCAACCCAGATAACCCTGATCTCCTTATCAAATCCACAGTGTATTTTTTCAGTTTCAGTACTTTTATGTACAGATCATTTACAGAACATGCACTTCAAGGGCACAGACTGTATAGAGAACATACCATAAACCGAGACCAGAATGCTTAAGGTTGTGTCAGCCAATTGGAACACAGATAGCAATTAATTTATTATGCTGCAACAGCACACATCTGACTAAAACCATGTTAATATACCCTAAGCCGACCAGTTAGACTGCTAAACATATTATTATTTATTTCTTAGCAGATGCCCTTATCCAGGGTGACTTACAATCGTAAGCAAATACATTTCAAGTGTTACCGTACAAGTAATAATACAAGAGCAAGATAAATACAAGATAAATACAATGACAACATATCGCCATTCAGTCAGCTACAGACCCAGATGAAACTTGCATCACAATTGAATTTGACACAAAGTATGTGCCATGGTTGAATTTTTACACACCACACCTCAGTTTTGTTACCAAAGCTCTATACCCTGTGCCTCTGTGCTGCACTAGACCATCTGCCACTGAGCTCACAATATCTGTTCTTTTTAGAACTGTATGGACAAGGAACCGCAACCTTTAATATCCAAAGCTTTGCATAAATTAAATCATGTTGTGGAATAATTACACTTAGTCAGCGCAAACATTCTTGCTTACTAATTCTGTCTGCATGTAAACGTCTCTGATGCTGACACGTGATTATTCCATATGTAAATGCACGACATACAGTAGGTATATTAAGGTATGACTTCTGTAATTTCTATATTGTAGGTTACAGGGCAAAGGCACAGTGAATAAGACTGCTGCCTCCCACCCAACAAACTTTAGTAAAAAGGTAAACACGGTGGATCTGTCACGTATTTTACAGTGGGTATTTTGCATCTGTATGGTTTTGTATGGTTTCAGTACCTTTTATTTTATTTTATTTTTTTTTAAATGTCATTTATTATATTCTACCAATTTGGAATGGCCAATTATGTTAGGCTCAGCTCACCGCTACCACCCCTGCGCTGACTTGGGAGGGCGAAGACGAACAGACACTGTCCTCCGAAGCGTGTGCCGTCAGCTGGCCACTTTTTTTCACACTGCGGAGTCAACATGCAGCTACCCAAGAGCTACAGCGTCGGAGGACAACGCAGGTCTCGGGCAGTTTACAGGTTAGCCCGCAGGCGCCCGGCCAGACTACATGGGGTCGCTAGTTCACGGTGAGTCGAGGACACCCTGGTCAACCTAAACCCTCAGAAGTCTCATTTTGACTATATTTCAGGGGCGGCGCCAAGCTTGGCCTGAGGGCCCTGGGCCCACCCAATTATGGAGCGATTGACAATTAAAAACATTTCATGCCAAACCGTATCAGACTGTAATCCGCTGCGGCGAGTCTAGCTCATCCTTGTGGTTCAAAAAATATATCCGTCCCACCCACCTCAGCAGCGTTGTCATGGTTATGAAAAAAAAAAAAAAAAAGATTGGTGATTGGACGGCTGAGATATGAGATCTTACGTTTTCGATACTACAGTATCGAAATGACAGCGCGTCAGACAGCATACATACAGGAACTTTTCTTTCATTGCAAGGCATGCAAGCAACCAGCTTGTGCAGCTGCTGTTTAGTTATTTTTTTACATTTGCAATTAGCTATCTAAGTACCTACACAGGGCAACAGTGTGGAGTAGTGATTAGGGGCTCTGGACTCCTGACTGGAAGGCCGTAGGTTCAATCCCAGGTGGGGGGCACTGCTGTTGTACACTTGAGCAAGTAAAAACCCAACTGTATAAATCGGTAGTTGTATGTAAAAAAGTGATATCTCGTAACAATTGTAAGTCGCCCTGGATAAGGGCGTATGCTAAGAAATATAATACAGAATGTTTAGCCAACTTTGCAGTAAACCATAACTATATTTGTGTCTTCCGACAAATTTTGGAAAAAGAAAACGAACCGACGAATCAACAAATGCGCCAGTAATGTAAGTACCTACATTTCATTTTATTTCGATTTTACAATTGTGTATGTAGTCCTACTTATAACCAGTTTACAGCTGGTTACACAATATTTTGTTTTAAAGTGCTTATTTTATTATAGTTTTTCATTTTTTGAAGTCGTGCTATGTTATTTTTGTAAATAATGACTTTGTTTTCACAATTTTGTATCTGTGTATATATATATATAATTTTATTATAATTTAGCTTGTAACTTTATCTCTATCTGCCTGTAATTATATATATGTTTATTATGTTTTCTTGAGTAATAAATAAATATACAATTTATTAATAATTTGAAGGTATCTGTGATTTTAAAACTTCAGAATTATTTCTACGTTGTATTAGAAATGTAAAGAAATACAAAAAATTGGGTTTTGTCATTTAACTTGTCTGTTAACTTTTCTCCCGTGGAGATGATTTATTTTAAAGGCAGCAAAATATGGAAATTGCACGTTCCTTTTCATTAGCGTGTCAACATAAGTTTAAAAGGTTTACAAAACCTAAACATGTTGCTCAATGTGTCACTCAAGGTTGTTTTAAAAAAATCTTTTTTTTGTCTGCTTGTTGCGTTTTTTCAGCCAACGCAATATCTTTCTTTAGCTGTACCTGAGAAAATGCAGTGAAAACGAAAACAGCCATATTTAGCTGGAAACGAGGTATTCTCAGCACAGCTAAGATTTTAGTTTTGGTTTGAAGGCAGCAGGAGCTTAGCCTGATTTTCAATTTTTGCTTGACAGACGCCCTTATGCAGGGCGACTTAAAGAGGTAACAAGTTATTACAATATAGCTAAGAGATTACACTACAGCTAAGAAAAAAAGCAATACAGCTTTTTATGTTTGGGGATTCTTTTAGTTTCTGTTTGCACTTTGTCAAATGAAACGGTTTTTGCAGTTATTGTGCACAGTGTGTTTGTTTCTATGTATGCTTATGTGTTTTGTATTTGTAGTGTATACGTGCAACTACTGTTATAAACTGCAAAACATGTTCGCCTTGCTTCACTAGACACCATTCATTGCATTGCTCACGTTCCTGTGACGTCAGACCTTTTGGTACTTGCCCGTCCACCAGGTTGGGGCCCACCCAAATTTCCATTCCTAGCTACGCCCCTGCTGTATTTATCTGAATTGTGCTCCACTGGTAAAGTATCTCACTCTTATTTTTATTGTAAGTGGTTTGCTGTGTAAATTTCACTGGTGATTTACATGTCCTGTAAGGAGTTATGAATGTGCATTTTTTAAATATTTATGAGAGACACACTGACCTTGCTCCACATGTGCTGGGTCCCTTTCTGACTTCCTCATATACTTATGTCATAGGTCATGGAGTCCTCAGCAAATATGGTCTAAAACGGCAGTTTGATGTCAGTTACACCGTAGGACGCCATTGTACCATTCTAAAATAAAACACTCTGGAAAAAATCTCTGGATGTTTAAAATGCAAAAAGGAAGGAAACCTTCAGGGTTTGAAAAGATACTGAAGGTTACCTAACTGCACTGTACAGGATTGTTACGTGAGTAGTTATTCACTTAATTAATGTAGGATCCAACAGTACTTACAAGTCTCTTTCATGCTGTCATATAAAGAGAACGCTGCAGCTCATCGAAGGCCTACAAAAAATTTAAATTAATTAAATTCTCAACATACTGTACATGATACGCTAACAGAATGTTGGCAGATAATAAGACATCAAGCTGTGGGTCATGTTAGAAATCCAGTGGTACTCCCTAATAATCTATTGGCCTGTATGCCAGGATGGCTGAGGGTTATTGAGACTCAGACAGTCGCTTGGGTTTAAACGCTGGGGCACACATTTATTAACCAAAATAAATCAAAGGGACAGACAAAACACAGCTCACAGAGCCACAATAAAAAGGTTAAACAAAACAAGTCACAAACACAAAATATGAACAGAAAATCCCTCACCAAAATCTCACACTATCCCGGTGAGTTTACTTATATACAGAGGAGCGTTTGTCTCTCTCCATGTAGCTCCAAAACCTTACTTTACAAGAGCTTCTAGCTCCCTTTTTATATCATGTGGCTGTTCCCAATTAGAACTAATTATCTAATTTGAGAACAGCCACATTCTCACATGTATTTGGCAGGAATAGGAATTAACCCCATCCTTGCCAACCACCACCACCAACATCCAAACAAAACATTATTTACAAGCAAGGCTCTGCCCTACCACATTATTTACACCACAGCCTGTAATAGAATAAAATAGTCTGGCAGGTAAGAACACATAATTTATGACCAAAAACATGTCAGGCTACTTTGCATCCTAGGATTTTGAATATAAGGAGCAGATCCCAAGCGGGGTAGTAATTACATTTGGGTACAAGAGCTTTCTTTAATTGCAGCATTTTTTTCCTTTTAAATGTGGAACTCTTTCAAATATAAGTGAAGCAGTTTAATGGCCATTGACTATTGCCAACAGCTTATTTGTAGTTGCTAGGAGATTCTAAGTGGATATAGTGAAAGCTTCACAGACATACAACAATCAGTTTATAATTATTAGATTGACCAGATGTCCCGGTACAGTCCCGGTTTTCCATCAAAAGTCTGAGTGTCTTGACGTTTTGCTCATAATTTCTGGTTTGCAGCCACTTCATGGCTAAATACCTTTTATCAAAATGAAATAAACAACCACTTTTAGTTTATGGAACCAGCAGTGAAAACAAAATAAAATAAAAAAAGATACTAGGGTAATAAAGAACATTATTTGAATTCATTGATTAACACAGGCGTACGTGCCTGTTCCTCAGTGCGCCATGCGTTTTCATTTAGTTTATATTCCATATGAATCTACAATTGTGTGTAATATAGTAATTTTGTAGATGTTCAGTTAACCCAGACAGAGCAGCGAGAGGTTGCCATCATTGGAATCCACCAGGTTAAACCACATCAAGAACGTCAATAGAGCGAGTGAGAGGACGGCTGTTTAAATATCCATTAAAATAGCCCCTATTTAAATGGTTTAATTAATCTTATGTCCCAGTTTTCAGTTTTGAAAATGTGGTCACCATAATAACAATGTAACTGTTAAAAGCTGAGAAAAGGTGAAGCAAAACTAGGAAACCTGCAAGAAGTATGCAATGGAGACGGCGGACGGCGAGAACCACCTTCATCATTGAGCATACATATTTGTGATTGCGTCAACAACGAAGTCCATAAAACCCTGGCATGTGTGAAACAGAACTCTAGATCAAGCTCGGTGTGCATTAGGCAGACAAGTTTCATTATACAGATGACCCTGGGTAAGTCTCCTATGGTGTGAATTATCCAAGCCAAATGTGATGCCAGTCTTGCTACTCTGCATTGTGCAAATCAAAGAGAAAGAATACTGCATTTTAATGTATTAAAATGAGATATGTGGTTGGCCAAAACAAAGCCTACTGTGTATACTATTTATATGGAACAAGCAACCCAGTAATTTGATTTGTATAGGCGATTTAGGATTTCTGGAATTTTCATGAGGAATACAAGGCTGACTGTATTCCTCTCATGAGGAATACAAGGCCGACTGTGTAAATGACCTCTTTTGTTGAATCAATTGTGTAGTGATTATTGTCTGACCATCTACACTGCTCCAAAAAATGAAAGGACCAAACATTAAATATGGCAAAATGAACATACAGTCCAAAAAAGTTAAAGCCAGGTATACCTTTTGTGTGCTCTTCAGTGAATTGTGACAGCTGTTGAGATGCATTTTGCAATGGCTGCCCCCTTAAAAGCAGGTACCTTCATTTAGACTTCAGATTGGATCATTCGTTAAGTGGCTGCTCTGGTGATAGCATTGTTTGTTCTTCTTGGTTTGAGAATAATGGCTTCACCATGACTCACTTATGGTGTGGGGAGGCACCTGCATAGAAGGTCGAACAGGTCTTATAATGCTTCCAAGGGGTGGATTTAAAACTACGTACATATACACAGTCTTGGACCTTGTAGCAAGACCATTTTCTAGTGCAATTGGCTCTAAGTTTGTTCAGATGCAAGATAATGCCTGTTGGACTGGCCAACATTGTAACCCTTCATGTGACATCAGAGAGCGGTGTTACACTGACTGAAAAATGAGACAGGATCCCCCAAGACGTCATCCTTCGTCTGATTAAAAGCATGCCTCGTTGATGTAGAGACTGCACAGGAGAGGAGCCCATACTTAATACTGAGAAATTAATCTGGACCGTTTTCACACTGTATGAAAAATTGATCTCCACGGACCAAGCCTTTATGCATTTTCATTTCCATGGATCTCATGCTCAGATGTGTTTCACTGATGATACGCACATATAAAAAATGTATTTGCAGTATCTGTTAATTCAAATGTTTAAAAGGTGCTCCTTTAAACTACTCAAATTTGATTATTGCTAATGAGCTGTTGCTCCTTTCATTTTTTTTAAGCAGTTGTATGTACATTATTTAACTACAGGGTGTACTAGGAAACACTCTTCCAAGTTGTTAAAATCCAAGTTTGTCTCTAAGTACACTTGATGCATTTTTCTTATAGGTTTTATGAGACAAGTGCTGCGAGTTTTTAAGGGCCTGGATTTTAATTAAATATGTTCTGCTTTCGCTCTGTGTCTAAATGCATCTAAATTATTAATTCAGTTGTAGGTTGTGCTGTGCCTTTGTGATGTCTGTATATTAAAACGTTACCAATTTGGAATACCGTAAAACTTTAAATAAACGCCCCAGCGTTTGCCTATTGGAGACCGCCGACTATTTGTGACTCAGTGTTTATTATGTAAGATCACTAACATCTGAAAATACTTCAGATGCAATCAGGAAAAAGCTGCCTGCACACAACTTTATAGAAACGACATAAGTAAATTACAACATTCCAGCAACATCATTAAAGGTTGTGTCAGTGGGTAATGACAGTTTGTATTGTACACACTGTCACAGATGGTTCTGGCACGTCCCTTTTGTGCTATAAGTCATTAGATCCTTTTGCGTGGAAGGCCTCTGTTGCAAGGGTGTGCGGTACTTTGATGGACCCAGATTCAGTTAAAACGTGTTTGCCCACTGACGATGGGAATGAGAATGTAGAGATGGGAGTCCAGCTAACAAGATTTAAGTTTTTGCAGGTATCAAGTAAAGACCCAGGTTGCCCACACCTGTGATGTAAAATGCTGGATGCACAGGCCTGTCGTGGTGTTCGCATGGCCACTTCAAGCTGAGCCAGGAGGAGAATTCAAATCTTGCTGGGAACAAGCTGATTTACTGGATATGGATTGGATGCTATAGAATGAAATATATTGCTAATAGTAATGTTGCAGGATTCTGTATTGTGTATCCTTTTGAATAAGTCTGTGTAAGGTCTGAAAAAGAGATCTCCTGGTATCAAAAGGTCAGGCCAACCTGCTGAAAGTTCCAAACCTCTCTTATCAGACAAAAGCATCTTTTTTAATTAGACTCATTGAAACAGCATTGAAACATTCTGATCCAGCGAGACAGAATGGCAAACTATGGAACAGAGTTAATATGCTAGAAGCAATCAAACTAGGTTTGATTATAGTAAGAAAAAAACAAATGTATAGTTTAAATGGATTATCAGTCATGTATCTTATTTGGAATAAGAATTAAGACTTGATCTAAAATGCGCCCTTGAGTAACAAGCAAATATTCTAGAAAGACTGAAATAATACAGCTATTAGAAATGTTATATTTGAAAAAGCAAGACAATAAGACAAAATAGTATACTTTAAATATACAGTGAACCGATTTAAGGAAAATAACTAATTTTGTAACCTTGTTCTTACCTGCTTGTAGTAAAAGCAGTGTTGGAAATGACTCATTGGTTTTGGCCGATGAAGCGGGGATTTTTCTTTATAATGAGCGATCTCGTTAATATTAATGAACGAAATACCTTTCGGATAACAGTGGGTAGGAGTTTATATTAAAATAAACATTTTTCTATATATCACAGAAATTAATTAGAACCTGACAAGAAGAGATGGGGGCACATAGCATAGGACGGGTTTACTGAATTAAGCCAAAATTTGGTCTAAATAATGAGTATTAAAAAATGCTTATGGTCGTGTTTCATATTAATCAACACTAAAAATAGGCCAGAAGGTAGGTCGTCAACTGGATTTTGTATGAAAAGAGAAAAAGGGGTCAAACAGTTCAGTCAGAATAATACTACTGCATTCTAATATATTAGTGGTAGCCTGTATTTAGATGTAAATAACTGAACCTTCCATTAAAAGCTTAAAAGACTTCATAACAGATCAATGGAGTAAAATAATATTACAATTTCTAGAAGCGACTGTTATACTGAAGTAACTGAATTAGAAATACATGTTATAATGCCATTTAAAGTTAAACTGGTGAAATAACATATTGAGAGATGCTTGACACTGACAATGTTGTAGACAAATTGCTAAAACACATCTGAGATAATGTTCATTTAATTTAATCAATTTAAGAATTAGTTCAGTTTCTGTCTCCAACTAAACAAAAAAGTATTTTAGACATTATACTATCAATTAAAACAAAGAATATAAATGTTTAGTTTATATAAAGGTTTTACTGCAAATAAAAAAAAACAGAGGAACTGTTAGTTTTGAATATAAGACAATAAAGTGTAAACTGTAATTAATAATTTTAGTACACAGTAGACTTGTTAAAAATAATTAAATGAATAGCCTCGCCTCTACCTGCTTGCAGCAGAACAGTGCTAGATCTGGAAAGTTCATTTTGGCAGTCGAAGCGAGATTTACTTGTCATCAGCAGTTTTTAATCCAAAGCCTTTCTATAATGAGCAACATTAACTCTCTTCATTATATCATAGAAATTACTGAAAACTTGGCAGCCGAAGCAAGCATTTCATTTAAATTAGAAAAGTTGTCTACAGTATCAGTTCTTATCAGAAAGGTAGCGACTTTAATTAGGATGATGTTTGTGAGCCAAAAATGACTTCATGTGTTGAATTTGGAAAAGCCCTTACAGTGAAGTTTCATATTAATTAAAACACTTGTCTTGGCAAGTAAACAGGGTGTCTGAAACCTGCTTGTGCAGGCAAATTTTTAGAAACAGAGAGGTAAGGCTTAGTCCAAGCATGGTACAGTTAAATATAAGGCTATTATATTTAACATGTTCATTATAGCCTAAATTTAAATGAAAATAACTGAACTACCCACTGTATGCTTAGTGGTTTTTATTCAAAGGTTTATGATAAACCCCTACAGTCTTTGTCCAATACTTTGTTAACACACATTTGTATATGAAGTTAAACTGGCCCATTGAAAACACACTGAAAAGGTAACATAATATGCTGCTAAGAGGAAATATATTGTAGACCCAGGTTAATATAATCACACAAAATTGAATATATATATATATATATATATATTTGTATATAGTATTGGTAAACAAGGATTTGCAAAACGCTGGAAAATTAATAAGCAGAAGAACAAATCTGTATTGCAAAGCTCAATTGCATATACAAATGTTAATATTAATAATAATAATAATAATAATAATAATAATAATAATAATAATAATAATAATAATAAAAACAGTAAAATCCACTAAAGACAGCCCTGTAAATATCAGAACACAAGCCTGTATTAAGGTAGGCTTGCAGCACAGTAAAAAAACAAACATGGTTTTAAAATTAATAAAAGCAATAAGTATAATCTTTATTAACACATATTATATTTATTGTTCACCCTCAAAACGTGTATATTGGTAAGCATGGACAATCGATGAAAAATTAACCAGCAACAAATCTTCATTGCAAAACAACCACCTGAAATACTGTGTTAATACGAAAAAAATGCAACCCTGTAAATATCAAAAAATAAGTTCATACTGTTGGCCCACAACACACTCTTGAATGCTTCAGACTGTTTATAATGGAATTTATACCACCCATTCCAGTGCCTCCACAGTTCAGTTTTGATTATACTTTCCCATGGAAGCTTGCTAAATAATCCTCCACTTAAACAGTTGCTTGATGCAGCGAACATAAATTAATTTTAAATTTATTTTTCCCAGTTAGCTTTCACTTTGAAGGACTGGCACTTTTTCAACCTTTTGGCAAGTTTTTTTCTTATAAGTTGTATCTGTAGTCAATATTTAAAATTAGACCGGATGCTCTGAATTGTTTATACACTGTAGAAAAGAAGCTTCCTATACACTTTATATAGGACCTTTTGGAACAGTATGTTATAAATGATACAGTCAATGGTTGCTCACTTGAATTCAAATGACATTTTTTTTTGATACCCATAATCAAAAGGAGCTAAAATTTTGTAGATCACAGCTGTGTACCCAATGTAACGCCAGTCTCTCAAAGTGTTTGGTCTGCATCACATATAAACTTAAAAGAAAACATGGCTATGACTTGGCAGCCATATTAGAGCAGAGGTCAAGATCACCAGCACATCTTGACCATGGTGTATTTTTATTATACTGCTAAAACATCCATGCTTTTTCAAGCAGGCGGAATACAAGCTAACAGCATGGGCTTGTTTTAAGCAAATAATTGTTCACTGAAAATGCAGGATACCATGCACAGAAAACAAGGGCTGAGCAAGCAAGAAAAACCTTCCATCTACAAATTGAATACTTGAAAAGTCACTGACAAATCCTATTTGCATGTGTACAATAGACAACATATATGGACTGTTTGAGATATTTCTGTGAAACTTGAACCGTGAGAACTAATTTCTGTCTGAGAAGCAATCGTTCATTTTAAGGGTACAGTGAATGCAATATAAACAAAAATAAAAAAAACAATAAAAGGCAACAAAAACATACACTGTCTCAATGAGGATAAAAAAATTCTGGAGTATATGAAAATGTACTTTTAAAAACACTACACTTTCTGTAACTTGTAAGCCTCAGCAGTAAATGTGTTATTTTCTTTACAGGCTTCATGAAGAAAAAATGGTTGTTGAGAGATGCATTTGTGATCTTAAAATGATGACGGGTGTCCAAAAAGCAGCATGACACAATGCTGTGTAGAGTACATCCGTAGCAGAACAGACAGGACTCTTCAGATGTTAAAGCTTTCTCCACATCCACAGGTTCCTTTGATATTTGGGTTACTGAAAACAAACTCATTGGATAATTTGTCTTCAACATAGCCCGTTTCTATCCCCAACCTTGTCAGCTGAGTTTTTTTTCTTAATAAAAACCCTAACCCCTGATTTAAAAAATTGAAAATTTATAAAATTGAAAAATCATGCCAACATGTTCCATTATAAACTCTTTTTAAGTTCTATACATAGTTTAAATAAAACAGTCAGACTTGGATAAAAACAAACAAACAAAAAAGTATCCCAGTGGTTTGCGATTGTGTATTTAGGATAAAGTTCCAGTCGGTAAGATATTCAGCATAACGTCTTGGGGCTGGTTTCACAAACTCTGATTAGCACTAATATTGGGCTACCTAATGTTACTTTATGTAAAGTAGTCCTGCTGTTCTGGGTCTGTGTAACCAGCTGTTGTTGAACACTGCTTTTGCCTTTTATATCAAATCATCACTCTTCAGGTGACTATTGACACAAGACCCAATGCATATATTACCAGAACTACTTTCCAAAAAAATAAAATAAAAAATTATATATTTATATACTGTATACACACACACACACACACATATATACACAAGCTCCCTCGCTATAACACAGGTCTCGGGGGACACACAATATGAGTGTTATAACTGAAAAGCGTTATAAACGGGGGAGAGGGGTGCCGTGGGACACAAAACAACATACAAAATAAAATAACTACCTCTATAATGCACACATAGTGAAGCAAAAATGTATAAAACACCATGTAATCAATGCTATATTTTTTACAAAAAAAAAAGGTAACATTCCCACTCATGGATCATTTTAATTAGCAGTTTTTACACTATAAACAGCCTGGCTAAACGGCGGTTGGGAGTACATATATATATAGCTATTATACATGTTCAGAAATGGAACCCGTTTATAAACAGGCTTACCATCCTGAATAACCTCTGCTTTTCCCTTTTCCTTTGAATTTTTTGCTCAGGAACCCAAATTGAATGAAGTTAAGATTCAGATTACATCACAAACCCAGAGATGCCAATACGTGATACTTTAGTAGCAGTACTAACTGTAACAATATCTTATCTACTGGTCCCAACATCAGCACGCAGAACAACAGTGTGTAGGTTAAAGATAAATGTATAAATACTGTATTGCTTTTTTGTTATTGTTGTTTTATACTGCCCAAATTCTTTCTAATTGTCCGTTATGTGCCTTATTGGCGTTCATATTTTATTTAATCAAGCATACATACATACAGGAGGCTGTGTGGTCCAGTGGTTAAAGGAAAAGGGCTTGTAACCAGGAGGTCCCCGGTTCAAATCACCCTTCAGCCACTGACTCACTGTGTGACCCTGAGCAAGTCACTTAACCTCCTTGTGCTCCGCCTTTCGGATGAGACGTAGTTGTAAGTGACTGCAGCAGATGCATAGTTCACACACCCTAGTCTTTGTAAGTTGCCTTGGATAAAGGTGTCTGCTAAATAAATATATATTGCAATTGTGTTTTTTTTATTATTCTTATTTAAGTCATAAAAATGTATGGGTGTTGAAAGATGGGCTTGTTTTTACACTGAATGTAATTTATAGCAGTGTATTAGAGAAAAAAAAACTCTAAATTGCTCTAAATTGTACCCAGCTGAAGTTAGACACTTATTTGATATTCAGATGTGACTGAAACCTGAAGTTACACGTATTCATTATTTAGTGTTTATTGTTTAACTGATTATTTGGGATTAGAGCGCTTTCTGAAACAACATGTTTATATGATGTAATAAATCAAAAGCAAGGTTCCCCCCCCCCCCCGTATACACGTTTATTGCTGTTGCTCCCTTCGCTAAAAAGACATATTTGCAATACCAAAGTTAACGCTGCTCTTGTAGCTAGCAGTTTCCTCTTGCTGACAGCACAGTGGCTCTTGTTATGGAAGCAGACATCTTCTCAAGTATATTTACTGCCCTATCCAGCATAAACACTGGCGTACACAAGCAGTCATGCAACGTGCATCTGAACTAGAACAAGCGACTAATTCACTAACTCCAATACAATAAGACGATACTGTGACAGGCACTTGAGTGAGCCTATAAACATTGCGTTTACAGTGACCACAGTGGGGGTGGGGACTTTGTTACGAAACCATAGTAAGAAGTTTACGCAAGATACAAAATACACACATAATTTGCTGGACTGTTGGAGTCGTAAAACAAGAGAACACAGGTTGATGATGGGGTGGATTAATACCTGGAGGAACCACTTATCTCACTGTGTCACATACGGTACATAAGCCTACGCGGTTTGCATGTTTTAGAAGTTAAATATTGCTCGAATCAGACTAACATTTTAGTGGTTCTTCAAATATAAATTATACACTTACACAGAAAACAACCACGTTTTAAAAGGGAGCTGTAGACACACGCCATTTAAATGTTTAGCAGAGCACCCGCACAGTCATTTTGTTTATTATTTTTACCACGTTACAATCTCGTTTGATTTCCCAACCTGAGCTGTCTTTACCATGATTCACTTGCTTTTTACTATTAACACTTTTATATACAAACATAAAAGTCATACAAAAAACACAAACTTGATAGATCTATTTTTCTGTGTATGCTTTTAAAGTAAGTATGGACAGAGAAATGCTCTGTCAGAAACACACATTGTCTTCCATGTACTGCTGAATGCTTTTAAAGGGTATGAATTAGTATCAGAAGGATCACACTCAATTGTCAAACACTCAATTGTCAGATTATAGGTGTTTCCGCATAGTTGAAACAATAGGTACTCTACTGCAAAACTACAGGTATAGCCTCACTTTTTAATCTCTTCATCCTGTGCAAAGTTAGTACAATACTTTCATGTTTGATAATGCTACCTTTTTTCTTTTAAAACCCACTGAGAAAAAATGGAGCAAAAGGAAACCTGGAACATAGACTGATGGACTCAAGCATGAGCACTAATGGGTGGTTGATGATTAATGATTGATGGAAAGAATGATGTTGTCAGTTAAAGAGTATGATTCATTTAACAAAAGATATGTTCTTAAGGAACATAATGGAAGCAGCACTAAAACAAAAAATCGATTAGAGCAGTCTTTAATTAAGAGAGTTATGGTTCTTGTATACATCCCCTCGACAGAGGCTGTAGAGAAAAGCAAGAGAGTGCTGGTGCTGTAATAGCTCTGAATTCTACATTGCGTGTCTAAATAAGGAAAGTGGTCATTATTTCTTCTGCAATTATGTATCTCTATAATAAAACAATGTTTTTCTTCAATCTGAAATTGTCTAAGTATCTTCAATTCTGCACTTCAAATTGAAAGCCTGACAAAAATGCAAATCACAGACCATTATGTGGGGCCATGGAAATCATTCTCCATGTATACAGTAGTCCCTCACTAAACCAGACTTTCGGGAGACAGACAGGCTGTCCAAAATACCGAGGTGTCCAGTTTAAAAACTAATCACACGCACACATACACACACACACATTTATAGTGTTTATATATATACAGTACAGTACAGTTGTAAAATCAAATCAATAACTAGTGCACTTTCTTTTTACTTTAGCCTACCGGTAACACAAAATAAATCCTGCTGCTGCATTCTCTGTACACATTACTGTACAATGCAGAAATAATATGAATATTTTAATCTGAAACTAAATGATTTTAGCACACTTACTACACAATTAACACAAAACAGATCATGGTGCCGCATTAACACCCAACATTTATTTTACCATAATTCAAAGTAACACATTAAGGACAAGCATTTAGTAAACTTTAACCACTTTTGAATAAAACAAAAAGCAAAATACACAATTACTAGTAATTTAACAAATACTCTTCATCAAAAAAACAAACAAGAATATTTCATTTAAAGAATTTGTTCATGACAAAAGTATTGGCACCTCTGCTTTAGTATTTTGTGTTTCCTCGTTTTGCTTTTATGATTTGCTTTCAGACATTTATGATAATTCTTAACCAGTTACATCTTGTTGGTGAAATCCAAGGTCATTCTGTCTGCATATTTTCTTCAATTCAGATAGATTG
Organism: Acipenser ruthenus; assembly: GCF_902713425.1. Taxonomy (NCBI): domain Eukaryota; kingdom Metazoa; phylum Chordata; class Actinopteri; order Acipenseriformes; family Acipenseridae; genus Acipenser; species Acipenser ruthenus. The sequence continues at coordinate 40,602,940 of NC_081189.1, read as the reverse complement.
GATACCCAATGCTTGGCTACTGCTTTTTTCAGATCAGTCCAAAGCATTTCTATTGGATTGAGATCTGGTGACTGAGAAGGCCATTCCAGAACTTTTATTTTCCAAAAAATTCCATAGTTGACTTAGTTGTATGCTTTGGGTTGTTGTCGTGTTGGGAGATACACTGTCTGACAATCAGCCTATGAGCAGGTATAATTGTACTTTGCAGAATGTTTTGATACACGGCTGCATTCATTCGATCTTCAATCACATGAATGTCTCCAGTCCCTGAACTTTTAAAACACCCCCTTATCATGACTGAACCACCTCCATATTTAACTGTTGGTACAAGGTTTTCTTCATTGAAGGTTCCCTGTTTTTCTCCTAGCATACTGTGATACATTTTTGGGGAAACATTCATTTGGACCAGTGAATTTTGTTGAAGAATGTTTCAGATTCCTGCTGATATTTCTTGACAAATTTTAGATGGTTTGTGGTTTGCAGTGAGATCTACGTGTATATAACTCTTCTGTGTTCAGGTGCCTTTGTACAGTTCTTTCATGCACTATTAAGCCTGATGCTTCTAAATCTTTCTTTAAGTCCTTAGCTGTTAATCTTTTTTTTGGAACCTTTAGTGTGGTTTGGGGGGCAGGAGTGAGGGCTCCTCCTCCCCATTTAGTCCTGCCAATAATATCTGTCAAGCCCCTATTTAAACCCCAAGTCATGACTTGCTCTCTGCCTTGCGTTTTTCGTTTGACTGTCGTAACACAGCTGATAACCACCACTGACCATTCTACCTTCGACACTGCTGGACAAAGCATTCTCGCTCTGAATTTTTGAATGCTGAATCTGAATTCCAGAATACACAGCCCTGCAAATTTCGACTTAATCGTTTCAATGTGATTATCAATTTAGATTTGAAATGGCTACTCAGTTCACTTTTCTTTCTCTGCAGAATTGAATTCTCGAATGGTGACTGCATTTCTCTTCCTGGACAATCTGCCGATCCTGTGCTCCCGCCTGCAGCACGCTCCCGTCGGGACCCAGGCTTCTGAAGCTCTTATTATCCTCTCTGCTTGTACTGCCACAGCGCCCTCCCGTGCTGTGGAATTCTCTGTTTACTAAGTACTGTCACAGCCACTGTTTCTTCAGTTACCGATCGCCTGATTGTGTTTTGAAACCAGCTCCTCGGGGGCTCTGAACCGACAGAACATCCCTTCCAGCAGGGTATCGGTGCAGGTGGTAGTGCTCTAGTTGGGGAGTGCTTATGCCTCGGACCACTTCGTGAAATAGTCCATGGCCACGAGGATGTAGCGGTTACCCTGGTCAGTCTAGGGAAAAGTGCCCAGTACGTCGACCTCCACACGTTCCAAGGGAGCCTCCACCTGGTACTGTTGCAAGGTGGAGTGGCCTTGGTCCAGGGGTCCTTTCTTGGCAGTGCAGGGGTCGCACCGGCAGCGGCCCCAGTAGAAGCACTTTTGGAGGCAGGCCAGCATCTTGGAGATGCCGAAGTGTCCGATGCCCACTGCCTCCATGAACAGCCTGCAGCACTTCAGGGCAGAGGCTCCGTGGGAACACAACGGTGATGATTCTTGGCCGGGTCTCATCAACGGTAGAGGACTCCTTCCTTGGTCTCCAGCACGTCCCATTGGCCATAGAGTGCCTTGACCGAGGGAGAGAGCCGGACGAGGTCTTCCTTGCGGGGTCACTGTGCTGCCAACTTCCACTTAAGGCCCACTTCCGGGTCTTCACGCTGTTGCTGGCTAAGGGCTGAAGGGGCGAGGGGTGCCGATGGGTTGCTGCTGAGGTCGCTGGCGGTCCTCACCTCGGGTTCTTGCAGTTGCTCTTTTTGTTCCTGGTGGGACCAGTACTGGCACCTGGTCTCTTCGCAGGGGTGACAGGAGAGGGCATCAGCGTTGGCGTGGTGGTGGCTGGCTCAGTGGTGGATGCCAAAGTCGTAGCCTTGCAGGGCCTCGATCCCTCGGGTTCTTTGAAGGACAGGAGCCACTGGAGTGAGGCGTAGTCATTCTGTAGCTGGAACCGCCGCCCATATAGGTAGGGGTGGAAGGGCTTGATCACTTTCACCACTGCCAGCAGCTCTCGTCGAATTACGCAGTAGTTGCATTCTGCTTTCCCTAGCTTAAGTAGGCCACCACCCGCTCAGCTTCTGGTGTTTCTTGTACAAGCACTGCCCCGATGCCTACGTTGCTGGCGTCGGTGTCCAGGATGAACCCCTTATTTGGATCAGACAAAGCGAGGACCGGGGTCTGGGTCAGTGCTTCCCAGAGCTGGTGGAAGGCCTCTTGGCATTCGGGGTCCCACTGGAACTGGCGCCCTTTCTCTTGAAAAAGACTCCCGCTGCCACTGGACCAGAGCCTTGAAAAAAACTTCAGCTGTCTGCCGTTGGAGCTCGGGGGAAAGCTCGACCTAGAGCACCGGCTGCCGCTGGGCTGGAGCCTTGAAAAAGGTCATCACTCCATCCACATGCTCCTCCTAAGCAACAGGCTAACCTGCCTTCACTACCTTATGCAAGTAAAATCAGATCTCACCTTTTAAGCTAATTTTGTAACATATTTTCATTGTCAGTTTACAGCCTTGGTACGGTAATTTTGATATTGATAACTCAGCATGTAAAATAAAATGTTGCTATATAATGCAGGGTTTTTATCAGTGGAATTGAATAATTTGTTTTGCTTCCACCTTGACCAGGATAAACTCTGCTTTGACGCATGCCTCCCCCCTGATAAACTGGAATGCATTCTCGCCCTCATTCAAATCATTCCAAACCAGCCGCAACCAGTTCGAAACAGGACCTTCTTCCAGACCAAGGGAGCGTTGTGACAGTACCATGAGTCTTGCACTTCTTGATAATAAAAACAATATTTGAGCTTTATGACAATAAAGCTTTATGACAATAAATCATGTTCTGCCTAAGGTCTTCAGATAGCTGTTTACTTTTTCCCATATTGACTTATTGGTAATGACAGCAATCTTCCTATGCCTAACCATTTTATACTCTCTATACTAATGTTCAGTTACAATCCAGCATTTTCTAGACTTTTCTAGAATTAGGTTCTGCATTATCATATTGAAATGTCTAGCACTTTGGAGACAATATAATCGTAGCATCAAGGGTATGAATATTTTTGAATTAGCATTTTTGTAGTTTTGCAAAAGAATTACTAAAATAATTAATTGTAGACATCTATTTCTTGTAACTTTTTTTCCTCATCCACAAAAGTAAAACTTTTGCTACAAAAGATTTTACTAGAAATTATAAATTTCCTTTGGGGTATGTAAACTTTTGACTACAACAGTATATAATTATTAACCTCTATTTTATTTTATTATTTTGCATTGGTGGCGCAGTTGTGGGGAGCCAGGGGTCCTCTTTTCAGGGTAAGTGAAGCTCACTTTCCAACCTTAGAAGCTGAGCAGCACTTGCTTCGTCCTCCGTCAGGAAGGTTCTCCGCAAGACAAAGGGGACCCCTGGAAATCTAACTGTCTTTCGTTTTCCCATTTTCACACATCTTGGTTCCTCTTGGGGGAAGTATTGGATGCTTCCTAGCCTTGGAGGCTGATCGGTTCGATCTCACCTCTATGAGGACAGCTCTCCGTAAACCAAGAGGAATCCCTGTCCATCTCGAAGTCAAAAAGAACTTCTCTCTTATTATCAGTTCCCAAGGTTCTTCCTCCACGCAGCTCTTGTACTGTCCCGTGAATAGCTCCTTCAACGATTTGTTCTGTGGTACTTTTTAATTATTGCTCGGATTGTGGATTTTGGTATTCCATATTTCTTTGATACTGTTCTGTAGCCATTTCCTTTGTTGTAGTTTTCCTTTGTTGTAGGATATTGCAGCTGCCAGTCTCAGCTCTAACAAAGAAGTTTAAGTGTGCCAAGGTTCGATTGGAAATGACATTGGTAGAGTCACATGACGCATGTGTGAGGGAGGCAGCACCTGTGTTGAAAACTGGAAGAAAGTGGGCAGCAAAGGAAGCTGTGAAAGATGCAAAGGCTGCCCTTCGTATCAGTGATATCATGGGGCAAGTACAGCATGGAAGAGGAGGCCTTGGTCTCAGTTCAGCTCCTCCTACATGGCACAAAGCAGCCCCAGCTCAATGGAGGAAGATGGTAGTCAATGAGGTGCAAAAGCAGGAGGAGAGGATGAGGTGTGTAAAGGCAGTTTCCCATGCCAAGCAGGGACAATGGATGAGATGGGAGAGTGTGGAACAACGCAAGATCGGCAGGCGAGATCTATGGCCAATGGAACAGAGCAGGATCAGTTTCCTCATCAGGCCAACATATGATGTTCTCCCATCACCACAGAACCTTAATCTATTGGTAGGAGAGGATCCGTTGTTCCTTTGTGTTCATCGCCAGCTACATTAAGACACATTTTAACAGGATGTAAGGTGGGTCTTACCCAAGGACGGTTTACTTGGCATCATGTCCAGGTGCTGCGATGTTTGGCCTTAGCATTGGAAGACAAGCACAGCATGACCAACATGTTGCCACCAATTCCAGCAATATATGACTGTGACAGAGATCAAATGATTCTTGGTGTTAGATCTCCTTCCGGACCTGTGAGGGTGCTGTGTAAAGGGGAGAGAGTACCCTGGAAAAGATGGCCCGACAATTCATTCCCAGGGTTCGGCGGAAGTCGGTCATCTAGAAAGGGGGCGGGGCTATGGTACACTAAACCATTGAACCAGAAGGGAAACGGCGTGGCACCCGTGGATTGGAGGAGCGGGTGCACTCGTTAACCAAGGGGTCATGGTTGACGGTATATAAAGGGGACGTAGTGGTGTGATCTGTTCCTTGTGATGGTTACGCTAAAAACCAAAAGGAACTGTACTGTGATTAGTGTTTGTTTTGTTTTGTCTGTCTGTCTAAAATGCACTGTTTGTTTATTTGTGAGACTAGACGGCTAACATGATCCGGAGCTGTTGCCCACAGCCAACACTAAACCCGTACAACCCTGCACATAGTATCACGGATACATTGAACTTCACAGCAAGCACTACAGCACTCACTTTGGACTGGTGACGGTGTTTGTGTCTTGTGTGTGTATGTACTGGACTGTTGTTTATTATTATTTATGGGACTGCAACCAATATCACTGTGCAATACACACTGCTGTGTATTGCCAGCCCTCTTATTGTTTACTGTTTTGGTCATCAGACCGTTTGGATTACAATAAAACAGAAACCATTTCACCCGTACTTTGTTGTCTTTTCTTGCTGGATTACTGCAGCTGCACTTCACCTGCTCTACTAATTACTACAATGACACATGAAGAACAACATTCCTCCGTCCAGGGGAGCAACCTCCAAGAAAAGGTATTAAAACCAAAACTCGTCTAGGACAACTAGAAGCTGCTAGAGAATGGAAAATGCTGGCAGATGTTGGACAATGGCTTATTTGTCCACCTGAGATTGCCACCACTAACCTTTGACCTGATATTATCTTGTGGTCTGGATCAGCACGTCTTGTTCACCTGGTAGAGTTAACAGTGCCATGGGAGGATGCTGTCGATGAGGCGTATGAAAGGAAGAAACTTCAGTGGGCTCAACTAACAGGCTTGTTAACAACATGGCCCGGCGCAAATATAACCTTGTATCCCTGTTACACCCGACCATTACTTCTGGAAGAATAAGTAATCAGCTTCGGCAGTGACTTTTGAAATGCAGACTATTTATTATATTTGTGTTTAAAAATACTGTGTGCAGTAGATTTGCGAAACGAAAACCGCATCACTGACTAAAAAAAAAAAAAAGTAGATTACGGTAACGTTATAAAATAAGTGAAATTTGTAATATGTTATATATATATATACAGTGCCTTGCGAAAGTATTCGGCCCCCTTGAACTTTGCGACCTTTTGCCACATTTCAGGCTTCAAACATAAAGATATGAAACTGTAATTTTTTGTGAAGAATCAACAACAAGTGGGACACAATCATGAAGTGGAACGAAATTTATTGGATATTTCAAACTTTTTTAACAAATAAAAAACTGAAAAATTGGGCGTGCAAAATTATTCAGCCCCTTTACTTTCAGTGCAGCAAACTCTCTCCAGAAGTTCAGTGAGGATCTCTGAATGATCCAATGTTGACCTAAATGACTAATGATGATAAATAGAATCCACCTGTGTGTAATCAAGTCTCCGTATAAATGCACCTGCACTGTGATAGTCTCAGAGGTCCGTTTAAAGCGCAGAGAGCATCATGAAGAACAAGGAACACACCAGGCAGGTCCGAGATACTGTTGTGGAGAAGTTTAAAGCCGGATTTGGATACAAAAAGATTTCCCAAGCTTTAAACATCCCAAGGAGCACTGTGCAAGCGATAATATTGAAATGGAAGGAGTATCAGACCACTGCAAATCTACCAAGACCTGGCCGTCCCTCGAAACTTTCAGCTCATACAAGGAGAAGACTGATCAGAGATGCAGCCAAGAGGCCCATGATCACTCTGGATGAACTGCAGAGATCTACAGCTGAGGTGGGAGACTCTGTCCATAGGACAACAATCAGTCGTATACTGCACAAATCTGGCCTTTATGGAAGAGTGGCAAGAAGAAAGACATTTCTTAAAGATATCCATAAAAAGTGTTGTTTACAGTTTGCCACAAGCCACCTGGGAGACACACCAAACATGTGGAAGAAGGTGCTCTGGTCAGATGAAACCAAAATCGAACTTTTTGGCAACAATGCAAAACGTTATGTTTGGCGTAAAAGCAAAACACAGCTCATCACCCTGAACACACCATCCCCACTGTCAAACATGGTGGTGGCAGCATCATGGTTTGGGCCTGCTTTTCTTCAGCAGGGACAGGGAAGATGGTTAAAATTGATGGGAAGACGGATGGAGCCAAATACAGGACCATTCTGGAAGAAAACCTGATGGAGTCTGCAAAAGACCTGAGACTGGGACGGAGATTTGTCTTCCAACAAGACAATGATCCAAAACATAAAGCAAAATCTACAATGGAATGGTTCACAAATAAACATATCCAGGTGTTAGAATGGCCAAGTCAAAGTCCAGACCTGAATCCAATCGAGAATCTGTGGAAAGAACTGAAAACTGCTGTTCACAAATGCTCTCCATCCAACCTCACTGAGCTCGAGCTGTTTTGCAAGGAGGAATGGGCAAAAATGTCAGTCTCTCGATGTGCAAAACTGACTTACAGCTGTAATCGCAGCAAAAGGTGGCGCTACAAAGTATTAACTTAAGGGGGCTGAATAATTTTGCACGCCCAATTATTCAGTTTTTTATTTGTTAAAAAAGTTTGAAATATCCAATAAATTTCGTTCCACTTCATGATTGTGTCCCACTTGTTGATTCTTCACAAAAAATTACAGTTTCATATCTTTATGTTTGAAGCCTGAAATGTGGCAAAAGGTCGCAAAGTTCAAGGGGGCCGAATACTTTCGCAAGGCACTGTATATATATATATATATATATATATATATATATATATATATATATATATATATATATATACAGACGTGCTCAAATTTGTTGGTACCCCTCCACAAAAAACGAAGAATGCACAATTTTCTCTGAAATAACTTGAAACTGACAAAAGTAATTGGCATCCACCATTGTTTATTCCTTATTTAATAGAAATCAGACTTTGCTTTTGATTTTTTATTCAACATAATATTGTAAATAATAAAACAAATGAAAATGGCATGGACAAAAATGATGGGACCGCTAACCTAATATTTTGTTGCACAACCTTTAGAGGCAATCACTGCAATCAAACGTTTTCTGTAGCTCTCAATGAGACTTCTGCACCTGTTAACAGGTAGTTTGGCCCACTCTTCCTGAGCAAACTGCTCCACCTGTCTCAGGTTTGATGGATGCCTTCTCCAGACTGCAAGTTTCAGCTCTTTCCATAGATGTTCGATAGGATTCAGATCAGGACTCATAGAAGACCACTTCAGAATAGTCCAATGTTTTGTTCTTATCCATTTTTGGGTGCTTTTAGCTGTGTGTTTTGGGTCATTATCCTGTTGGAGGACCCATGACCTGCGACTGAGACAGAGCTTTCTGACACAGGGCAGTAAGTTTCACTCCAGAATGCCTTGATAGTCTTGAGATTTCATTGTGCCCTGCACAGATTCAAGGCACCCTGTGCCAGGCGCAGCAAAGCAGCTCCAAAACATAACCGAGCCTCCTCCATGTTTCACTGTAGGTATGGTGTTCTTTTCTTTGAAAGCTTCATTTTTCGTCTGTGAACATAGAGCTGATGTGACTTGCCAAAAAGCTCCAGTTTTGACTCATCTGTCCAAAGGACATTCTCCCAGAAGGATTGTGGCTTGTCAATATGCATTTTAGCAAATTCCAGTCTGGCTTTTATGTTTTTCTGTCAAAAGTGGAGTCCTCCTGGGTCTTCTTCCATGGAGCCCACTTTCGCTCAAAAAGCGACGGATGGTGCGATCAGAAACTGACGTACCTTCACCTTGGAGTTCAGCTTGTATCTCTTTGGCAGTTATCCTTGGTTCTTTTTCTACCATTCGCACTATCCTTCTGTTCAATCTGGGGTCGATTTTCCTCTTGCGGCCGCGCCCAGGGAGGTTGGCTACAGTTCCATGGACCTTAAACTTCTTAATAATATTTGCAACTGTTGTCACAGGAACATCAAGCTGCTTGGAGATGGTCTTGTGGCCTTTACCTTTACCATGCTTGTCTATTATTTTCTTTCTGATCTCCTCAGACAACTCTCTCCTTTGCTTTCTCTGGTCCATGTTCAGTGTGGTGCACACAATGATACCAAACAGCACAGTGACTATTTTTCTCCATTTAAATAGGCTGAATGACTGATTACAAGATTGGAGACATGTGTGATACTAATTAAAGAAACTAATTAGTTTGAAATATCACTATAATCCAATTATTTATTATCTTTTCTAAGGGGTACCAACAAATGTGTCCAGGCCATTTTAGAATATCTTTGTAGAATAAGCAATAATTCATCTCTTTTCACAGCTTCTTTGCTTTATGACATGCCAAAGGCATGCAAGTATACATGATAAAATAGCTTTTAATGTCATCACTTTTCGGGAGGAATGAAGCATTATTTCAATGAGCTGTAAAGGTACCAACAAATTTGAGCACGTCTGTATACACACACAGTGTATGTGATATTATACAGCACTGTTTATATGCCTACAATACAGCTTGCATTGAGAAAACACCACTGGAATCGGAATAAAGGAAATTATTATGTAATACAGTTCACGTGCAGTCACGGTTTTGGTAAGTAGCATTTTCAAAACCATATCACTATGTGCAGTATTAAAATAAGTAAAAAAAATATAGCAAATCCACAAAACCAACGAAATACATATTGTATATTTGACATTTTATAGTGTTCTGTGTAACACGGGCCATCGTTTAACCTTGAAAAAAAAAAAAAAAAATACAGTACCTGAAGCAGATACGCGTTTATCATATCAACAACATCAACGTGTGTTGTAAAAATAAAGCAACGATTGTTTTGAAAACTGTCCAAAATATTTACTTGGGGGCTAAGAATGAAAAATGTCAAGAAAAAAAATGCCATTTTTGATATGGAAATTGTCAAAATAAAGGGTAAGCTGGAAGGTAAGAATTTACCAGTCAGGACAATGGCATTTAAATAATACTACTATTAAACTGTATCTGTTAGTAATGTGGTTTCTTCTAGCAGTTTTCAAACTGGGGTACACGTACCCCTGGGGGTACACGAGACAAATTCTGAAATGGCAGACAACGCATTTTATTTAGTACCACTTGCCAATCTGTTGCAAACTTTTGTCATGTAATCAACGTTTAGTCGCTAACACCAGACTGACGAGCTGTGACAGAGCGTCCAGTGCACACGTGAGTAATTTACATATTAAATATCTACGTTTTAAATAAACCCTGTTGTTTGAATGTCATATAAACAGTTGGTCTGTCTGGGATAAAACTAATTTTATTTCCTCTGTGTGTTCGTGCCTGCAAATCGATATTCATTTTTTTCAATGACCCGATTAGTCTATTGTAACTTAAGTAGTTCATTTCAAAATACAGAATGTATGGCCAGTCAGAAACCGCAGTATTGTCATGCGGTCTAGTTTGACAAGCCGTTACGTCTGGTGTGAGAGTTTTTAGCTTTCAATCCAGTGAAAAAAATGTGGCTTGTTGGCTCAATACTACTACATTACTAGCAAAGGGCGATCAAGACGAAATACCGTTAGAGATTAAAAACGCCAAAAATGTCTTGAGACACCTTGGTTGTATCTACAGCTTTACAGTTTTATTTGTTGTTCTTCAGAAATAAAAGGTCAGTAAACTCTGCTGGCATATTTAAAACAAACAAAAATAAGAAATGGTGGTTGGTCCTGAATTATCAAATATATTGACCCCCTCACCGAAGAAAATATCCCCCTAAAATTTAGAGTGGGGGCCACATTGACCCTCAGTCTGTAAGTCCTGGAGCAAACACTGTAGGTGCATATAATTCTGTAAAACTGAAATCATGGTTTCTAATACTACATAAAAAGAAAATATTACACTACTTCCTGTATGACGGCTGCATTGTACTCTATTGAGCGTACACGTCTGCCTCCTGGTTCTGTGCCTGCATCCAGGAGCTGTGTTGTAAACACAGATGCAGTTCCATTGAATACTATTATGTAAAAATGTGCAAACTGGTACATGCAAATCTGTAAATCCGAAATATTTTTTTTCTAAATGTAATATAAAAAAATATATATATAACATACGTTTCATATTAGGCACATAAGTTGTTATCCTACCTGTCATTTCAGTTTGCTGTGTACATCTGAATGCAGCTTGCTGTATTCCAATCAAAGTGACTACTTTCAATACTAAATATTTCCTTCTGATATATTCCCAGTTGCATTTCTGGAACAAAACAAAGGATTGATGTCTTCCAGGTACATTGAGAAATAAAGCATAGGCTTTCACTGAGTTGGTATCTTGGTCCAATTGTACAAATCCACAATCATAGCAATCTCTGTCTCGTAGTCAGTCTACAAAGAAAGGCTTGAAATAATAAAAAAAAACATGTGTTATGAGGAGGGGGCGTGTCTTGTTTGCTGCATTTACAAAAAAAATAGAATATCTTACGTTATATTAAAAAAAAAGTATTGTAATGCATGGGTCAAATTGACTCACATGGCAGTTCTAGAATAATTTTTGAGATTCTGGCACACACATACAATTTACAATGGAAGAGTAATTAACATTTTAAATCCAAAATGGGTCAAACTGACCCATGTGGGTCTTCAAGTGGGTACCTTCCATCCTTGGTGTTTCGTCAACTAGCCCACGACACCTTAACAGTAGAACCCCCCAAAGAAGTACCCTACTCAGCTCAGTCCAGACTGCTGTCATGCTAATGCACTAGGGAGGCCGCACTGTGGTTGATTATTCCTGGAGCCAGCATTGCAGCCGTTGTGTGTGCTGATGCGCCAGGGAGGCAAAATAGGCTGATCCCTGGAGCCAGCATTACACTTCAGCCATCAACACCAGGCAGAAGGATATCTACAACATCAGATGGAAGAAAACGTTAGTTTACAGTAAAAGAAGCTATGTCTTAATTTGTGCTTATCTTGGCGAGAGCTGAGTCCAATATCAGCATGAAGTTTTAACACTTACTCTCGTAATGGCAATCATGCTACGAGTGCTTTTCTCAAACGTGAATCCAAGTCCTTTATCTTGACCATCTTCTGTTGTGTTGCCAAACCGTTCATCTTCAACAGATGTTGAAAATAATGACCTCTTTTTTTGGCTACTGATTTTATAATTAAACGATAGTGCCCTGCTGGTGCTCTACTGTGTGGTAGTTGTCTGCGACTGGAGTTATGCGTCTTGCGCCGAAGGCAATAAATTAATATATTTAAATTATTTCAAGTACATTTTTACAGACTTTTAATGTAATGGTGCCAATACATTTGTCTTGAACAACTATTTGAAATTGCAAGTGCTTTTGTTGAATGAACAGAAATTGTGTGTTTTGGTCTTGTCATATTATGTAGTAGCTAATGTTCACTAAATGCTTGCATTTAACATGTTTTCTAGAATTATCTTTATGAAAGGGTAGCATTGTGGCAAAGGCTGCTGAATGTCAGGAAGAAAGCTGCAGTTTTAGCACTGTTGCACACTTTTATTAACAAATAAACACAGCAACAAAAACAAACAGAATGAATCATTTTAACACTAGAACCGCCGCTGTTATACTCATACCTAGAACCACTGCAGGCGGTCATTATGATGGTTACATTTTAAACAACATCAATATTAAAATCAAAGACAAACTATCAGATACAATTCAAAAGTTTTATCCAAGTATGTCATATCAAACATCTGAACAGCCGAAACACAATTTAAATGAACAATTAAACATAAAAAAGGTTTATTTTCTAACTTATCACATATAATTGCAGAATGGTTTTTGGCATAATACTTCATTGGCTATTTAGCGCATCACTACAGAAGTGGAACATAGACATCCTTTAGACTAGAGAACAAAACTGAACGTGGTAATTGTAAAGTATTTTGTTCACATTTTTTACTATATAACATTATATTCAAAATAAAAACATGTAAAAGGCAGTCAAAATGACTGCTCTGGTGGTTCTAGGTGGGCGGGTTTATAACTTCCTCATTTTCGTGATCCTGTCTTTCAGATGGCGTCAGGGTATTTAATACATGTATTTAGGAAAAGTCATATACGGACAACCGTATAACATTCAGACACGCAGAGTAATTTAAATTTGAAAACCTCAAACTGTCAAAATGACTGTCGTGGCGGTTCTAGTGTTAACAAACTCTCTTCACTCTTCTGGCTGGGCAATCGCCTTCACTTAAACCTACCTCCCCCTAAACTAGCCCACAAACAAAGGATCTATTTTCCCTTTTACACCATGTGGCTGGGGCTTGATTGACCATCAATTAGTCAAACAAGACCCAGCCACATTCCGCACATGGATTTGGCAGGGATGAATTAACCCCATCCCTGCCAAAACTCAATTCAAAACGTTATTTAAACGAAAAACACTATTTACATGTGCAAGGCTTCTGCCATGCCACAATCTTATATTAAGTGTAGGATTCCAATACTTGTGTGCAACTGTACTATACTGTACTTCTGTTTATTTTTGTCCTGTCTTTAGCATTATTGTTATTATTTATTTCTTAATTATCCTGGGTGACTTACAATTGTTACAAGATATCACATTATCTTTACATACAATTACCCATTTATACAGTTGGGTTTTTACTGGAGCAATCTAGGTAAAGTACCTTGCTCAAGGGTACAGCAGCAGTGTCCCCCACCTGGGATTGAACCCACGACCCTCCGGTCAAGAGCCTAGAGCCCTAACCGCTATGTATAATGGTTTCCTTTTTTTTTTTTATATATAAATTTAGTCGTTGCCAATTTTTTTTTTTATTATTATTATTTTCTCTGAATTTGGAATGGCCAATTATTATTTGAAGCTCAGCTCACTGCTACCACCCCTGCGCTGACTCGGGAGGGCGAAGATGAACACACGCTATCCTCCGAAGCGTGTGCCGTCAGCCGACCGCTTTTTTTTTCACACTGCGGACCATGCAGCCACCCAAGAGCTACAGCGCCGGAGGACAACACAGCTCTCGGGCAGCTTACAGGCAAGCCCGCAGGCGCCCCGCCAGACTACAGGGGTCGCTGGTGCGCGGTGAGCCGAGGACACCCTGGCCGACCTAACCCTCCTCCCCCCGGGCGACGCTCGGCCAATTGTGCGCCGCCCCCTGGGAGCTCCCATCCTCGGTCGGCTGTGGAATAGCCTGGACTCGAACTCGCGACGTCCAGACTATAGAGCGCATCCTGCACTCCACACGGAGCACCTTTACTGGATGCGCCACTCGGGAGCCCTTGTTTTGTTTTTTTAAAGAGTGTCTGTTTGAATCATGCAATTCATAGTGACCTAGCATCAAATTTGACTAAATGTAAACATTTTATCAAAGCTAATACATGTCTTACAATTTGCAAATAAACCTCCAGAAACCAAACCAGGTGTAACGAATGGCCCTTTAATCAGTATGTGTGAAAACCGAGTTTAGTTATCCCATATTTCCATTAACACCAAAAAAATGATTTGTAAAACTGTAAAAATCAAATTTTATAATCACCTTAAGAACACAATCTAATCAGATTTTATAAAAAGAGTGTTACTAAACTGAAGGACACCGAAGTACACATATTAAAGTGTGAAGGACAGTAGTTTTTCTAAGGAAAGGTGTGATAAAACTTTTCCATTGAAATAACCCAGTCCTTCACACATTTATATTGAGAAAACCATGTCCTTCACACTTTTCCATTGAAAAAAAAGTAGCACCCAAAAGATTAAAGATTGCCTCTATCCATCATATTGTTGCATAAATACCATTTTTTAATTCCTATACTTGATCGACCAAAGTGGTTTGGAGAGAAATATTTCTGCAAGCCTGAACGAGTCCCAAGTACAAAGCGTTTTGATCTCCATCCTGTGGCTGATGGTAGGAAGGCATTAGACATTCTATGACAGGCTTAACAACCTAGGACCTTGTGTATGTAAAAGTTGTTCTAAAGAGGTAACAGAAAGAGATAAGAGATAATTTCATAGTTTTCAGGTTCTATGAAAAACTTAAGTTGTTACACCCAAGCCTGTGGCCTGTAAGATAAGGATAATTGCCGTGTGGTGCAACTACATATAGTAAAATTCAATTCAGAATTAATCATTATACATAGGGAGAAAAAAGTGTGTGTAAAGGCAAGTACAATGCGATGAACCATTATCTGCACTATACACGCTTGTTCCTTACTTCCAACATAAACATAAGCTCCTCAGTAATTGGGTCTGGTGTTTGCGAATGCTTTCCTAGTTTGTACTGAAGCGTGGCTAAACGGTGACAGTATTAGATAATTATTAAGAGGTAGGTCTGACTGTACATCTTATATATTCCAGGATAAACATAGGTTCCTGGTACTTACTCTCAGTGTCAGTTAGTCTCTACTGTGTTGCAAGTTTCCTATTGTGAAGACAACGATGAGTGGTCCACATTAATTAGTCGAGAAGTGAATACAGAATAACAGCTTAGGAAAAAGTGGCTGCAGAGATTCTGATTTTGGGAAAGCCTGTGCTTAGCAACGGTGCTTAGCAACCTCCCTCTCTCTCTCTCTCTCTCTCTCTCTCTCTCTCTATATATATATATATCTATATATATATATAATTATTTTGCCAAATAACTATTGTATCAAAAAATACAATACACACCACCTCCCCAATTGCCCAGATTATTAAATATTTCTAGCTGGTGCACTAATTTATAGAAAGTAAAATCTACTTTGATTCTTGCAGTCACCAACACTAAAAACAGGCACTGCCGCAGCAGTTACCATTCATTTTATTTTTCCTACTCTCTAAAATGGCAATTTTTGCCTGGCCCAGTAGAAAATTAGCCAACTGACATATATTTGTATTCCCTTTGGTGTACTTCACCCCATAAAAGCAGTTTGAATAAAGTTCAAACCCAGTGCATTGAACAAATCATTTAGTACCTCAAACAAAGGCTGTAACTGGGGACAAAACATAAAGTAATTAAATACTGTCTCCCTTTTCAAGCAAAATGGACAGTTATCATCCACCCCTGGCTGAATGGTGTAGAGAAAGGATTTTGTGGCCACACTGGTGTGCAATATTCTGCACTGTAAATCACCCACTCTTTTTTGTATTGGTGGCCTAGACATGCAGGTGTGAGGGATTCCTCTACTTGCAGCCTCTAAACCCTGAGAACTGTCTCCTTTGAAAAAACTGACTCTTAACCTTCAAGCCCTGACTAGACAAGGCAGCCAACAGCTTCATTAAAAACCCTTTAATCATCCTCATCGATCTCACTCCCAGCTCAGATGCTGCTCTAAAGGTCTAATAAATGTGCAACGTTAATCAATCCTTTAGTAATTAGCAAAAACTATTTGACTCTAAAAGGGGGCATGTCAAATTAGGATGATATACTAAAGTCTCTTCTAAGAGCCAATACAACCACATGTAAAATCTCTTTGTACTCAAAATTTCATCCAGGCATTCAGCAGCCCTCTGTAAAAATCAGGTAAAACAGTCCAACTGTGCAGTATTCAATAAAAACACCTGTCTGTCTAATCCTAGCTTCCCTACCCACTGGAGGGAAGAGAAAGCCAGTGCTCTCCAGGGAAGAGATTTGGGAGCATATTGCAACCGCTGTAAAGAATGCAGTCTAAACGCTGCCACCCTGCTCACAACATCAACCAAGCCCTGCCCTCCCTCTTCAACAGGCAAATACAGCACGCTGTGCTTTACCCAGTGCAATTCGTCCCAGTAAAAAATCTACTATCACTCTCTGGATCTCTTTTAATAACAACACTGGGGGATCTACACATCTTACTCCGTGCCATAACATAGAGGTTACTAACTAAAATATAGGTGTTAATAACTAAAACTTTGCCTCTATAGAAGAGTTTAGTAAGGAGCCAGCACCAGCTCTGCAGTCTACTTTTCACCTTGTCCAACATCCCATTCCAGTTCTCTTTAGCCACCCCTTCCCCTCCCAAGAACACTCCCAGGTATATAACAACCACTTGACTCCATTGTAACCCTGGGGGGTCATCTGGAGGTCTACTGCCTTCCCAATCACCTAATAAAAAAGTACTGCTTTGTGACATCCTGTACATCCTGTATTAACTTGAGTGGTGCTTTTTCTGTGTTCAGCATTTCTGTTTGTTTCCTATTTAAAGCGTTTGCTGCCATCTCACTCTTTTTAAAATGTCTCCTTGCTGCTGCCACTAACGTGTGGACTTGTCGTACATCCTCCAAGCTTTTCTGAACGCAGAGATTTATATTGTGCCCTGAACAGCTCACACTTGCTATGCTACCAAAAAGTAACACAGCACGCTCGCTTGCAGAAAGCAAAGACATTGCTCTGCACACGTTGGCCACGTTGTCATGAACACAAGCTATTACTTTTGTAGCCACTTCAAACTCTGTGTTTATCTGATTGAGCGCTTCTTCTAAATTCACAGCTGTGTGTCTCTCGTGTAATTTTTGTGTCGCTAATACTTTTGACTCGAGTTCCCAGTTTTGCTTATGTAATGGCAGGTGACTGTTAAAAACGCTTCTTGTGTCATGCTTGTCCAGACATCGGTAGTGATGGACATTGAATTACACTCCTGTCTAAGCTTTTCGTTTGCACGTTCGTGATCCAGAGTAATGAATTTGGAGATTGTATTTCAACAGGGCATTTCATAGCCCGGAGCAAGATTCACAATCAGATTTTTAAACGCAGCTCCCTCTACTATACTAACAGGTCTGATATCTTGTGTGACAACATCCACTATCAGGCCTGTTATTTCTTTTGCTCTGACACTTTTTGGATCAACTTTCTTTCCAAAATAAGCTGTCACTGAAGGTGTTACTTCCTTTTGTTTTTCATTTGTGTTCCCGCTGTCATATTTTGTCGGGTGCTGTCTTACTAAATGATCCCGCAGGTTGGTGGTATTGCCACAGAAGCTCATTAAAACTCCACAAACAGCGCATTTTACCTTTTCATTTGGTTCTTTTATAAAAAAAAAAAACTTCCAAACATTTGACGGCATTATTTAAAATTAAATTAAATTCACAATTTAACTAGCAAAATCTGATCCTGAAATGCAGCTCTAGTCTCTTCTCTAGGGTTCCAGTCCTACTGGATCTGTAGGATGGCCACCTCCAGCTCTCTCATGGTTTTATTTAAGCTCTTTGTGACATTTCTAGTATATTGCAGACAAAAAGATTGAATCTGCGCCTTCCCGACATCCCACCATTGCTGCAAATCCCGTATTTTGCCCCCATCTCTCCCCAAAAAAATAAACTTTTCTAAAATGACCTTCACTAATTAAATCAGTGTTAAAATGTCAGTATGCACTTTGTAGTCTCAGAGAGGGGATCAGAACAGATCAGAAACTAAACTTTGATCATACAGGCTCGTGGGGGTGATAAAACAACATTTAAAAATGTTTAAATTATGTTTAAAAGTATAAGCCGATCCAGTCTAGCCAAGGAGACATCAGTGCCATATGCTTTAACCCAAGTGTATTGTCTATCCTTTTCATTAAAGTTTCTCCACACATCAGCCACTTCAATATACTTTACAATCCTTTACAACACATATGTATACTACAGGACATCCGAGTTTAATGACAATTCACTTGTTTTGTCAACATGGAAATACTAGGGAACGCACTTATTGTGACATCTATATTTAT
The DNA here is from genome assembly GCF_902713425.1 of Acipenser ruthenus. Lineage (NCBI taxonomy): Eukaryota > Metazoa > Chordata > Actinopteri > Acipenseriformes > Acipenseridae > Acipenser > Acipenser ruthenus. The sequence continues at coordinate 40,584,667 of NC_081189.1, read as the reverse complement.
ATTAAATGATTTATTTCTGTTTTAAAATTTGCCTGCAAAAAATATCTGTTTATGTAAAAATAAAAAAAGGTCTGCCATGTGTGGGATTTGAAACTATAACTTTCAGTTTGCAAGTGTGTTGTGTTATTGTCAGTGCTACACGATTAGTTGAGACAAGCAGTATTTTGAAAGATGAAGTCAGCCAGCTGAGAATTCTCGGGACTTTGTTATATTTTGTAGTTTTTCGAGTCATCATTCATCATCATCATCATCATCCTGAGATTCTGATCTTGATCTCTGAAAAATGTTGGTTTCCTGTCGGTGTAATGCTCATTGTGGTCCCTCTATTGGCGCAAGGAAGTATGGTCCCTCTCGATACTGGTTTATGTGAGTAACACTATTTGTGGTCCCCACTGGACATAAAGTAATGTTAATTTCTGAGAATTAGCTATATGCTGAAGGATAGCCTATATATTGGTAAAACATAAATAAATAAATACATTAATAAATATTGAAATAAATGAATACAAAAATCAACATAGCCATTTCTTTCTTTATCAATCTTGATATTTATTTATTTCTTTTTCACTATCAGATATAAATAAACACTGCCATTTAATATTGTATGAAATGAAAATAAATACTCAACAGTTCTTGTTCAATTGTATATTAGTGAAGATTTTTACACATAAAGGTGTCATGCTTTCATATATTTTTTAAATCAAATATATTGCAACCACCCGGACAATTACTTTGCTGCAGGACTTGTTGTCTGTTCAGTTTGTCTCATCTTTCTTTTATGTTACATGTATTGTAAAGGGAACGGGTCACGCCATTACTTAGCATGGGAAGGGGGAGTGAGTGAATGAGTGGGGAGAATGTGTGTTGCTGTTTTCGGGGGTTGCAGAGCATGGATGTGACTGGTTGATGAGCCGGACAGCGGCGGGAAACGACGGGAGGTTATATAAGGGGGTGCGTGAGCCTGGAAACTGGAGACAGTCCAGCACTGAACTTGAATGAGAAACTGTGGGTGTGACTGAGTGAGCGTGTGAGCTGTGACCAGAGAGAATATGCAGTGAAAGTGCCAAGACTAAAACCTAGGGCTATTATTTTGGTGCAGTGAATTCCGGCCCCTGACAAGAATTCTCTGTAGTTTCAAATAAAACAAACATTTTGAGAATTCAGCACCGTCTCCCTGAGTACTACTTCCTAAACATGAAAACATTACAATATCAGTGCTCGAGTCCCCCCCAAAAAAGTGCCGGAACTCAGTATATCATTTCAACAACAGTAGGAGGCTGTGTGGTCCAGCGGTTAAAGAAAAGGGCTTCTAACCAGGAGGTCCACGGTTCAAATCCCACCTCAGCCACTGACTCATTGTGTGACCCTGAGCAAGTCACTTAACCTCCTTGTGCTCTGTCTTTCGGGTGAGACGTAACTGTAAGTGACTCTGCAGCTGATGCATAGTTCACACACCCTAGTCTCTGTAAGTCGCCTTGGATAAAGACGTCTGCTAAATAAACTAATAATAATAATAATAGTTAAAAATTAACGAAGAAAAACATACAGTAGAAGCCTGTTCATCCGAACAGGTGGAGAACATAGCAATGGTTTGTATTAATGAACGTTCAGATGTTATAGAAACAGCAACACGTGTACATATATTGCACTCCAAATGTTTATTTAAAAAATGAGTATTTTTCTGATAGCCCCAAACCTGAGTTTTACACTGTATATACATCACTCTGCAAAGCACATCTGACAGTGGTACTGAAGCGTTATATACAAGTACATTAAATGTAAAACTGATTCAAACAAGTGAAGCACTGTTTTTTATTTGTATATGCACATACATATCAGTTCATTGATTTCACATTTTTTTAAAAACATTAAAAAAAGGAAAAACTATAAATGGAATACAGTACTGAAAACAAGTTAGAATACTATTCTCAAAAGAGCAGGCTGTATTCCATAGTGCTGTTGGTCCTACAATTTTATGCTTACATTTGTATGGATATTACTCCCAAAACAGCAACGAACATGAGTCCGTGACCACACTCAGACAGCGCAAGTTTGTTGCCTCAACGTCCAGAATGAGGCAAAGGCGATATTCTTTGATACATTTTTACATGTGTGTGGTCAAATTCTAACATAGTTTACTGGAAAAGATTTCTATTTATTTTCAAAAAGGTTCCAAAAAAAGTGGCAAGACTCGGTTCCGGCTACCAAAAAAAGTGCAGGAACGCCGTTCTGATGTGTTCCACCAGGACTCGAGCACTGCACAATATACTAATTGAACGGATCAAGCTGATATGATAGTTTGCAAAATCAGATGAAAGCTGTCAATACAATCGGGATAATACTCATTATTTTGTTACTTGTTAACTGTAACATTACTGCTATACTACTTGCAAATGTTGTAAAATGGAAAGACAAATGTTGTGGCAGGGCATCTACACTGCAAGATGCATTGGAAGCATGTCTTGGGTTTGATTCCCACACAGGATTTATATTGCAAACTTTAAAAAAAAAATTAATTTATTTGATTTATGTGTAACAAACACATTTTTAATGTAAAAAAAATTAGTTGATATAAATAACACTTTAATTGAACATACATACTGCAGCGTGCACGGGGGAAGGCAGCAGTAGGGCTGGTAGGTGACGTAATCACACACAAAGACATAAGCCTGATATACGCTCCTTGCAAGGGAGCCGGCTTCTTTGTACAGCGGTATCGGCGCTATGCTTCAGTGCGAGAGGTCTCGGGTTCACGCCCGCCCTCCGCCTGTGTGTGGATTGCCTCGCCCTGTGTGATGCGCCTGCCTGCCAGAACCAAGATCGCTACATTGGTGTCAGAAGTGGACACAGGTACCCCGGTATGCACTCGTTGGACTGTAGCCTGGTTAGCAAGTCTGGAGCGGACTTGAGGCTGGTAGGGGAGAGTGTAGCATGCACAGGGGAAGGCAGCAGTAGGGCTGGTAGGTGACGTAATCACACACAAAGACATAAGCCCGATATATGCTCCTTGCAAGGGAGCCGGCTCCTTTATACAGCGGTATTGGCACTATGCTTTAGTGCGAGAGGTCCCGGGTTTGCGCCCGCCCTCCGCCTGTGTTTGGATTGCCTCGCCCTGTGTGATGTGCCTGCCTGCGGGAACCAAGATCGCTACAATAACTTTTAACGTTATATATATAATTTGAACCCTAACTAGTCATACTTTCACTCCAACTATACAACCGCTACGCTGCACAGATTCACGTACATCTTAACCCTTTCAACAGACTAGGCTGCTGTTTACATTTACCCTATCCAAATGGCAATACATCGCCTCAATATACTGTAGGTTAAACAATTTTGCTTTTGCCGTAATGTGTGTGTTATGTATATAATGAGGAATGGAATCAATCAAAAAATCGATTTAATCTTAGCAGCGCTAGTATGTTCATGATGAGTAAAGGCCTTTGCACACTGGATTATTATTTATTTATTTATTTATTTATTTATTTATTTATTTATTTATTTATTTATTTATTAGCAGACGCCCTTATCCAGGGCGATTTACAATCGTAAGCAAATACATTTCAAGTATTACAGTACAAGTAATAATACAATTAAGAGCAAGATAAATACAATGACTTTGGTTCAAGCAAGTACAAGTATGACAAAATACAATTCAATAATACAGCAGATAACAGTGTCAGTGATAGTTACATCAGGATATGATTAAATACAAAATACTACAGATTAAACACTTGGCAGATTACAGTACTCTGAAGTACAGGATTAAATGCAGTAAAATAGGGGGCAGATAAGAGCAAATAAAGCGCATTTAAGGAAGGGTGATAAGTGTCCCAGGGGAAAAACAGAGGCGTTCTACAGGTGCTGTCTGAAGAGGCGAGTCTTAAAGAGGCGCCGGAATGTGGTCAGGGTCTGGGCAGTCCTGACATCTGTAGGAAGGTCATTCCACCACTGCGGAGCGAGGGTGGAGAAGGAGCGGGCTGTGGAGGCAGGGGAGCGTAGAGGAGGTAGAGCCAGTCTTATAGTGCAGGCGGAGCGGAGAGGTTGAGTGGGGGTGTAGGGAGAGATGAGGGTCTGGAGGTAGCTGGGTGCAGTCTGGTCAAGGCATCTGTAGGCTAGTAGAAGAGTCTTGAACTGGATGCGAGCGGTGATCGGGAGCCAGTGGAGTGAGCGGAGTAGTGGAGTAGCGTGGGCGAAGCGAGGCAGAGAGAACACCAGGCGGGCAGCGGAGTTCTGGATGAGCTGGAGCGGATGGGTGGCGGATGCAGGGAGGCCAGCCAGGAGGGAGTTGCAGTAGTCTAGGCGGGAGAGTACCAAGGCCTGGACCAGGAGCTGCGTGGCGTAGTTGGTGAGGAAGGGTCGGATTCTTCGGATGTTGCTCAGGAAGAATCGGCAAGTGCGTTCCAGAGTGGAGATGTGCTGGGAATAAGAGAGGCAGGGGTCCAGAGTGACTCGGAAGTTCTTAGCGGAGGAAGAGGGAGAGAGTGTGGTAGATTCCAGAGAAACAGAGATAGAGAGATCAGAGGAGGGGGAGGAGGATGAGGAGGGAAAGAAAAGGAGGTCAGATTTAGAGAGGTTGAGTTTGAGGTGATGCGAGTGCATCCAGGAGGAAATAGCAGACAGACAGGTAGAGATACGGGAGGGGATGGTGGAGTAAGAGGTGGGGAAGGAGAGGCAAATCTGAGCATCATCAGCATAGAAATGGTATGAGAAACCATAGGATGCGATGAGGGGGCCCAGGGAGCGGGTGTAGAGAGAGAACAGGAGAGGACCCAAGACTGACCCTTGGGAGACTCCTGTTGAGAGAGGAGGAGGTGTGGAGGTTGCTCCACGCCAGGTTACCTGGTAAGTGCGGTTGGAGAGGTAGGAGGAGAACCAGGCCAGAGCAGTGCCAGAGATCCCCAGGTCAGCAAGAGATGATAGTAGAATAGAGTGATCAACAGTGTCAAAGGCAGCAGAGAGGTCGAGGAGAATTAGGACAGGGGAGAGAGAGGCAGCTCGGGCAGACTTTAGTGAGTTGGTGATAACGCATCCGATTTGAACGTGTGTCTAAGAAGACAAAAACGATCATGTGCATTCCCTATTGCACCTCGCACACTGAGTCCGGAATTGTCGTACGACGGTGATGAGTCAATTTTGGACTCGAAACAAGTTCGATTTGATCCAATTTGACGTTCGTTAAAAATTACATTGACCAATGAAAAACCACTGGGAAGACACATGGATTCTAGCCAACGTTTTCCATCAGTGTTTGTTGATCATTAAGTTTATATTACATTTAGCATTTTTTGTGTTCAAAGTTATGTAAGGAGTAACAGAACTGTATTTATTTTTTTATTAGAATACTGAAACTAGGTATATTTACTGCAAAGGTTCCACAGCAACTTGCTAGTGTTCACAGGTATAAATATTTATTTTCATAATGGATACTTCAATCAGATGCAAATGACCAACAGGTTGTACATACAATGACTGACCACCTAATACTACTGCTAATACACAGCATTAAATAAATACTTAATTATTCAATAACCAGTTACACCTGGAATAATTTCATAGAAAAATAAAACTATTATTTAACGTTCATTCCATTTACAATAAACATTCATATAATTTACATGACATGTTTCTTCTCATTTATACGTATTTGTTTAATCTGCATGAATACCGTCTTTGTTTTCAAACATGATCGTTAAACTTTTCTGTTGTTTACTCGTTATTATTATCATTGTCATTATTATTCTCTAGTCCCTAACCATTACCAGTAAAGACTGAACATCAGCATTACCCCTTCTCTTGGAAGATTACAGAACATATGGCTATACAAAACCCTCATCATAACAAAACCTTCATTAAGGGAAGCACCTTAATATAAATACAGCAATACACTGTCATATCAAATACACTTTGCTCAACAACATGCCTTGATACATAATAAACGACTGCTCTATCACCAGTAGAATAACATTAACAATAATAATCACAATAACAGACATTGAAATATTACAGTGAAAATACAAATTGTTACACTTTCAAATTCTAAGTTAAAAGCTGACCAGTGCCATTAAATCAATAAAACAAACTTACATTTTTTTTCTTTTTTAGTTCAAATATTACAAATAGTTCCCAGATTGTCGTGAGACGCTAGTGTTGAGCACAGAAAAGAATCCCAAGTTTGCTGTTTACGTTTCGTTTCATTCAATTTATGTTCCACTCTTCCCATGTGTTCTACAATCGTCTGCCTACGAGTGTAATCTACAGCCTTGCTACATGTAGTACAAAACAGCACATTACCATCGACGTGAAATTTGGCCTTGCCAAACTCATCGATCCGATCTTTAGAGGTGACTATTGTCGGTTTATACATCTTTGAACAGCTCTGGATACTGACTGTCGTAAACTGAAGTCTCATTCAACACCGAACTTCAATACCGGAAGCAGTTTTATTAGACAAGTATGCTTACGTAAAATTAATGTTAATGTTTATATGGTACGTGTATTGATTTGGTTATCATCAAACAAACAAATAAAACATTTCCGACATCATTCCTATGATCCCTGCTACTGAGCTACATAAATCAAATTGGTAATGTGATACGAAAAGGCGGCCCTAAGTCTGCTTTGCGTTCATCTGTAAAGGCCGGCCCTGGGCCACATCAAAACTCAAGTGTATATTGGGTCTAATACTATTTTTTGTTTTTTTATTATTACTACACAGATGTATTTGTAATGTTTAAAGTAAAATGTTAAGTTTGTTTATATTAAACCTTAGACTTTAAAAGTGCACCAATAAATACTTCCTGTGTTAACTGTTATTCAATAGTACTGTTTGTGTATCTTATAATGTGACAGGGCTGGACTCAATTTTAGCCTTTTATTTTATTTGCGGAATAACACAGATTTTCCTTTTTTTTAATTTGAGAATTTTGTTCTTTTTATTGCATTAAACTAGAATCCCTGGTGATAAGACTGAAGTAATGATACTTGGCTTTCAGCATCAATTGCGTAAACTCTACAAATGTAGCATGGTTATTGACAGGCTTGAGATTAGGTCTAGCTCTGAAATGAGAAATCTTGGTATTATTTTTGACCCTATTCTGGTCTTTGAGTCCCATGTGCTGAATGTCACCAGGGTGTTAGTTTTTCATTTACGTAATATTGCCCGATTAATTTCTATTCTGTCTTTGTCTGTGAAGATAAGGGGACCTCTTCAATGGCATGGGAATGCAGCATATTTGTTGATTCCTCTTGCAGGCGGATGCCCTTTGGCTTTGACCAGTCTAATACTGTCTGGATGATGCCTGTTGATGGTGGTAAAACCTGGAATGGAATCCTGTAGCCCTGCTGAATAAGCCTCAGGACCCAGGGAGAAAAAAAAACCCTGTTGCACCTCTCCCTGTAGTAGAGCAAGATCTTATCACCTGACTATCACCATGTCAGACAGGGAATCCTTCAGGCTCGTGCCAAATAAAAGATCACCCTGAAAGGGTATCTCCAATATTTTTGTCTGGGTGTCCGCAGACAGACAAGATGTTTTCATTTGGATGCACCGTCTTGCAGAGGTGACATTAGCCACAGCTCTGGCGTTAGCATCAGTTGAACTTTTGCAGTGTTTTTTCCTTCTGCTACCAGATTTTCAGGTGACTGTAAAATTGTAGAGCTGGTATTTTGCTGCATGGATCTGATAATTGTTGATACAAAATTATTATTATTTTTTTTTTATTAGATCTATTCAAGGAAACAGATCTAGAGGACATACCTGCAGTTGGGGTAGCCATGATCGTATCCAGTTTAGGTTGTTTGAAAAGGTTGTTTTTATGATCCACTGGTACTCTGTAGAATTTATCTACTCTGGGCAGGCATGGTGCAGAAGTAGCAGATCTTTGCCAAACCGCCTCATGGAAGGGGAACCCTTTAAAGGCTGTTTTATCCCTTGCATCTAAGATGCTAGGAAGTGATCCTGATCTGCACAGGTCTGGGTTTGTACCTTGAGAGAGGATGAAATCGGCATCTGCATCTGTGTACTCAAAAACGTCCTCCTCGGGGGTGGAGTCAATAACATCATCGTCTCCTAGGGTGGGGGCACCTGGAAAATATTGCTCCTGTGTATTTCCAGGTGCAACGTAGCAGAACTTGCTGTGTGAGCCACAGGCTGTAAAGGTTGAGCCTGTTTTAACTGCTCATATTCCTTTAGCCATTGAAAAAAGAGATCTTTAGGCATTGGTAGCTGCAGATGGGATGGCTGAGCCGTGACTGCTAGAGCCTCAGTAATGGCAGTCGCTGATACGTCTTTCTCCCTGCTGCTGCAGGAGTGTGTGGATTTTGTCATTCTTTACCTTCGAGGAGAAAACCCTGAACCCTGTTTTTCTCTGGGGCTGCCTGCTTTTTTAGAAGTAGAGGGTGTAGAACGACTTTTATCAGAACAGTGGGGAAGGAACTTCCTTGTGAGTTGACTGACATGCCTACACACATTAAACATAAATTTGTGTCAGAAAACAGATAAAGTGGGGAACCACACTTAAAACAGATGGAAGGCATAGAACATAAGAAAGTTTACAAACGAGGAGGCCTTTCGGCCCATCTTGCTCGTTTGGTTGTTAGTAGCTTGTTGATCCCAGAATCTCATCAAGCAGCTTCTTGAAGGAGCCAAGGGTGTCGGCTTCAACAACATTACTGGGGAGTTGGTTCCAGGCCCTCACAATTCTGTGTAAAAAAGTGCCTCCTATTTTCTGTTCTGAATGCCCCTTTATCTAATCTCCATTTGTGACCCCTGGTCCTTGTTTCAGGTCGAAAAAGTCAATCGACATTGTCAATACCTTTTAGAATTTTGAATGCTTGAATCAGATCGCCACATAGTCTTCTTTGTTCAAGACTGAATAGATTCAATTCTTTTAGCCTGTCTGCATACGGCATGCCTTTTAAACCTGGGATAATTCTGGTCGCTCTTCTTTGCACTCTTTCTAGAGCAGCAATATCCTTTTTGTAACGAGGTGACCAGAACTGAACACAATATTCTAGATGAGGTCTTACTAATGCATTGTAAAGAAGCAGAAAATGAAGAGGAAAAGAAGAAAAAAAAATCCTAACCCTATATTTTTTTTTTTAACAAAAAAAATAAAGCGAAACGCACGTTAGTCCTTACCCAAGCAAACGCAGGAGAAATTTGGACAACTTGACTTGGGTATGGGGGTTTTTATGGAGGAGGAGCACGTATTTGGCGCCAATGAGGATTATAAAAAGGATATCTGGGAAAGAGATCTGGTTGTTTCTCCTGACCCAAGCGACATGGAGAATGGGAGTTCACGTTGTGTGGAGTTCATCAGATGAGGTAAGAACTCCTGTTTTGGCATCCTTGCATTGGCTGCCTGTCAAATCTAGAACTGATTTTAAAATTCTCCTGATGACCTATATGGCCCTAAACAGATTGGCTCCATGCTATATAAAATATCTAGTACACAACTACATTCCTTTACGGAACTTGCGATCAATGGACTGATCTTTTAATTATTCCAAAAACAAGCTTATCTTCAAATGGTTGACAGAGCAGTCTGCAGTTAAGCACCATGAGTGTGGAATGCTCTTTCTGGGGTGATCAAGGACTCTGAAACTTTATACACTAACATTTCCTAATGTTTATGTCTCTAAATTGTAATGTCTGTGTGGCAATGTGCCCTGCCCCTGTGTGTATTTTTGTGATTTATGTTGTATGTTGCATGTGTTAATGTTGGTGTATAGAGATGGCTGCACGGGATATAAATGGTTGTGTGTAGTACAAGTTATTTAAAATGTATAATTGTATTTAGGCATGGGGATTGCACTTCACGTGCACTTGAAAGTATTTAATATGTGAGCACGGGGTTGCACATAATTTAGTTCACGTGCTGGGATTCAAGTGAATAATTAATTAGTAATTGAATCCCGGCACAACAGTATATATAGATGCACGTTTTACTCACTCAGGGTTGGGTGTTCGGTGAGTCGGGAACGGGAGAGAGAGGAGAAATAAAGTAAGAAATATCAATTGCTATTGCATGCTGGTAGGACCAGCACGATACTTGTTTGTTTATTTTTACTCACCGTGTTTGTTTGTCTGTTAGCCCATCGTTTGTTTAAGTGTTAGTCCGTTTTGTGTATTTATTTTGGTGTAAAGTGCCATGTCCTGTCTTCCGTTTTGTTCAATCTTTTTATTTTCTGTGTGTTAATAAAACACTGGAGCGCAGCAGCGTCTCAGATTCACTACCAACTACTGTCTGTCTGTGTACGCCTTTCTGGTCTGACGTAACCACTAAAGCCAGCTTGTCAGAGTCTGCTATGTATTTTATTGAACTGCACAGTGCTTTGTGATGTTTGTACATGAAAGGTGCTATATAAAAATGATTATTGCAGTGCCTAAATATATATATTCAGAAAAACAAATACTAAAGTAGTGTGTGTAAGGCAAGTACAGCCACTCCAAGTCATTCCTACATCAGAGGTCGCTGTCTGTAAGGGAGACTAAGGAAGCCAAAGATGACCCCAGAACAAAGAACATTCCATAAATGTTTTAGGTTTGATTAGGCAGTTGTGCAGCAGTATGTGAAGTGCTAGGAGGACTGGCTGTTTATGCAGTATTGGAGTAGACCCCCTGTGAGAGAGACAGAAAGGATCGATACTGTAAATCTCCCTCCCGATTAGAAAGGGCACTGCGTAAGGGGGAAGGTAAGCTGCCTCCTAGATCTGCCACCTTGGTGGTAGGTGGAAACCGGAAGGTGACCATATTAGGAGGGGCGCGGTAGCTGCAAGTACTCAGGACGATTCCATTGCAGTCAGCTGCGGGGCAGCGCTCTATTGGAGAAACCATGGCGACGCATTGACTGCAGGGAGGAGTTTGCTGGGTACAAGGGGAAGCAGCTACGTCAATTCCTCCTCTTGCGCTGAGAAACTGAGCCACCAGCCGGAGCGTTGTATTTTTTGGATTACGTGTTGTTTGTTGTGTGTTTTCAGAGGCGGAGTAGGAGTGCGGAACTGCAGCCACGGAGCCAGTTCCAGATCACAGAGCACTACCTTCCCTTCACCAACATCAGCACACCCCGTGTGGCTTACAGAGCACTTTCATGCACAGGACACTCAGGATTTCATTGTGGACACTTTGTTTCTTTTTGTATTTTTGTTTGTCAGCCAGCTGTGTCCCCCCCCCCCCCCCCGGTAAAGGGGACGTTTATTTTATTTTTTATTTCAGGACTGTTATTTATTCACACACCACTCGCATCCATCACACCCCCCCACCAACAATTTAGATTATTTTAGATTCCATTATAAACCTCCTTCATACCTAAAGCTTTCAGGTGTTTGTCATACAGCATTATACAATGAGTAGAATTTTGACTCTACTCATTTTTAATAATACACAACTTCAAAAACATTGTTTTTCTTAAGAAGTTTTATTTGTCATAGGTTTCAGACACTGGTAAATAAAATCATAGCAGCAATTTCAGCCTGGAGGCAAGCTCCACAATCTTTGTCTGTTTTTTTTTTTTAACAAAAGCGCAGTGGCAATTGAAATCAAGCGAAACAAAACTAATGTTATACCAAAACTCAACATAAAACCAGTCAAAAGTTCATACGTAATTCACTGATTTTGTGAGAGGCCTTCCTTATTTGTCCAAGTTAATTTCATTATTCTTAAAACATTAAATGCACACTTATTACTACTCTAATACCTTAAAGGAAAATAACATTTATGCAGTCCTTACAATAGACTTGCCTGTTCTTTATAGTACAGTTGAAATACAACCAAATTAGTTCATGAATTTAAAAGACAAGAAAAAAATATTTAAAAAAATGTTGCGTTACACCTCAGCAAATACACAAATGACATGCATCATGGCTTTTGCTTAAAACATTAATTATTAGGAATAAGAACAAATTCCCCATCCGAGGGGCTGGATAAAAACTTTTAAACTTAAAACATCATCTTTTGGCTTAGGTTATCAATCATGGAGATTTGTTTTACAATGATGCTGGCCTAGATTTAATAAATCAAAAATGAGTTTTGTACAGTTATATATTAGACCAACCAAAATGTGTTTAAAATATATCTTAGTAGAGACCATCTTGCCTCATCAGTCTTGATTCCATTTTTGTGCTGATCTTCCCTGAGTCATGTGCTTGTTTACAAGGCTGCCTGAAAAAAATTAAATCCTTACTGTGCCTCAATAGTATGTATAAAATAGTTTTATGCTAATCATAACCAATAGTTTATTTTATTTCATTGACAGGAAATTTTTTTTTTTTTCTTGTCAATTACACAATAAAATATAAAAAATTTACTAAATATGAAACTAGGCAGGGAAACATTTAATTAAATGCATACATGTTTAAAGAGACTGAAGCCAGCTACACAAATCAGTAATTTGTTAGCATCTTCTAATTTTCCAGTTTAAAATGAAGGAATTACAAGACTAGTTATTTATATACCCCAAAATTATGTTTCCCAAAAGAAAAAGTCTACAAATAAAACTGGTATCCAACATGCAATAAAAAAAAGACTACAAACCTGTCTGAGGGCTTAAGAACACTTTTTGCTTCTGCAGAGATGTACCCTGAAGATACAAAATAAGAACATATTGATATGGGGACCCAATCATTAATCACGTAGATCCCACAAATCTATCACCATTTGTAAAAACCGACATGTAAATTCCAATGAAATTAGGTAAAAGAAAGACCTAATAATTACACACTCTGGCACAGTGGGTGATCTACTATAGTGCCAGACAACTTGTCAGAATTCTGCATTTCAGTTTGTGACCCAAAAAAAAATCCCACAACAGAATTAGTGCAGCTCACAATTCTTCCTCGTCTTCCCTACAGTAGTGCAGTTAACAACCAGGGGTTCCACAGTTTAGATATGTAATCGGACCATAATTTGCCAGTGTATTCAGTGCAGTTTGAATCAGACCCTAAGAGTTTTACCCAGAATATGTTGCATTTGTACAACATGGCATATTTGAATTTTTGCTTTATTCATTTTTTAGCTTAATTCAGGACACATACTGTACCAATAATGCAATTAAAGACATTACAGTAGTTACCTGATTCACTTTTGAATTCTTTAAATTACTTGGAGCAGATGGCGATGTAGAAAATGAAATACTGCCAGGTTTAGAAACACCTGTAATTAGAAAAAGGCATACAATTAAATCAGTCATATACCTGTATATGTACAAAATTACCTACCAGTACATTTAAAACCCTGTAGTCCAGCGGTGTCAAACTCCGTTCCTGGAGGGCCGCAGTGTCTTCTGGCTTTCGTTCCACCTGAGCTCTCAATTACGTAATTGGTCTAATTATTTGATTAAATGGACAAATGTAACACCTTCACACCACAAAATGTTTTATAGGTAGTGTACCTTGAATCAAGTGTATTTTTAAAATAATCAACTGCAAAATAAATTTAAAAAATAGTAAATATGTCAAATTGAACAAATAATTAGAGCAATTCTGTTAATTGAGAGCTTAGGTTGAAATGAAAACCAGAAGACCCCGAGGCCTCGATGACTGGAGTTTGACACCCCTGCTCTAGTCATTAGTGACAATGCCAGATCTAAATTTACCAATATAATAGTGCATTTCTACAAAGATATTAAAAGGAAAATGAAATTAACACAAGTAAAACCTTTTATGGTCAGCTCTCTCAAATTACTGCACTGGCGCCATAGGGAGAACTTTACAAATAGCAGCCTATGTATTAAATTTCATGATCACAATTACTCAGTTTTATAGACACTATAAATTTAAACACTATAATTAGATCAGTCTTCAAATGACCATAATTTTGTGCTTTAACAACTATTCAAACATTTTGTCATGATGTACTGTATAACCATCTCCACAGGTACTATATATTGGCAGGTTGTGTTGCTTTTACAACCCTGCTTTAACAGCCCACTGCAAATTTGCAAATGTGTTTTTTTCCAGGACTTCCTAGATGTGGTCCTCAAGAAGACCCTTATTCAATGCTGAACCTGCATTACACATTTATTCTGTCCAAGTACACTGCATTTTGACTTTCACGCTTGAAAACATCCATCAGTCTTTCTCCACATTACAACACACCGGTCAATGTACCACTCATCCTGGACATTGGTCTGCATTACCAAAAACTGTCAGGGTGCATGAGTTTGAGCTATAGAAATACAATTCTCAATAAGAATCAAGACTAAGCTTTCCAAATGAGAAGGCTGCAGTTGGAGTAACTTTCTGATGCAGGCGCTCTTGGAGCAACACTGCCACCAGCTTATTATGATCACTGTTGTGTATCCAGTATTTATGTGAAGGATTGCCAGCTGGGTAAGTGTTATAATACAATGAAACTTGTACTGTAATCCCCTGAACATTCTGCTAAAAGGTGGTACCTGCAGAACCCTTGTACTGAGGGCATTCCTTTTTAATGTGGCCTTCAGATCCGCAGATGAAGCAGCGCTTCTCTCTCAACTCGCGGTCCTCCTGCTTACTCCACTTCTCAGCCCACTGCCGAGGAGTTCTGTCCCTCCCCGTCTCATAGGTCAGCTGCTCCTGCCTCGTTTTCTGAGGTGAGCTCCCCATGTTTGACATGTCTCGGTCTTCAAGGTTTCGCCTTTGATACCTATCATCATCATAACCCCGATCTCTCTTTCTTAATCTGTTGACATAATTGAAATTCCCCCAGCTTTTAAATTTAAAACATCATGAAATATAATTGTTTTAAATCTCACAATGACACCGATCAACAACACATGCAGTATGGACTGTGGTGGCATCTAGTGGTGAAATAGTGATGTTAAAATATACAGTGCTTAATCTTTCTGAATTACCGAACATAGAAATCATTTTTACTAGGTATATATAAACATCCTTTCTAGCTTTTGATAGGATTACACTGTTAGAATCTGTCAAAAATCAGTTCATATGAACACATTTAGCATTTCCACAGGAGAAAGAATTCACCACTGGGTGAAAAGGTGTGGTTGCATCACTTAAATTATGCAGCTATGAAAATACATACTTCCTACGCAAAGGACAGTCTTTCATAAAGTGTCCAATCTTTCCACAGATTCGACAGCATCTATCATTTGGGGCCAGTTCACCCTCTGTCAGCACTTCAGGGTCAAAGAAATATTCCTGAAAACAAGTATTACATGTCACTGAGGGTCAAAGGGTTGCAGAGAGTTAGTTTTTTGGGGATTTTAGCAGGTCGGTCATGAGTGAGATATTTAAAGAAAAACAACAAAAAAAAAACAACACTATTACATGTGTGTTGTTAACATCAGGGGTCACTGCCACAGAGGACTAATAAAGTTCCAGGCTGCAATTCAACAAGACCAACTGAAAAGTTAGTTTTGTTAATTGTGTTTGGGGGTGGGGTTTAAAAGGAGCAGTGAAAAATATACTGGCGGTGCAAGCACTTAATTTAAATGAAAGCATACCATTTTCGTTGGGTATTCGCTTGGAAAGACTTTGACTGGTGTACCAAAGACTCTTCTGCCATTGATGAATGCTTTCATGATGAAATTTGTCACTATAATAGAGATAAATACATGTAAAAATGAGGGATGTAACAGTTATGAAGTTACCAAACCAAAACCGTCATTTTCATAAAATTCCAAACCAAATGATACCGACAAACGATAAAACCAAACCTAAACTGGCATTTCTGTATAATGAAAAACCGCTGGCAATCTCGGAACTAAGCTGGCAACTCAAGAGTTGATAAACTGAACTGATCATAACCGACTTTCATCCATATATATATATATATATATATATATATATATATATATATATGGATGCATTAGGCTGCATTCACACTGGGTCTGTTTCAAATGGACAGTCTGGTTCATTGAGTTTATAATAATGTATCAACTTGTTGTTCACACTTATCAAAACAAATGAACAGATTTATTTTGGATGCGAGCTAAAGGTTGTTTTTTTTGGACCTTTTCCATTCTTTCAGGACCAAGTTTATTTATGTTCACTGCGCAGTTTGCAAGTGCACTCGGTTAGTTTAGCTATGGTCTGTGAACCGGATGTTTACAGTAGCCTACAAGGCATCCTGTATTGTATTGCTCCAGTTTTTAATAGCATGTTTTACATTCTTACATGTTGCTGTTGACGAAAGCATGGAAACTGGGGGGAACACTTCATTAATTTAATTAATACATTTGTTTAATGCCTACAACAGGAAAATAGTGCCGTATTCAGTTATGCAATACTGCACTATTCTCCGGCAGTAGGAATTATACAAAGGAATTTGAGAAGACTGAATATTTTATATTATAGTTTAGTCCAGTTCAGCTTGGATTTTGGTGTCTGACCAAATTTCTATCAGAGTAGTTTAGGGTTACCAGATTCCCATAGTGAAAACATGGTACTTTTTTTTTTCTTCTTTTAATTCACTGATGCCGTAGAAACTCAAACGTCTGCTGGCAAATATTGTAAATAAACGCTGGGTCTCTCTTATTGCCATTGAAGCTGAGGAAGATGAGGAGGAGCTTGAGTGTAATGAACTGCTAATAAGTGACAGCGATGAAAGCGACTCTCAGGATTAATAAATAATAATAGAAAACGTAATTTAAGGTAGACCTACATGTAATGCACATTTGTTTAATGCATTATTACGTTATTAAAAGTTTTGATAATTTTAAGTGTGCTGAAAGTAGGCCAGATACAAACCTCTTTGTGTATTTAACGTGTTTTGTTGAATTAACATTGTACGAGTTTGAGATTAAACAATACATTATTTTTGATAATGATACTTACTGCTTTTATTGTTCATCTTTAAAAACATTTTAGAAGTTTGTATTATTATTATTACTATATTATTATTATTATTATGCTGTAAGAGTAGCCTACACGCCTGTGTTCTGATATCTACAGGGATGTCTTTGTGGATTTAACTATTAATAATAATAATAATAATAATAATAATAATAATAATAATAATAATAATAATAATAGTAGATCTAATTCCGTTTTTAAAACACAAATTTGTACTTCTGCTTGTTCATTTTCCAACGTTTTGCATACCTTATCCTTGTTAACCAGTGCATCTAAAAAGACTAATAATACTTTCGCTTTATACTTGAGCGTGTACAATACAGTGTAATTTTGTAATAAAACAAAACTGTTACTTAGTTCCCACTGACACACAACCTTTTAGCAAAGTTGCTGGAATGTTTAAATTGAGTTATGATGTTGCTAAAGTTGTGTGTTAGCGGATTCTCAATGACCGCATGAAGCATGTGCAGCTAGTGATCTAATTTAAACGGTGGTCTGAAATACAAAAAATTTTTAAAAAATGGGCGTATCTCATGAATACAGATAGCCCCGACACCACATAGATAACACAGACATAAACAAACAAGATAGCTGCTTCTGCATCCAGCGCTCAAAGAACACCACAGACATTTGCAGAGCTTTTTTTAGATGTTATAGTAATAAAATAATGACTTGGATCGCATTATTGAGGAGTTTGGTGATAAAACGAGTGATCAGGAGATGATTTATCGGTATGTACTATTATTAAGAGGTATGTGAAAAATATAGCAAACAAGGGGTGGGGCGGGGCTGGAGATGCAGTACTGAGTGTCCTGTTGATATGCAGAGCCTTTTAAACCTGTTTTACGGTGAAAAAAAAAACACTTTTAAACAGCGAGTCTAAAATAAACTGCGTGTGTGAAAATAAATTGGACCTGACGCGCCTGAGACGCGCTGAATAAATGGACCGCAAAGGGTTAAAGGGGAAACACCCATTTGTAATGGTTGATATTCCCTACTTGAAAGGGAAGCACATTAGTAGGTGAAAAACGTAAGAATAAAAGTAGCTACATTTAAAAAATATATGAAACAAGTGACATTTTCTGTCCACTAAAATAAATGGCTTTACATAACCTCTAAGTAAGAAATTGGGAGTGTCCAGTGTGAAAACACAACACGAAATAATACGTTAACGTAGCACTAAAACATTAAATTCTTCAATACAAAATGCCTGTTACAAGCTCTTGCAGTGTCTAAAATGTGTTTTAAATAATCCAAAATATGGAGTGTAGCGTAACAGGAAAGCGTAATCAATCAGACTGCGGAGTCTGTATCCTCGGATTTGAAACCGCCAAACTCCACGTCTTCGTCACCTGAACCCTCATTATTGATGATGCAAGTAATTGTCTGAATCATTAATACACAGAGCAACTTCATGTAAGTCATGATATTTCCACTCAGGCATTACTTGCACATGGTTATTAAAAAACAGAAATGAATGGTGAAAATGTTACTTTCAGTTAAAAGTTGGGGGGGGGGGGGGGGGGGGGGCATCTTTCAAACCAGGGCATTGACTTGGCAGAATCCAGTAATATGGTATTATTAGCAAAAAGAAGACATTGAGCAAAAATACATTTGTTTATTCCATTTCACTAGTTGCAGAAATTCTTATAGGGTCTCATTGATTAAATACCGAGTTCAATTGCTAACAGCTCTTGCATGCTTTTCAGGAAGTCTGTATGTTTCAATATTATTAGTTTTAGTGGCGTCTTCTCCTGCTTTCACCTCGGCTGTGCTCTGCAACATACACAAGGGAATTATGCGTGCAACATGTGTGCTCCTGTGTTCGCTGCACGTTCAAATTCAACGCATCCTCTTCATGAGCCTCAATAATATGTAAATAAGTGCGCATTATACTAAGGAAACTACAGTATATACAAATAAAAATGTCAAAATGCTTACTCTTTCTGGACAATCCTGCTCCAAGATTGTGGTTCAAGTCAAAGGGATCTATAATAAAAGTTACAATTCAGTGAATATGCAATTGATAAGGTTATGGTTGAGAACCCAAACAGTGCATTCAATTTTTGAAGGTAATCAAACTATTGTATTTGTGAATGCATTTCAGTTCTATTAAAACAAAGCATACAATAAAAATACTATCATTTTTTTTTTCTTGTTCACCAGTAATAACCGCCACTGAAACCGCTGTCCTGTCTGTCACCAACTCACTAAAGTCTGCCCAAGCTGCCTCTCTCTCCTCTGTCCTAATTCTCCTTGACCTCTCTTCTGCCTTTGACACTGTTGATCACTCTATTCTACTATCATCTCTCACTGACCTGGGGATCTCTGGCACTGCTCTGGCCTGGTTCTCCTTCTACCTCTCCAACCGCACTTACCAGGTAACCTGGCATGGAGCAACCTCCACACCTCGCCCTCTCTTAACAGGAGTCCCCCAAGGGTCAGTCTTGGGTCCTCTCCTGTTCTCTCTCTACACCCGCTCCCTGGGCCCCCTCATCGCATCCTATGGTTTCTCATACCATTTCTATGCTGATGATGCTCAGATTTTCCTCTCCTTCCCCACCTCTTACTCCACCACCCCCTCCCGTATCTCTACCTGTCTGTCTGCTATTTCCTCCTGGATGCACTCGCATCACCTCAAACTCAACCTCTCTAAATCTGACCTCCGTTCCTCTGGAATCTACCACACTCTCTCCCTCTTCCTCCGCGAAGAACCTTGGAGTCACCCTGGACCCCTGCCTCTCTTATTCCCAGCACATCTCCACTCTGGCACGCACTTGCCGATTCTTCCTGAGCAACATCCGAAGAATCCGACCCTTCCTCACCAACTACGCCACCCAGCTCCTGGTCTAGGCCTTGGTACTCTCCCGCCTAGACAACTGCAACTCCCTCCCGACTGGCCTCCCTGCGTCCGCCACCCGTCCGCTCCACCTCATCCAGAACTCCGCTGCCGGCCTGGTGTTCTCTCTGCCTCGCTTCTCCCAAGCAACTCCACTACTCCGCTCACTCCACTGGCTCCCGATCACCGCTCGCATCCAGTTCAAGACTCTTCTACTAGCCTACAGATGCCTTGACCAGACTGCACCCAGCTCCCTACACCCCCACTCGACACCTCTGCTCCGCCTGCACTAGAAGACTGGCTCTACCTCCTCTACGCTCCCCTGCCTCCAGAGTCCGCTCCTTCTCCACCCTCGCTCCGCAGTGGTGGAATGACCTTCCTACAGATGTCAGGACTGCCCAGACCCTGACCACATTCCGGCACCTCCTTAAGACTCAACTCTTCAGACAGCACCTGTAGAACTCCTCTGTTTTTCCCCTGGGACATTTATCACCCTTCCTTAAAGGCGCTTTACTTGCTCTTCTCTGCCCCCTATTTTACTGCATTTAATCCTGTACTTCAGAGTACTGTAATCTGCCAAGTGTTTAATCTGTAGTATTTTGTGTAATAGTCATCCTGAAAACACATTTTTTTCCATAACAGATCAAAGCAATTTCTTATGCATTAGCCTTAAAATGCAAGACTCTATTTGCTGAAACCTCTCAACCTGCCTACACAAAACACAACACAAACTGCAGCAGCACACATTTTCCTTTAAACCCTACCTTCGATAACAATGTACTTTGATGTCCACTGTTTCTTGAAGGTCGTGAGCAGTTTCTTTCTCCTGATACTAATGACGTGCTCTTTGAAGTCAAACTCCTCGGTATAGAACTGAAGCATTCCCAGCCACAGCTCTCCCACTGATTCAGTATTTTTTCCAAACTGGGGCCACCTGTTTGACTGCATATTACAATAATCAAAAGAAAACAGTTAATATTGATAAAGCAAGTTTTACCCAATTTTAGGTATTTTAACTACACTGCACCGAATGATGTTCAACATACTTCCTCCTTCCTCAAAAACAATGAAATGTCATAAACCCTGAACTTACCAGGTTTGAAAGATCATCAAAGAAGTACACATTCCAACCATCAACGATCTCCTCAGGTTTTCCGGGACCATCATAAATCTTAAAAAAAACAACATATATATATATATATATATATATATATATATATATATATATATATATATATATATATATATATATATATATATATATACACACACACACACAGATGAAGGCTATATTTGCCATTAAAAAAAAGCATAATACCACAGTAGTGATGTCAAAAAGTGATAATTCCTCTAGAGGAAAATATACTTGAACTTTGGCCCATTCGACTCTGAGACCATCACTTTCAATTCAGAAGCAAAATGTCTTGTTTTCAATCACTCGACAACACCCACAGTACAGAAATGTTCATTAATGAGCAACAAAATGAGAATACATTAAAAAAAATTAATAAACAAACAAACAAATAGTTAATGGTTAACAAATCTAAAATTGTGTATAAAGTAATACCTCTTGAAGCACTGGGATGACTGGCTGTTTTCTCTGTTGCAGAAAGTAGAGCACCATTAGCGTGTAAGCATAAGAGGACAAACTGCCCCTCGAAGCATCTCCAATATCACACACCTGTAAAAAAGAAACAAGTAAAACATTTACGTTTTAATTATACACACACACACACACACTTAAAACTGCCTAGTATTCCTGAAGTAGTTATTTAAATGTGACATTGAATAAAGCAATTTTCACCCAAATGGCTTAACACTAGAACTGCCACGGTAGTCACTTTGACGGTTTTCAATTACTCTGCGTGTGTTTAAGATCTGCTGTTGTCTGTTCTTGTCTGTATTAAATACCCTGGCTGTCAATGTGTTAGGCTGATGTAAACAGGCTTAGGAAAAGGGATGAATGTTACCAATACATTTTTTTTTTAAATTTCACTGTAATTAGCAAAACAGTTGAAGAAAAAAAAAAAAAAAAAACAGCCTGGCTGGAACAGTAAACAAAGCAAGAAGACAGTTTCCACCATCTGTGCAAAACGTAGTACTCCCTGAAAGCAAATCACCGGTGTCCAGTTGCTGTATTTTACAATGTACTGGACATGGCAGCCATCAATTTCTTTGTTTTGTACAATGAATACACCGGGGAAAATATCAGTAGGAGAGATCTCTTATGATGCTAGCCACGAAGCTTTGGCAGAAACATTTCGATCAGAAAACTGCAAAGCGGCAGGAAACGCAGCTCAACCTGGATTCAGTGCGCACCAAGTGACACACGCAACAGAAAACAAATGACAGGTAACTAAATGCAGTAAAAATAAAACTTCTGATATCTGTGCCCAGTGTGAGCAGTATGTGGTAAAAGCACACAAGTTGATAAGCGTTACATCTGTGTGGATTGTGCTAATATGGGGGCTACTCTGAAGTATGGTTTCCCTGAATGCGCATTCCCGTTACACAATGAGAACCGATTTATGTTATTTATTAACAATTATTTTTATTTTACAATTATTTATGTAGGCCTACATATAACCAGTTTACAGCTGGTTACACAATATTTTGAAATGTTTATTATATTATAGTTTTTTTCATTTTTTCAAGTCGTGCTAGGCAGTAGGGTAATGTGAAAAAAAAGCCTTATGTTATTTTTATAAATAATGACTTAGTTTTCACAATTTCGTATGTACATGTAGCAGTTTACACCTGTTTACACAATATCATCTTTTGAAATGTTTATTTTATTAGAGTTTTTCATTTTTTCACGTCATGCATTACATGCGCTAATTTTGAAAATAAAGCCTTTTACGTTTATTTTTAAATTTAAATACGGTGTTTCTGTTATGAAAATGTTAGATATGATGTTCATAAATACAACTTTTCAGTGGTATCTGACAGTTTGTGTTTCATTTTTATATCTAAGCTGTTTAAAATGTACCTGTCAAAATGACTACTGCTGGCGGTTCTAGGCATAAACCTGGTGGTGGTTCTAGTGTTAGACAAATAGTCTTGTACAACTATTTCCATAAAGTTGCCTCCTGTTTAATGGGATTTAGTGTTTGCAGATTACACTCTTTCACCAGAACAGGTAGTCTGGGAATAAAAATACATCTAGTCCACAACTCTTACCTTTGAAAAAACCTTCATGGTGTAGCACAGGTATTTCACTCTCGGATCAATACTGGCATAAGCAGCAAGCAGTCTTGTGTTATGGAGAGCCTTATTTGAACAAAATAGAAAAGGAATTTCTCAGCTTTATTTCAATTAAGCATTTATAATATATGAAATAATCTGCCTTTGAAGCTAGGACCCCTTTTCTGAAAAATGTATACAATACAAAAAATTAAAAAATCATGTGTACACAGTACAAGAAAACATTTAATAATACAAAAAAGTTCTTACCAGAGTATTGTACAAACTAATGTCTCCCTCCAAACCAGTCCTCATGTGGACAAATTTTACAATGGGCACTTTAGCTGTTGTAATAGGCAGAATGTTCCGTAGACCTACAAGATACATACAAAAATAAGGGTTACCTTTAACACAGACATTTAAACAGTTCACAATAGATTTCCTAGCCATATATTCACATTTAAAACTCCATACCTGGATGCTTTCTGAGCACTTTGGCCAAATTCTCAATAATCCTTATGCAGTCCAGTCCCTATAACAAAGATATTGAAATAAACATTATACAAACTGGTCTAGTAACATCACTTCCTAAACACTTTTATTTTAAAAAGAAAACTCATGGCTGAATATAGGACTGTAGCAGAGTATATACAGTGCCTATAGTAGGTATTCACCCCCCTTGGACGTTTTCACAGTTTGTTGTGTTACAACCTGAAATCTTGATGCATTTAAATGGGATTTTTTTTCCTTTGTTTTACACAACCTACTCAACACTTTCAATGTGTGAAAAAATGGGAGAGTGAAAAAACAAATCAATTAAAAATAAAAACCTGAAAAGTCTTCATTAGATCAGTATTTACCCCCTTTGCTATGACACTCATAAATAAGCTCAGATGCAAACAATTACGTTCAGAATTCACACAATAAGTTAAATGGAGTCCATCTGTGAGCAATAATAGTGGTTCATATTGTTTTTAGATTAAATACACCTGTCTCTGTAAGGTCCCACAGTTGGGTAGTGCATTCAAAGCAATGATACTACCATGAACACCAAGGAGCTTTCAAAACAACTCCGGGATAAAGTTGTGGAAAGGCACAGATCAGGGGAGGGGTATAAAAAGATTTCAGAGGCATTGAATATCCCTAGGAGCACAGTCAAGTTGATCATTAAGAAGTGGAAGGTATACGGCACCACCCGGAATCTGCTTAGAGCAGGCCGTCCTCCCAAACTGAGCGGCCAGGTAAGAAGGGCATTGGTCAGAGAAGCCAGCAAGAGGCCAATGACAACTCTGAAAGACCTACAGCGTTCCATGGCAGAGATGAAAAAAACTGTCCATGTGTCAACAATAGCTCAGGTACTCCACAAATCTGGCCTGTATGGAAGCCCATGTAAAATCCTGCTTGGAATTTGCAAAAAGGCAAGTGGGGGAAACTGAAAAGATGTGGCAAAAGACTCTGTGGTCCGATGAAACAAAAATTGAACTATTTGGCCTAAATGCAAAGCGTTATGTCTGGCGCAAACCCAACACAGCACATCACCCAGGTAACACCATCCCTACTGTGAAGCATGGTGGTGGCAGCATCATGCTATGGGGATGCTTTTTATCGGCAGGGCCTGGGAAGCTTGTCAGGGTAGAAGGCAAAATGGATGGAGCTAAATACAGGCAAATCCTTGAGGAAAACTTGCTTCAGTCTGCAAAAGACCTAAGACTGGAACAGAGATTCACCTTTCAGCAGGACAATGAACCCAAGCTCAAAGCCAAAGAGATATTGGAGTGGCTTAAAAACAAGAAAGTGAATGTCCTAGAGTGGCCCAGTCAAAGCACAGACTTGAATCTGATTGAGAATCTGTGACAAAGCTTGAAGATTGCTGTCCACCAACGATCCCCATCCAACTTGACAGAGCTTGAACAATTCTGCCAAGAAGAATGGGCGAATATTACACAATCCAAATGTGCAAACCTGGTAGAGACTTACCCCAAAAGACTCACAGCTGTAATTGCTGCTAAAGGTGGTTCTACCAATTATTGACTTAGGGAGGTGAATACTTATCTAACCAAGACATTTCAGTTTTTTTTATTTTTCATTAACTGTTTCACAATAAAAATTCTCTTTCCTCTTCAAAGTGTTGAGTAGGTTGTGTAAATCAAAGAAAACAAAATCCCATTTAAATGCATCAAGATTTCAGATTGTAACACAAACTGAAAATGTCCAAGGGGGGGGTGAATACTTACTATAGGCACTGTATAACGGCAGCAGCATGTGTCCACTTTTCTGTCTGATCCTAACATTTAAAAAGAGTGCTTTCCATGCAATGAAGCACCACAATCACGTTACAAAATACTGATTAGTACATTTGCATTCACAAGGACTTCCAATTAAGCATCAAAAAATAAAGCTTTATAAAATAATTGGAAAAACCATAGCTTTGACAGCTTCATCCCATTTGATAACTTAAAACAAGTGTTTCTAGTATTGTGTACAGGGGGTCGGTCAAGTGGCTTCCTTTTTTTGCACAACTGTGTAGAAGTTATCATACAAGCCTACAGAGGTCAGACAAGTATACTGTATATTTAAAAAAGATGTAGCAGCTGATCTGGATCATCAACATTACCTCTGCGGTCTCCTTTCCTTCAAACGTCATGCAAACGTCAAGATCACTCTGTTTGAACCCAAATCCATTTTTGGAAGAACCAAAGAGGCTCAGTTTAGCTCCTTTAACAAAAAGCAGAAGGCAGCACAAGTTAATGAGAGTTATACAATACCTCTCCACCAGAGCATGTGAGCAGAGCAGTCTAAAATCCAGCTCATTGCTCAATCATACTTGAATCCGCTCAGCTCCACAGCATTTAATTCCACAGTTCGCTCAACTCACGCTCTGATACTTTTAAATCCCCGTCTCAGGCTAATTACCTGGCTTGGGTGGCCTTTCAAAAATGATATCTCGCTCTCAATTGATTGTGGAGTCTCTCACACTTCTCTCTACCTCTCCCGTTTGTTTTTTTTTTTAACCTGGATTATTACATGTTTAATTGTGTGTCACTGAGGGGAGGGGGGGAGGGGTGTCATTGTCAGTAAATTTCAGTAATCAAGGGAGGGACTCACTCGCTCTCTATGTGACACTAACACAGTGTCACACACAGAGCGTGATGCCCGTTTACTGATTACTGAAATTTATTATCTAAAATGTAAAACTAATACAGTAATTAAAGACAAGATTGGGAGCGAGAAAATATCCCAAACCCACTCCACAATTTCCTGAGCAGTGCATGTGTTGTGCCAAATAAAGTAAATTCAACTTCCCTGCTCTGCCCACATGCTCTGCTCCCCACCACCATCTTCATTATGCAGCAATACAAGTCAAATGGCTAGAATATGCATTTATATATTTACACACACATGTACATATATATATATATATATATATATATAAACACATTATACGCACATATATACAGTGGTTTGCAGAAGTATTCACCCCCTACCAATAATGTCACATTTTGTTGAAAAACTAATTTGTTTATTCAAAGCTGTAGTGGTTAAACTGAACACTTATATGAGGAGGAGGTTAAATGTTAGCAAAACTTGCAAAGAAAATGTACAAAATGAAATTTACTGGTTGCAGAAGTATTCAGCCCCTTAAGTCAGTACTTGGTAGAAGCAGCTTTTGCAGCAATTACTGCTACGAGTCTTTGTGGATAGGTCTCTACTAGCTTTGCACAGTATGATGGTGAAATTTTTGCCCATTCTTCAAGTGAAAATTGCTCCAGTTCTGAGAAGTTTGTTGGGGATCGTCGATGGACTGCAATCTTCAAGTCTCGCCATAGATTTTCAATTGGATTCAAGTCAGGACTTTGACTGGGCCACTCAAGAAAATTAATTCTCTTCTTGTTCAACCACTCCAGTGGATGGTGTTGACTGGGCGATGTGCAATGTTGGGCTTGCGCCAGACGTAACGCTTGGAATTTAGACCAAAAAATAAAATTTTTGTCTTGTCTGACCACAAAACCTTTTTCCACATGTCTGCAGTATCATCTACATGCTTTTTCGCAAACTCCATACGTGCTTTAACCCTTTGCGGTCCATTTATTAATCGCGCGTCAGGCACGCCAGGTCTAATTAATTCACACGCGCAGTTAATTTTATACGCGCTGTTTAAAAGTTTTTTTTTTCACAGTCAAACGGGTTTAAATGGCCCTGCATATCAACAAAGCACACACTAGGCATCTCCAGCCCCGCCCCAGCCTTTTGTTTGCTATAGCGTTCAGCTATGTAAGAAATAAATAATAATAATAATAATAGTCGTACATACCGATCGATCATCTCCAGATCACTCGTTTTATCACCAAACTCCTCAATAATGCGATCCAAGTCATTATTTTATTACTATAACATCTGAAAAAAGCTCTGCAAATGTCCATGATAGTCTCAGTGCGCTGACGCACTTAGCCAGCTTGTTTACTATGGACGCCCATTATCTGATACCTGATACCATGTATGACTATTCACGCCTTTTTTTTTTTCCCCCCCCGACTTGTCTCGGCTCCTGTCGCTCCCACTCGGCAATTGAATGGTTTTCTCGGCTTTTTCCAGAGAAAAAACGACTAAACACCCGTTTATTGCGTTGCTATAATGATGTCGGACCCAGTCCGACAAAGGACCTGTGAGGAATAATTGCAATGTCGGACCCAGTCCGACAATGGACCGCAAAGGGTTAAGATGAGGCTTTTTGAGTAATGGCTTCTTTCTTGCCACCTGTCCATACAGGCCAGCTTTGTGTAGGGACTGGCTTATTGTTGATGTGTGAACACTGACTCCCATCTCAGACACAGAACTTTGCAGATCTCTCAAGGTCATTGTTGGCTTCAGAGTGACATCCCAAACCAGTTTCCTTCTTGCCCGGCTGCTCAGTTTGGGAGGGCAACCTGATCTGGGTAGTGTCTGGGTGGTATGATCCATCTTCCACTTCTTAATGATGGACTTCACTTTGCTGAGAGGGATAATCAGCGTCTTTGAAATTTTCTTGTACCCTTCTCCTGCTCTGTGCCTTTCTACCACTTTATCCCTGACTTGTTTCGAAAGCTCCTTGGTCTTCATGGTTGCTTTGTTGGATCACTATGCGAGTTGCAGCTTGAAAGTCTTTATACACCTGAGGGAAATTATCTACAAGTTAAACCACTTTGAGTACACACAGGCTGAAACCATTTCACTCATTTTGTGAGCTTTCAAACAAATCATTTGTACCTGAGCTGATTTCGGGCTGCAGTAGCAAAGGGGTTGAATACTTATGCAACTGAGATTAATCTGTTTTTCTCTGTAAATCTTACTTATTTATATTCTACAGTATATGCATTATTTAACTTTACCAATGTGGAGTAGTTTGTGTGGATTCTACATGTAAAAAGTCTAATTTGAAAGTGTCGTGGAATATACGCTCAGGTGCCAACAAAATGTGAAAACGTTGCAGGGGGGTGAATACTTCTGCAAACCACTGTATTATATATATATATATATATATATATATATATATATATAAATAATGATACATACACACACATTATATTATATTATATATAAATAAATAAAAGGATTACCATCAAATTCCTGTTTGACAAACTGTTCCAAGTTCTGTAGTATGTATTCACGAACCTGTTCCTCAATCTGGTCTGGAGAAAAGTCCTCTGCAGGAATGAAAAACAAAGATGTTAACCACAAAATGTGCTCCAATACAGACGTTTTAAAACAGAAAGGTTTCAGAGATGTTGCAAGACAACCAAACCGAACAGATGATGTTTTTTGTTTTTTTTACATACTGGCAACTCAATTATTTTTGATACTTTAAAATTCTCAAGCATGCCTGTGTAATCTAACAGCTCAAATAAAATAATTTCTTCTCAATCACAAGGTTCACTTATTACGGCTTGCTTAGACAGGAATACACCAATTGAAGTCTTGTTCTCACCATCTCAGATTTACTTATACTCACTGTAACACTGATTGCAAACTTGATTCAAGATTTTCAGAAACTTTGGTGTCATTGAAGGTAAAGGCTCAAGTTCAACCTTCTTGAAGTCTTCAGGACAATCACGCTTGAGATGTCCCTCTCGTCTACACAAACTGCATGCAATTGTAGGTAGCTGCAAAAATTAGAAAGATTTTTTTTCTTGTTTCTTCCAATTTATACAATAGAAGCTCAAATTATATTTCTTGCATATATCTTGACATGTGTACACTGTTCTTTAACATCCAGAACTAAGGTGTCATTTTTTACAGAATACTAAATGTGACAACATTCATTCAACAATGTTAAAAATAATTCAATCCAGTAATGTCTTAGACCCCAAAGTTAACCTATAAAATATATAAAAGGAAGGTGAGCAGCATACACCACTCCTGCTAAAGTTATAAATAAAGTAAATTTGCAGTATGGAAGACACCTTCTTATAACAAAAGGCTAAGCAAAGTTTTACACATACTGGTATTTTAGAGATCACAATAATCTTGTTTCTTAAAATGCTATTCATTTTAGAAACAAAGACGGAGATGGAAATAATGCATTTGAAATCAGCTGTGCCAATTACATGTTTATATCTTTTTGCAATATAATTAGGACAACATAGCTTTTTGGAATCTCTCCAATCAGATCTTCTATTTGTAAAAAATATACAATGTAGGAACTGGAGGTACTTTTTATTGACGAAACACTACCAAATATTCTTATTGGAATGTATTAATATACTGTAGACACAAATGAAAAATTACACAACATTTAAAATAATACACAGGCCTATTAGTTTGTGCTCTCAAGTATAAGTGGGCTGAGCAGGTCATCCTTACCTTGCCTCTGGTGAATGTAAGTTTACTGAACTCATAGACTAAATCATTGTCATGCCGTGAATCCTCTGCAAAAACTGGATCATTCTTCACCTTTCCATCCAGATCCCTTTTGTTAGAAGTTCCAACTCGACCAGATGTCTCATTCTCCTTTTTGTGTCCCCACTGGTCATTGCGGGTAACAGCTTCAAGTGTGAAGTGCTCATCATCTTCAGATAAGATGTCCTCTCCAGATGCTGTGTAGATGTTATCCAGTTCATCCTCCATAGTCACACTGTCCAGGTGATCTCTATGGTATGTATCCTCTTCATCGTCCTCCTCTTCAGAGTTAATAATGCCTACCAGGTGCCTTTGTTTGGATACCAGAAATGTGTTTAAGGATTCATCCAATTCCTCATTGCTCCCTGGGTCTTCATCCTCCTTATCCAGTCTGCCTGTGTCATCTAAACCAAAGTCATCACTGTCTACCAATCCTAGGTTTAAACACCCTTCAGAATCTGAAGGGCTCTCCGTCTCATTTTCTAATTCCATGGAGAAGCAGGTCAAGTTAATAGGGTCTCCATTTTCACTCTCCTCCCCCAATCGCTGGTTAGCATCCAATTTTGTGCTTCTTTCAGCTTGTTCTTGTTCTTCATTTTCGCTTTGTTCGTCAGAATTGGGTTTGGAGCCATCAGGATCCTCAAGTATTATCTCTTCAATCACACAATCCAAATCATCTATGCCTTTCTCAGATGCCACCTCCTCCTCAGCAAAACTGTCACTTCCATGTCGTATTCTTGGACAATCAACACCCTGAATATTGTTTGGAACATGATTTTTATTTTTTCCGTTCAGGTCAGTCCTTGTCTGACTGCTGTTAACATTGAGGTCATGCAATTTAGATTGGATTAAATGCAGTTCATTTGGACTGGGTGGAATGTTTCCTCTCTGACCCGGATCTCTGCGCTGAAGATCTATGTTTTCAATCACTTCTGCTTCTAAATCTTTATGATTTTGCTTATTGGGCTTTACTTGCTTTTTCTGAGGCAAAGCAAAATACTTATAGGTTGTTTTTAAGCAGTGTAGAATATATTCATACATCAATTGACTGTTTAGCGTCCTTGCCACATTTCTCTTCGAGGAGTAAGGATCTTAAAGAAAAAAAAATCACAATGAAAAGTAAAATGTAAATAAACATTTATTCTAAAGCCATCAGCAAATTGATTATTTATTTTTTTTTATGGAAAAAAAAAAAAATTCTGTGCAAACTTTACTATTGACCCTCCAGCAACAATAAACAAATTAAAAGTATTATTATTACGAGTGATGCTATTACCTTCTATGGCAATTCTCTTTTTAGGCCAGTCCTTTAATTCACGACTGATGACCTCCTTACTGCGAATACTGATGACATAATCAGGCATGTTAAACTCCAGTGAGTAGAACCGAAACAATTCCACCCACAACTGTCCTAAAGCCACTTCACACTGATGATCTGGATCGAAAGTCAGGGGGGCCTGTTTAAAAATAATAAACAGAATAATAAATCAACATTGGTTTCCTTTTAGTTGTCAGTTTGATCTATCTATACAGTACTGTGCAAAAGTCTTAGGCAGGTGTGAAAAAATGCTGTAAAGTAAGAATGCTTTCAAAAATAGACATGTTAATAGATTATATTTATCAATTAACTAAATGCAAAGTGAGTGAACAGCAACAAGACACAAGGTAGTTATACTGCATCAGCAAAGTCTCTCCCAGGCAGAAATTTCAAGGCAATTTTTTAATTTCACCGGACAAGGGAAACACCATAGTAGATTTAGTTATGAATCCACTTTCTATGAATAATTCTACTGGAGATGAGCGATCTTTAAAACAGAGTAGTGTTGACAAATTTACCAAATTGAAAGAAAGCGAGGCGCTATCTGTCCTCTTATTTTAGTTTATTCATGGTTATCTGTGTAAACATGCTATTTAAAAATATTTGCACAGCATATTTTATATAGATTATTTTAAAGAATAAGCGCAGCATGCACAATTACTGCCTGAGACTTGGCCTTATCAGAGTGAGCTAAGAATAACTCCCATATATATATATATTATATACACACACACACATACACGCACTGTATATGTCGCGGGAAGGCAGTGTTTAAGGTAAGAACCTATGCAATAGTCAGTGTGCCCGCAAACAGCCATGTAAGATCAATTTATGCCCGTGCCCAAAATACTTTGAGGATCACTGCTATAGGGTTAAGTGCGACACCTGGTGGATACAAGGTGCCATGACTTTCTCCCATGAAATGAATTGTTACCATGAAACACTGAATGTTTAGTGAATAGAAATTACTAATTTCATTATTCTAAAAGTTAATTGAAAAACAAACCTTTAAAAGGTATAATATCAACTTGTTGAACATTCAAGGTTTTAGATTTACTAAAACTGGGAGACTGAAACGTAACAAATAAGTAAAACTGAACTGCTAAATTGGTTTTAGAATAATTTGTAATAGCAAATGTTGCAGACAGAAATTTGAGTTGTTTAAGTATGTTTTCACAATAAAATTGAAATGTTTATTGTGTTTTAATGATGTTAAAAGTGAAAATAATTAACATGCTTGTAACGGTAATTTAGTTAGGAGAATTCAACTTAAATTTGTATCCTTCTATGATCAACGTAACTAAAATTAGAATAAAATGAAGTTTAGTTCTATAAATGTTACTGTTTTTACTATTCTCTCCATGGAGGAGGGTACTCTGCCTCTGTTAATGACACATTGTTTGTGTAAAAGGAAGCTTCATTCAAATTCTATAAGCCCATGAAAGGACTGAGTTCAGTTAGGGATTAGCTTCCTGTTTTACCCGGAAGTGATTGGATCACCAAAGTAAACTCCTCTTTGGGAGCTATATTTAAAGCAAAACAAGCATGAACTCATTCTCTTCAGCTCTTGCATGCTTGGATATGGACTCATCTCATCATGAAGTAACCACAGAGCCTTCACTTGTAATGGGGACCTATTCAAGCGTTGTACGTATCTTCATCCTGAAGAAGACTCCTCGCCGCTACATCTTGCAACTCTACATGCTACGAAGAAGACCACATCTCCAGAATAAGTATTATGTTCCAAAGACTAAGATTCAAGTAAAATAATATTTGTTTGTATAGGAAATATCTATATGCAAACCAGAAGTAAAAACGTTTAATACAGCGCAACACTTTGTTAAGATTAAAAATACAAACACATTTTACTTTGATGAACAATTGAAACAAGGTAAGACTTGAACTAAACTGATGATATTGTGTGCATTTGAAAACAACTCCAAACGCTGGAACCATTTAAATATTGATTGAGTTTATCTACCAGTTTGAAGTGACGCTGGATTAAAACTTAGTACTAAATGCAACTGTAACTGCTTCCGAACTGAACTTGTAAAACAAAAACGCAGTATTCATTCCAACACAACAGACACTGCTTAAACACAGTCACTGTACGTAATGTGCAGGAATCCTGCTTTCTCATGTACTTAAACATACGTAAGCCTGCGTGCTTATGAAAATATTTGTTTAAGGTTTTATTCCTGCTTGTGTCTATACTTATAATTCTCGTACCATGATTTCTAACTTCTATATTCTACTTACTACAATTTTTATGTGTGGAGTTTCTTTTTGCCTGTTATGAGTTCTAAAGTAAGCATTTATGATTGAGTTGAGATTCTTAAACCTTAAAAACCAAAACAAAAAGCCTAACTCCTCTCCGGAGCTCTAACTAAACTTTTCCCACTAACTTGACTAACCACCAGACAGCTAGTCCGTTTACCGGTCTCCAACCAAACAACTCTTAGCTTTAATTGACCTCTTTTGCTTTGTTCAAACACCACACTCCAAACTCTGTCTCCAACACCCAGCCAACAGAACACACAAACTGTGGCCTTTTTATTCACCACCATGATCAGTCGCAGCTGATTAGTATTTTCTCAATTACCATACATTATCCCTTAAACTATCCAATTTAGGAGGCCTTTACCATGATGGCTGCCTGGTAACTTCAGCTCTCTCAAAATCAAGTAGTCTCTCCTAAATCCCCAGGGTCCTAAAGCCCCAAGGTATCATTCCTGCCCCATAATATTTATTTTAAACCCAATTTATTTAATTTAAAATTTCCCTTATCTAATACACCATTATCATTTACAAGTCTGTTAAGCAACCCATCTTTAGTTTGAATCCCCTTTACTCTATTTGATCCCCTTTACTCTATTTGATTTACTCTATCTATCCTTGTTCACCATCCAGTTGGTTTACACTGTTCTTTCCCATTTTGTTCATTTTCTTTAACCAATCCCTCACAATATATACTTATATACCGTTCTTTAAAAAAAAAGTATACAATAAAACAGGCTTATGAACAGCAAACTGTGGATGCAAGTCGTCAATGTTTCATGAAACTTTTCAAGTGAAAAGGCACTCACCTTTCCATGGTTGACAAACTCTTCGCCAGTGTGAGTTGCCTTTTCTAGAGATGGGTTGTATTCCCAGAGAACCTGGCTGTCTTCCACCTCAATAAGCCTGAAATCCATCAGTTTGTTCAGTGAAAAACCTTCAATCTGCAATTATAAAGGAACATGTAAATCTGTACCCTGCAGTAAGAATAAAGCGTATTTAAACAGCATCTTCCCAACAAGGACGATTCACATTACTTACCCACAGACCCAGGTATACTGGAAGCACAGGTTCCTTCCGCTGCTGGAGGAAGTAGATGACCATCAAGGCAATCACATAAGGAGGCAACCCTCCTTCTTCAGGGCAGTCAATGTGACAGATCTGTTAATGTAAAATACACATAATTCAGTACAGATATACATTTTTACATTAGAATCTTTAACTTCTAAAATCAGCAATTAAAAGTTTTAAATTGTAAACAAAAAAAACCCTGATTTTATTAGTAAATTCCTGTGATGATGCACAATTTAGAAATTATTAAAAGTAAAATATAAATGACTGCAAATATATTATGTATACTTTTTAAAATAAAAATTTGACAGTTTAAAAAGTAAACAATAATTTATAAAAGATTAACATTTATTTTATTAATCTTACTAGAAGGAAAACATATTTTGTTAGTTATTTTCTGTTAACACTATTTTGTCTGTTATAAAAAGCAGAGTTTAGCTTATGCTGTCTATATATTATAAAATTTGACATTTGGATTAGTGCCTCCATTATTTGCAAGAAATAAACTACAAATGTAATGATATCAAAATGTGTTCCAGCTGATTCTATTTATTGGTCTTCCAAAACCACAGCTTCAAATCACTATTTATACAGCAAATGCAGAAACACATGTGCTGTTTTTTCTTAAATTTCAATAAGATAAGAGGTTATTCCTTGAGATAGTAAACATAAAAGGCCTTATTACCTTAAATAAAAATAGATCAACATTACCTTGGCCCAGTATCTGAAGGCAGTCACCAGGGGAGTAAGACAGGGTTCAAGTTCTGCCAGAGCAGCCATGTGATCTGTTGTGAGGTATGCATTATCATTGCCTGCACTCATTTTACAAAGAAGACCACTGTAGCGAAGACAAAAATACAATTTTATTAGCACCCACAATCCAGCTAACATGCATAGATGTTGTCAAAACAATGCAGTGTTTACAGTAAACCATTACTTTAGCTGTATCTTCTGTTGTCCATATTGCAGTGATATATTTTTAAACACAACCCTGATTGTTTTCATATTTGTTATTCACACACATCATTGGTCACAAATACATCTCTAAATTTTTACTTGGGATATACTGCAATGTTTAAGAGAAATTCTCTTTCCTCCAGTGAATGCTCCCAAGTAAAAGTTGAGACATGTACTCCCATCATACATCATGTTTGAATTTAAAAAACACACACACACACACACACACACACACACACAATCTGGATTAAGTAACGTGGAAACACTGCAGGGTGTTCTGTAACACTAAGAAAGGTGTGTGTGTGTGTGAGAGAGTGTTTTTTGAGTGTATTGAACATTTAATTTAATTTACAGCATTAACCAAAGAAAGATGTTGATGCTTTCTATTAATTTTATTCAAAAGCACTATAGAGAACCAATGCTCCAGAAGGGCACTTACTAAATTAAATCTACAGATAATGAAGTACAAGCCAATAACATAAGACACAAACCTTTGCTTCTCTTTGCAAACCACAACTGGAACTCTGGCATGAAAGTCTGCTTCAAGATCAATAAAGGATTCTGGAGAAAAAATTAAAATAATGTTCTTTCAGTTTTGTAACTGCTGAACCCCAGATTTTTAAAATGACTTGTGTATAACCTGTCAGGTTTCTCTGCATTTTGCAATGTTTTTCTACCAAAATGCACACAGTATTTACAGTAAGCTCCATCAAATTCTACAAAGACAAAATATGTTTTTTCTTTTGTTTATTTCTATTATATACTTATTTTTTTAAACAGTGTATAACATTTTACAGCTTTTTTCCTCATCCAACATGAGTCCCATGACGGCTAGCTGGAACACTGCTGCAGCAGGGTGATCCTGGTTCACACCCTGATGTCTGTTTTTTATTTTTTATTTTTTCCCTCCACTACTCACTGAAAAATAAATACATAAATGAATAACCTAAACACATTGCCATGAGAATTACAAAATATTTCACAGATGCTCGTATATAAGCATTTCATTTCTATCATTATAAACGTATTTTAATATTTTCACAAATCGATGGGATTGTGCATGTCCAATAAAACAGGGCTGCAACGAAGGGTACATTTTGACCTTCGAAGGTTCGGAACACTTTACTGAAGGAAGGTTCAAACCTTCAATGGTACTAATTTGCATAATTTACTGGTGACGTCACCATAGCTACTTGTTTATATTTGATTTTAAATCCTGTTTTACAGGTATATAATTGGAATAAAACATTCATATGTTATTTAAAAATAGAACAGGAATCATGTTTTTATAATTTAAATAAAAATATGCGTTGTTTACTGACACGCAATTGATGCTGCTTGCGAATAAGTTTGCATTGCAGCAGCACTAACTGCAGTGGATTTATGCTAAACAAACTTAATTTAACAGTCACTGTTCCAAGCAGGTTATCAGTCACAGTCATATTTTACTACTACTACTACTACTACTAATAATAATATGAACTTACGATTGTAAAGTAACCCCAGATATGGCTGTGCCTCCACATCAACAAATGCTTGCACAGTTTGCATTCAACTTTTTTTTGTTGGTCATCTGGGCATTTAACAAAAAAAATCCCAAACAGCAGAGGGGATTCGAGACATTTCTTTCAATACAGCTTACACTATATAGCGCTTTGCCTTGAGATGGCGAATGAAGAAATGTACCTCTGGTTAACACGAGCTGGAGGGGGAGGGACCGACGGTGCTCAGTGTTTTCGAAAATTAAAATTAGTAGTGCTTGCATAATTTTGTATGTTTCAAACATATTCTACGATAGCACTTCTCTTACAATGTCTTGTACACTTGGTATTCGGTACATATTTTACTGAAGCACTACAACTGCTATAGGTACCCCCCCCCAGTGCTTTGGATAATATAACCTGCTCCATACACAGAAGCGGCGCCATAGAGTTGCTACGTAGAACGATTTGATAGTGAATTTTAATACACCAACTTTTGTTTAAGTAATATGCATTATAGAAATCAAAAGATTGAATTTTGCATGCGAGTGACATTTAATGTGTGATTTATAGTATTCACACATTGTCAAACGATCTCTGTTGACAAAAAAAAAAAAAAAAAAAATACAGTGCGTGAATGGAGTCTGGACGAACCTTCGAAGGTTTAAAACAATCTTCGAATTCCTGGTTAGCGAACGAACCTTTGAACCTTCTAATACAGCCCTACAAATAAATAATTAATATTGCTTCTGTTCAAATCAAATAGCGTTTAAATCTAAAAAAAATATGTAAATATGGTAAATGGCAAACTAGGTTAGTAGCAAAACTAAAATAGAAATGCTTCTTAACAGTAAACATCATGTTTGTTTTTTTAAAACATCCCAACAATGAAGTACAACCTTGACCAGTAAGTGTTATAAATTACACAATGATTTTTTCTAATCCGCCAATACCTTAGCGACTATGGTGGTTTTTTTTTTTTGTAACTTTACTAGATTGCTGCATTTAAATGTCAGGTTTGTGCATTACGAAAGCAGTATCACTTATTTGCTAATTTAAATAATACCCTAAGTTTAAAATATTAGTCTGTGCCTTGCCAGAGTCTCTAAGGGCAGCCATTTCTGGGTTTCTTTGTAACCAATAAAAAGATCAGCTTCTTCCACAGATAGCCAATCAAAAGTGATAGGGGTGGGACGTAAACATAAATATATAAATATACCAGATTGTCTTTCTAGCAACAGAACAAACATAGGAAGAATAAATAAATAAAAACTAATTGTCCGACGGGCAAAGTATAATGGCAAAACTTGTTGTCCCTCACACAAATCTAGTTGTCTCGGGTGTCAGGAGATGCGAATTGCACACCCATGCTAAGTTTGTATGCACCGTTTAAGACTGGCTGCCAAAACATTTACTTAAATGCTACACAAATACTTAAATACAAAAATGCTTCCTGGTCATGCAAAAGCGATTCTATGCAAACACTGTATTCAAATAAACCGTTTAAAGTACAGCGCTCCTACCTTTTTAACCCTGTTGTCGGGAGCCGCAGGCAAGAGGCCGTGCAATTTGTGTTCTGCCTTAGAACGAGAATTCCTGCAGTAGTGTAATCACATTATGGGAGTCTTGACCATACCAGCCTGTTCCGTGGTATTAAGTGATGCCTTATAACAAGGGAGCACTGTATTCTCATACGACAATCAAAACTTAATTCTTCAATGTTCCTAAAAAATGTGTGAAAATAATCTTCACCCAAAACCAAAAATTTAAATCAACTTACTGCTGTTGTGAAGACTTTCTTGAACAAGCAAAAGTACATCTGGCTGGTGCATCTGAAAGTAAAAAAAAAAGGATAAAAAGATCAAATATATACAGTATTTTAAAAAGTCAGAGTTCTCCCCAGGCCTTTTCAGCCAGGCGGGCCACCCAGCGAAGTTGCTGTTGCCGCCCAGCTGAAAAAACCCGATCTACCCGTCTTGCAGATGCTACTGTGCCTTTAACAATAAGGATTGACTGCGCTTCTAGCAGACGA
Source organism: Acipenser ruthenus (assembly GCF_902713425.1). Classification (NCBI taxonomy): domain Eukaryota; kingdom Metazoa; phylum Chordata; class Actinopteri; order Acipenseriformes; family Acipenseridae; genus Acipenser; species Acipenser ruthenus. Next base: position 40,545,839 of record NC_081189.1, on the reverse strand, counting down.
GATCACTTGCACGTTGCTGGGTGAAAAAATAAATAAATATTGGAACCACTTGTCACGTCTTGTGTGTTAAGCACTTCGACAGGCTAAAACGTTAATGACTGCTAAAAAAAATAGCCGATTATTTTCAAAGCAAAAATAGTGACAATGAATGCACGGTTTTCAAACTACTTTATTTTCGGGTATTATCATCCAGTCTATTTTTTGTCATATTATTGTACTGTAAGGTGATATATAGTACATAACAGCTATACATATGCACCAAAAAAAAAAAAAAAAAAAAAAGCGTATTCCTTTTGTTGTGATATCGTAAAAATATGTACCCAGGTGCTTGAGAGATATATTGGGGATTCATGTATAGAGGCTGTATGGGATATCAGCTGAACACTTGTTAGCTGATATACAAATGCTTAAGTGCAGGGGTGCTGGATTATTACACTTCAGTTTCATGCAACAGTTATGATGATGACTAAACGTGTGAGAGTACTGTTGTGTAAAAAAAAATGGATAAAATGAACAGTTGCATTAAAAAAACAAAAGAACAGCGAAAAACAAAAAGGACGTGCATTAACAAAATGCCCTGAAAACTTAAAGAAAACAATTTAAATGAAGCAATAAGCTCAGTAATTACACTAAAAAGGAAATGAAAAGGTTACCGTTTTTTTTTTGTGAACTCCAATAAACCTACTTTATCTTTCCACTGTCAAATCTTAGAGTGCATAAATAAGCACGGTAATTTACCATAATAAAAAACAGTAATAAAAAATGTATAACATAAAAAGAACAACCAGATATAGTCAACAAAAAACACATTATTCAAATTATTTTGTCGTATTATATATTTAAGGTAAGGCAAGTTTATTTTTCCATTAAAAGTGCTCCCGGCTATAATGTACTGCCACCCGGCTGTACAGAATTCCTGGGGAGAACCCTGTATAGTAGCATATAATAGCAGATGCTAGCCCTAGCAATTAAAAGGTTCTTAGGGTCTGAGGTCGGCCAGGGTGTCCTTGGCTCACCTCGCACCAGCGACCCCTGTAGTCTGGCCGGGTGCCTGTGGGGTTGCCTGTAAGCTGCACTGTCCTCTGACGTTGTAGCTCTGAGGTGGCTGCATGGTGGGCCTACAGTGTTAAAAAGAAGCGGTCGGCTGACGGCACACGCTTCGGAGGACAGCATGTGTTAGCCTTCGTCGTTCCCGAGTCAGCTCGGGGGTGGTAGCGCTGAGCCTAAAAATAATTGGCTATTCCAAATTGGGAGAAAAAAAATGATAAAAACAATTGGCAACTACTATATTTAAAAGAAGTCGGCTTGCCACTTCAGTAGGAGGTCTGTCCAAGGATCCTGTATGCCCCAACGGCCAATGCAGGATCACGGAATCCCACCGGAAAAAGGCTTATGCGGCTGAACCGCAGGTGATGCGCCTTGCCAATACAGGAGGCCTCTTGACGATCTACCTGGACGATATGCTTCGCTCTGCAGCCCTCACCGAGTAGCTTTAGAGCTACGCACGGTCTCAGGAACTTTGTTACAGATTTCGGGTTTCCAAGGGCAAGCCCTGGGCAGAAGCCTGGCAGACTTAGTGGTGGAGTGCAGACAGCTGTGGCTGTCTCAGGCGAGGGTCCCAGATGCAGTCCGTCATGGGGAATGGGGAGGCGATGGCGTCAGGCGGTTACTATCCCAATCCCTACGGCGCCACGAGGTGACCTGAGGCACCGCCTCCAGGCCTCCATGGCAGCTTATTCAAAACGCCAGACGTGGTAACCCAGCGCACCAGCGCCCAAGGAGACAGTTCCAACGGAACCGCCCCAAGCAGCCCCAGCAGGGGCCCTGAAGGCTTGCAGCCTCAGACCCACCTGTTTGCACAACAGCTGCAATACTGGTGCAATTGCACCTCAGACTCTTGGGTGATCAGCACCATACACAGCAGCTACGCACTGCAATTCCACTCGGGACCTCCTCCTTTTTGAGGGATCTACTCGAGATGCTTCTTGGTGCCAAAAAAGGACGACTGCCTTCGCCCCATCCGAGACCTGTGACACCGCAACGGGTTCTTGAGGGAGAGTAGGTTCCAGATAGTCACACATCACCACATCCTCCAGTCTGTCCAGCCGGGTGACTGGTTTACAACGGTGGACCTGAAAATATCGCACAGGAAATATCTCCGCTTCGCCTTTAAGGGGAGCGTCTTCAAGTTTTCCGTGCTGCCATTCGGCCTCTCCTTAGCCCCAACACATTTTCAAAGTACATAGATGCCACCATAGCTCCGTTGCGGCTGCAAGTGATCAGGGTGATGAACTACCTAGATGACTGGTTGATTTGTTCCCAGTCCCAGGAAGGAGCAGTGGCCCACACAGCGATTGGGTCTCACCCTCAACGATGCATAAAGCCAATTACTACCGGTGCAGAGTATGGTCTACTTGGGTCTCCGGCTGGATTCCCTTATGATGAAAGCCTAACTGTCGGACAACAGAGTTGCTGCCATTTTCAACCGTCTGGCCCTGTTTCAACTAGGGTCCACAGTACAATTGGTGTAGTGCCAAAATTACTGTGTCTGATGGCCGCAGCTTCATCAGCCATCCAACTGGGGTTACTTCACATGCGCCCTCTTCAAGCGTGGCTCACTGCCTTCAGCTACACCCCAAGCGCAACAGACACCGCCGGCTGACAGCGTCTTGCCTATGCTGGAAAGCGCTACGCTTGGTGGAGGCAAGCCCCTCACCTGAGTGAAGGCGTAAGGATGGGTGTGATTAACAACTGTCAAGTGGTGACGACAGATGCATCCAACTCCAGTTTGGGGGCGGTCTGGGCAGGCAGAGGAGTCTGCGAATCCTGGTCGGGTCACTGGACATCTCCTGCACATAAACACGCTAGAGCTGAAATCGGTTCACGTTGTGTTGCAACATTTCCTCCCTGTGCTCCGCAACCAACATGTCCTTGTCCGCACAGACAATGTGTCAGTAGTTGCTTACGTGAACCACCAAGGAGGGCTTTGGTCCCCGGGGTTACACCGCATAGCCTTTCGGCTGCTGATCTGGGCAGAGACACTTCCTGTCACTCTGGGCTGTATATCTCCCGGGAGTGGTGAACTGGGCAGCGGACCTTCTCTCCAGGAGGCTGTGTGGTCCAGTGGTTAAAGAAAAGGGCTTGTAATCGGGAGGTCCCCGGTTCAAATCCCACCTCAGCCATTGACTCATTGTGACCCTGAGCAAGTCACTTTACCTCCTTGTGCTCCGTCTTTCGGGTGAGACGTAGTTGTAAGTGACTCCGCAGCTGATGCATAGTTCACACTCCCTAGTCTCTGTAAATCGCCTTGGATAAAGGCGTTTGCTAAATAAATCTGCTAAATGGCAACTGCACCCTCAGGTGGTGTAGCACATTTAAGAATGCTTCGGGGAAGCCCAGGTCGATCTCTTTGCCACTGCAAAGACGACCCTTTGCCCCCTGTGGTTCTCCTTCTGCAGCTGCGGAGGTCCACTATGCGTCGACGCCCTAGCCCACAAATGGCCCAAAGTGCTTTTGTACGCTTTCCCGCTGCTCCCTGCCTTCCTTGAGACGGTTCTCCTAGTGGCCCCCAGATGGCCCAGGAGGATCTGGTTTTCGAACCTCTGCCAGCTGCTGCGAGGCCAGCCCTGGGAGATCCCGCTGCGCATGGATCTCCTCAGTTAGGCGAAAGGCACCCTCTGGCACACAAAGCCAGGCAGACTCCAATTATGGGTCTGGCCCCTGAACAGGACCGTCTGTCTGCCTTAGGGCTCTCAGACACAGTAGTCAGTACACTGCAGAACGCTAGGGCTTCTTCCACAACAGCGTTGTATGCCTACAAGTGGAAATATTTTCAAAATTGGTGCACAGCCAGATGCCACAATCTCATTTATTGCGCTAAATCCCCCTCTACATTGAAAGTGTACCTAGCAGCCATATCTGCATATCATGTCCCCATTGACTCCCTGGGCACTCAATACCGGCATCCCATTTTCTAAAGGGTGCATCTTCCTAGAATGGATGTCCTCCCCAAATGGAGTCTAGATGTGGTACTGGAGGTTCTCACCAAGGCTCAGTTTGAGCCCATACATTTCAGAGTTGAAATAACTCTATTAGCCATCATCTCCGCCAAGCGGGTCAGTGACCTACAGGCACTGTCCATGCAAAGTTTCTGTGTGCGTATTTGGGACAATGGAAACAGGGTATCATTGCGCACAAACCCTACTTTCCTCTCTAAGGTGATTACAGCTTTTCACATGAATCAGGTCAGTGGAACTAGAGGCTTTCCATCCCCCTCCCTTTGCGGAGGAGACAGATAGGAGTTTGAATTCCCTCTGCCCGGTTCATGGTGAAAGGACCCGAGGTCAAGCCCTCTATAAGCACGACTGTTCCATTGGATTGTGGACATGGTTTCGACTACGTATACCAATGCCGGCCTGCTCCCACCTGGGAGGGTGGTCGCGAACTCTACCAGAGGTGTGGCTACGTCATGGGCCCTCTTTAGAGGTGCCTGGTTGACCGATATTTGTATTGTGGCTAGCTGGGTTACTCCGCATACATTTACCAGGTTCTACGCCTTCAATAGGCACTAGGGTCCTTGAGGTTGCATGCTCACACCACCAACACTAGATGGTGGCAGCGAGATGTCCCTCATATGCTGTCCGCTCGTTCTCTCTCGCGACGGTTTTGGTATACTTTGCCAAAAGTACTGTTTTGGCGGTCATCTTCAAATTGAAAGGGAACGATAGGTTACGGATGTAACCCCGGTTCCCTGAAAGAGAAGATGGCCGCCAACCTTGTGAGGTCGCATCACTCGCATTCGCGGTCTCAATGCAAAAGAGATTGAAGTCTCCGTGCAGTGACTATTTATTATCTCGGGAGGCGGGACCGAGGACGTCACTCCACGGAGGGACCTAAAATCGGCAGCTTAAAATGCTCAGAAAAATACCCGACAAGCAGGCATATCCCAAAAGTATTGTTTTGGTGGTCATCTCCTCTTTCAGGTAACCAGGGAGACACCTGTAACCTATTGTTATTTTACGTTTTGGTTTGTTTGTTTACATATTATTCTGATACAACATGTTGTACATGTTTGATGCCTTTCTGGAGCACCGGTCATACCGAAGTACATTTTTTTTATGCAGAAAATGATTACAGCAAAAGTTGGGAATCTCGTTTCCATGTTTTTCCAGAACTGGTAAATGTTGCATTTCATTTCACTGACAATTTCGTAGTAAGCACAGTATTCACGCTGTGCTACACAGTTGTCTTCAAACAGTAGAATGGACTCAAAAACGCCGCTTTCTCAGCTATGCCGAGATACTTCGCTTGATTTTGGTCTAAAACCCGACAAACATTGAAAAATGCAGCTGTAGGTTGAGAATATCGGGCAGTAGAGCTGCACCTGCATGTATGTTTAAATCAATTGACAGCGCTGAAAAAAATTCAAAGTGTGAACAGCTACATTGCAAAGTAAAGCAACCGAGCTAGTTGAACATCATTAGCTAAACCGTGAAAGCGTTTTTTTTTTTGTTGTTTTAAGGTTAAGGTGGAATTTCAAGTTGTGTTGGTAAAGTTCAATGTTCTCTACTAAAATCACGGAATCCATGTCCACCGTAACAATCACAGCCTTACTGACAAGCAACCAAGTAAACGAGCGATTGATAATGATAGCAGGGCGACATTTGAGCAGTGGTTTCTGAAGGATCCCTAAACTGGTTACTAAGCAACAAGGCTCAGAGCTTTTAGTATGTCAGTTAAAATGCCACAATAAACTATCAGTGAAATATAGTATTATTTAAGTACCATTATTTTGTTAAAAAAAATTAAACAGGAAAACACACATGGTATTGAAATAATATTTCATAAACGTTCACTGACTATCCATCATTTATTTATTTAATAAAAATCGTAGTATTACACCCCATTTGCTGTAGCAGAACCCCCAAAATAGCAGCTGCTACGGCCAAATCGTAGCAGTTGGCATCTCTTCATATCATATGTAATCTTAGTAACTAATCATAGACAAGTTAAAGTTTTACTTACATGAGCTGGAAACTGGATGTCAATATCAATGTCTGAATCTTTGAAACCAAACTTTGTGCAAGAGGAGCCATATAACCTTAGTGAACACTCTGTAAACACAAAGACAGCAGATGTGGTTTCATGAAAAGTTGAACAGTAAAAAAAAAAAATATATATATATATATATATATATATATATATACACATACATACAGTATACACACACACGTTCAACATAATAACATATTCTATATGTTGTTTACCATACTGCATTTATGAACTAAACCCACTAAATGATCACCCCATGCTGAGTAAGTACAACATGTCTGCTTGGCTGCAAATCACTACAATCAACCAATAAACACATTTAGTTCAGTTCTTCAAAGTAACTTAAACTAGCTAGTAAAAAGTGGTACAACAAACTGATGCATCTATTTTACTTTATTTTCGTGAGGATAAAAAATACACAAATAAATAAAAATCTTACCAGGCAACAGGCATTTTATAACTTTTTCCAAAGCAGTCACAATATCTTTCCTCTTTATTACATCTTCATCACTTAAGCCGTGCTCTTCCACCACCTTCCCAATGGCAGCGCCTATAGCTTTCACTTGAGATTGACTTGGTGGAAGCAACGCAGTGAGCAACTCCTCTTCACGTTTCTCCTGAAAAGGTAACAAATGCAAAGTAAACAACGAAGAAAGTACAAGTTATTAATGTTTAATTTAGTGTTTTATGTTGATGTGATGAATTTCATTAATTATATATATATCAGTGGCCGTGCCATGACAAAATGGACTGGAGTAGCAGTCCCTACCACCCCCCCTCCCCCCCAAATCGACTACAATGTCTGTTTTCTCACATTTTTTTTATTTTAGTGTAAAATAAAATTCGAAATAATTAGATGTTGTAAAGGTATTTGTATTTATCAATGTATATTTATAAGCAATATCGTGCGAAATCCAGCTATCCTCCTAACTGCAGTGCTAACCAAGGAATATTCATGTTTTGTGGTTGCTCACTAATGATTGATCAGCTGTCAGAGCTTTGACTTTCCCATTGGTTGCTAAAGCAGGGCCTTCAAGTGAGGCAGAGTGCTCGAATCAGATCGCCATGTAGTCTTCTTTGTTCAAAAATAAATAGATTCAATTCTTTAAGTTTATCTGCATATGACATGCCTTTTAAACCCAGAATAATTCTGGTCGCTCTTCTTTGCACTCTTTCTAGAGCAGCAATATCCTTTTTGTAGCAAGCTGACCAGAACTGAACACTTTTCACTATATATTCAAGCATGCTGTTGGCCTTTTTTTATAGCTTCCCCACATTGTCTAGATGAAAACATTTCTGAGTCAACATAAACTCCTAGGTCTTTTTTATAGATTCCTTCTTCAATTTCAGTATCCTACAAGTTATATTCTACTTTTTGTGTGTGTCTGTGTGTTTTGTGTGACAGTGAGGGGCAAACATTTTTAAGAAGGGCAAGTAGATTTTTCTAGCATATTGTCCCTTGGACAACAAGTCATTTTTAGAAATTGGCCACCCCTGAACCTCGAAAAACATTAACTGGTCAATTGTTTTCAGGTACTTTCTATTTCAATTGAATTATGTTGCTGTTCAGTAATGCTCCCATGTCTAGCTAGTAGTAGTAGTAGTTTTTTCAGTTTGTCCACCAGTACTTCCTCTCTGTACTACTTACAGCGTCAGTAGACATCTCCGAGATGCTTGTTCTATTTTCCAGATAGTTTTGACTTGCCCATTGTTCAATTGACAAGTTATTAAAAAGGCTGAAATTTACTTTATTACATTTTGTTACAAATAAAACTGTAAAAAAAATACATTAACTTGAGTCATGTGTAAGGGTTACTGTTAAATGAATTCACAATCCAGTTCTTGTGTACTTTATGGTAAACTGAGCATGCATGACTTAAACTCAGCTGTCATATGAGCAGAATATCCCAAACACTGGGTTGAATTCTGAATTAATTGAAAGGTTCTGGAAAACAGCCCTCTTTCTCTGTTCACAATATTAAAAATGTCTCCAAGCTTTCCCACTCTTGTTTTCCACGTCATATCCCTCCGACAGACAAGACTAATCAAAATGCGAGACTTATGCAGTTCCATCACAAAAACCAGGCCTGTGTTACACCTCGCACGTTGTCTCTCCAAACTCTTTTCTTCCACCTCCTCCTCAAATCTCCCTCGTCCATTCGTCTGCTGCCCTCATTTGACAAGGTGTAAAGGTGTAATAGCCTCTATACATGACATTACCAACCCAATATCTCGTAATATTTTTAAATAAAAGTAGCAGCCGCCTTATTTTGAAAACCCTGGGAAAAGTACAACTGCGCGAAACCCTGCAACTCCAAGACGGTGCTCATGAAGGCATTGCCCAGCCACGGCTGTTGGAAGAGGCCGGAGTCGTAAGCAGGATGCCGGGACTTGTGTAGGTCAGTTTAGGGGATTTGATCCCAAACTAGTACAGTTTGTGTAGTAGGTTCCTGGAGCAGGGCGTCTCTTACTAAGACTAGCGCTCCCCTTGTGTAGCAAATTCTTATTTTTAGCTTTTGTTTTCTTTATTAAATCCAGCGCTAGGATTATAATTGTTGGTACCCTAGTGCCAAGCGCCTGTCTCTTATTAAATCTGCGTGCCTGTGCAGTATGTCAACAACCATTGCTCTGTGTCTGACTCCTTATTCAGTGCCTCCCATTGCTGGACCAGGGTCCCAAGTCGCATGATCACCAGGCACGGTTGTTCACCCAGACTCCTGTTACACCCTGGTGAACCAGACGTTGCTGCACTGTCACTGAGGCTCTCGCCTCGACCTAGCATCGGGCGCCTGTGCGGCATGTCAACAACCACTGCTCTGTGCCTCTCCTTATTATTCAGTGACAGCCCACACAGGTAACATCTCCCTGTTACAGGAATATAATTTATGATGCGGTTACAAACATTCTAAAGGAATATACTAGGAATTATATCATAGAGCGAAGGGTATCTTTCCATTGAAGTGTATGTGTGTGTGTGTATATATATTTTGTTTTAATTTTTTTTTTACCTTAACTTTCTTCTTGTGCCATTTTTCTTTAATATGCTTATGGGCAGATGATATAGACTCAATCAAAACATCACAAAGCTTGCAAGAATACTTGGCGTTTGGGCAATTCCGAGGATGCTAAAAACAATTTAAAAAAGTGTGTTACAAGAAATAAATTGTGAAACAAAAGTATAAGCATAAGTAAACATTACTACTAGTTTTGTTTACGATGATATATTATACAGTATTTTCATCAAGGGTAGGTTCATGCAAACCGTACATGACAAAAGTAGACAATTACCCTTTTAAGTCTGAAAATGTCATCTCTGCTTAATCTTTCTTCTGCTTGATGCAAGCCCAGTAGCTCCTTCTCAGATAAGACAGACTCATCAATCACAGGGGCATCCCGATCTTCCTCTCTGTCCAGGTGGTTCCTTCTCCTTTGTTTTGATTTCCTTTTATTTCCTAAAATAAGAGGTTTTCATTGCATTTAAACTGCATCAGCCAGATGACATTACTGTTAACATACACTTCAGCATTAAACAGGACCTAAACCCCAATGAATATGAGAAATGTTGCATATTACATTTACTGTTTGCCATAAGCAAACTGCCTATTTCAAGTTTTCAACAAAGACGGCCTATCCACTGGAAAACCTATATTTGACAAACTTAATAAATACTTTACAAAAACATTCAAGACTTTGCACAACATTTTTTTTTTGACAAAACGTAAAGTGTGTGTTTTTGCATATTTCCTTATTAATTAATCCGGTTTTGTCGTACAATGTTGTACCACTAACACCTACCATTGTTTTGTTCTGTCTTTGTAGGAAACTACATTTGTACACGACAGACATTCTCACTCCTAACATGTTACCTTTACTGCCATCATCGGCACACCTGCTCAGGTCTTCAGAAGCCCCTTGCATAGAGTCCTTCCTCTCCCGGGTGAACTCATGACTGTTAGATCTCTCTCTCCAGTTTTCTTCTCTTGTGTGATGGTCATCTTGCGCAGGGAACTTTCTAAAACCATCGTCATGCTGCCTCCCTCCTGGGCTCTGCCCCCTCTTTTTAAAACCAACAGAGCTATTGCTCAGGATACCATGACCATCTTTCCTGGGACTGCTGCCATAGCTAGCTTGTGGGATCTTCCTATGCGACCCCATTTCCGCTTTATTGCTGAAGCCTCTTCCATAGTCAGAGCAGTCCTGGCGCAGAGGGCTTCTCCAAGACTCCGCCTCCTCAGCTAGGCTTCCTTTCTCTTTGCCTTTTTTTAAAAAGACAGTCCTACTGGAGTCTTCCATTTCTACTGTTTGTGTATACCTTTTGAATTTATAATAAAAAAAAATAGTAATAATAAAAGGTTTACTCCAACTGAGGGGACAGACCATGGGAAATCCTTGTTCCTGTGCACAGTCTAGTGGGTTATTGTGACTCAAATGTGTCATCAAAACAGACTCAAGTCCCTTCTAGTTTCATAACATACAGTACAATTTAAGGACAAATCCTGTGTGGTGTAATTTGAAATACCGTGGCCTAAGTGAAATATGAGATTACTGATTAAACAAACGTGTACAGAAGCATTTAAAATTTTTGCCCAACACACATACATTTAAAATAAGTAGTACACAAATTGGAAAACAAAAAAAAAAGCATTTGATTAAGAACTTGGTCATTCACAGATATTTCGATTATATATATATATATATATATATATATATATATATATATATATAAAATACACAGATGCCAACTATTTAACAACAAGAAAATCAATATAATTGTCACTTTTCGTTAAATATACGGTATTGTTTCTTAATTAACCAAGTGCCCACCGTCACGATCACAAACAAATACGTAATAACAATGTGTTATTATAAGGCTAAACAATGGTAACCCTTACTTAAAACGCCAGTTCTTCAAACTATTTTTTTTTTTTTAATGGTGGAAAAACAATATTAGTCAATAGCATAGGCGTTTCAGTTTCGTCACGCCTGTCGTACAAAGTATTCATTCTTTTTACCGACTAAACAACTGTTTTGTTGTTTCTTACTAAGTTATAACACGGTGGTATGTTTTTAGATATTATTAGTTGTGCTTACAAATATGATAATTTGTACCAAAAGGTTTGAGAACATATCGAGAAAGTATAAATGGTAAAACAGCATACACAATAACTTACCTACTAACAGGGTTGCATAATGCTTCTTGTTGTTTCCTCCGGACTGTGAATGAGCTTTCCCAAATAGGCGGTGTTTCACTAAAATGTGTCCCTCCGCCTCATGTAACAGTACATTTTGTATCCGACTCAAAGTAAAGGTTGTTATCTGTACGTCTATGCTGTCGAGAAATTAAGTAAAACGCTGCGGAAGTTAGTGTCTGAATTGCAAAAACACCGTATACTCCATTTTAACAAAACTCAGCGCTGTCACAAAACTATTTTGAATTAAATAATAAATAAAGAAACCTAATTGCTAAATTGGGACTTTCTGTTGCAAAAACACTGGATTTACAAATTAACTTAATGAATATGACTCCAAACTGTACCCAAAGAGGTACCCAAATATCGTACTCAGTGTATCAAATACACATTGGAAGTATCATAATTTAACATGGATACATTGTACGTGTTTGCGCAGATTGCGAATGTAGAGTCTCATCTCCAAATAAAAAGGAAATAAAGCAATTTGTCCTTGGACTTAGTGAATACAATGAAATGTTTCTGTCCGCCTTTCACACTTATCACAAACTAAGCAGGTTACAGAGGTCAACACAGATAGACGAATCGAAGGGTGCAGTCACGCAGCTTACATGCAAGCATTTGCGTGACAAGTGTAAATGTATAGCTGTTTAATTTTTTCTTTTAAAATAGGCTATTATTTGTAATACATGCAATACATCTGCCCTCCCCCTCCCCCTCTTTATTTCGGTGCTTGTGCTTATTTGGTAGTTCATATAGCAATGATGCTGGGCTTTTACGAAAACCGCCCAAAACTGTAATCCAAACACAGGAGCGTTAAACTCAAAATATATCAGTTTAAAAAAAAAAAAAAAAAAAAAAGTCTAATGCTGGTAGAACCTACGAAAACTGCACTAACTGTATTATATGAGATATTACAAGAAGAAAAAATAAATGCCTGTAGTTAAGGCTCACTTTATGATCTGGATAATATGTCAATAAAATCAATTTGATTTGAAAAGGTACGTAATTATGTAAAATGTGGGTAAGATTGGTAACTTTGGAAATACATAACATTAAACATATTAGCAATACACATAACAATAATAGCTACTAAGAAGCTTATTTTACATTGCAAAAGCAAAACATGTTTTTTTTTTTTTTTTTTTTTTTTTGAGGATGCAACATGGACAATGGATAATTGCAAAGCATATGACATGGTTTATTTAGATTTCCAGAAAGCTTTTGACAAAGTCCCACATAAAAGATTAATTCTCAAACTGAACGCAGTAGGGATTCAAGGAAATGCATGCACATGGATTAGGGAGTGGTTAACATGTAGAAAACAGAAAGTACTGATTAGAGGAGAAACCTCAGAATGGAGCGAGGTAACCAGTGGTGTACCACAGGGATCAGTATTAGGTCCTCTGCTATTCCTAATCTACATTAATGATTTAGATTTTGGTATAGTAAGCAAACTTGTTAAATTTGCAGACGACACAAACACTGTTGCAGCAGCAAAGGTCATTCCAAATGATCTAGACAGCATTCAGAACTGGGCAGACACTTGGCAAATGACATTTAATACAGAAAAGTGTAAAGTATTGCACGCAGGCAATAAAAATGTGCATTATAAATATCATATGGGAGATACTGAAATTGAAGAAGGGAACTATGAAAAAGAGCTAGGAATTTATGTTGACTCAGAAATGTCTTCATCTAGACAATGTGGGGAACCTATAAAAAAGGCCAACAAGATGCTCAGATATATTGTGAGAAGTGTTGAATTTAAATCAAGGGAAGTAATGTTAAAACTTTACAATGCATTAGTAAGACCTCACCTAGAATATTGTGTTCAGTTCTGGTCACCTCGTTACAAACAAGGATATTGCTGCTCTAGAAAGAATGCAAAAAAGAGCAACCAGAATTATCCCGGGCATGTCGTATGCAGACAGGCTAAAAGAATTGAATCTATTTAGTCTTGAACAAAGAAGACTATGCGGTGATCTGATTCAAGCATTCAAAATCCTAAAAGGTATAGACAATGTTGACCCAGGGGGCTTTTTTGACCTGAAAAAAGTAAGAAGGACCAGGGGTTACAAATGGAGATTAGATAAAGGGGCATTCAGAACAGAAAATAGGAGGCACTTTTTTACACAGATAATTGTAAGGATATGGAACCAACTCCCCAGTAATGTTGCTGAAGCTGACACCCTGGGATCCTTCAAGAAGCTGCTTGATGAGATTCTGGGATCAATAATCTACTAACAACCAAACGAGCAAGATGAGCTGAATGGAAGATCTTTTTAGCTTGTTTTTCTTAGTTGGTTTTTACCTGCTGTGTGCATTGTTGTTTTATTTTACTTCATTCCTGGTATATCGTCTTTGGGATTATCACTACGTTGTTTTAATACACCATTTCTCCACAATCATGATGTATCAGGATATTTAGCAGCTGCACTTACAGACCAGGAGGGAGGTGTTAGTACAGAGAGCAGTAGGTGCTGTATGAGATTTGTGGAGCATGAAAATCAAATCAAACCATACAAAAAATGTCAGAGGAAGGGCAGCAAAGTCCTCTTGGCACACAGAAAAGAAAATATAAGTTTTCTGAGGTGTTGAGTCCTTATGGCTGAGGTCACTGGCAGCCAACATCAGTTATGCTACCAAAGAGTCCATATGGTCCTCTATAGTGGAGAAAGTCAATGCTGTCGGTGTTACCAGAAGGACAGTCAACCAGGTGATGAAAAGGTGGCAGGACCAGCGGCGGCGAACAAAAGCAAAACTCGCCACGCAGCACAGGCAAGCAGCAGGAACAGGAGGAAGGCCGCCATCCACATCACAGCTGACACCGCTGGAGAGGCAAGCGGAGAAGACAATCCATCCCAAACAATGTGACACTGGGTTTGACTATGTGGGGTCTTTTCCATCTTGCCCTTCTCCTCAACAAGAGCCAAGTGTTGCTGCCTCAGAAAGTATACCACAGCAGCCATCCTGAGGCCAATGACAGATCTCTGAAGGTGTGTGGTTTTATACAGCAATGGTTTGCACCTTGTAAAAGGAATGGCAAAGTTTTTGGATGGTCAGCAATTTCCCAATTGCAAGGCAAAATCCTTGCATCTCATTATAATGTTTGCACCCACTTTGTATTCCATATCCCTACCCAATTCCATGCTCTTTTCTTCATTTTAATTAATTTCAATATCATTTAAATGGATTATGATGGCAAAGTGCTAATTTGATAGCGGGTGCAGAACGGCAGCTGAAAACCATTCTACATACGCTGCATTTTTGTGACCGCTGAATTCCCACTTTACGCCAGCTAAACACGTTCTTTGGCAACAATATGGGTGTTTTGCAGCTGCAAAACTGGTCGAAGCCTCACATACTTGTAACTTTTTCTGTGTCTGAGGGGGGATAAAAGAGGGTGCATCAGGTGTGTGAGTGTGTGTTGATTCAGAGTGGAGAATCGTGTGCTGTGAGCTGTGTTACTTGCTGTGAACCTGTTGCTGCAAATACAGAGCCTGACCGTTATTGAACCATGCTCAGTTGTCAAGACTGCCTTCTTTTTCCGATAGCAATTTCGTTCAGTGCTACAATATATTTTGATTGCATGTTAAGATCTGCAATAAATTATGCTTGATATTTGAATGGCTTCAAAGTTGCTACGGTGTCAGTGAAATGAAGAAAAAAAATAAAAAAAGGCCCATTTTCTCACTCTAGAAATTTGGTAAACCTAGATGTGAATATAAGAAAAAGCACTAGCTTCAGGTCCAAAAGCACATTACTGTATTCACCCCCTAGCTGGAAATATTTTGATTTATCAAAGGCATTGTTTTTTAAATTGTATCATTGATAGTAGAGTGATGTGGTGTTAGTGTATGGTAAATAAACTTGAATTCTGGGGGGATAACGAACACAATTGAAAGTCGCACGTTTCTTTTTAGCTATTAAACGAATTAGTTTAGTTTTTGTTGAATAGCAAAAATAAGTATTTTTCATGGGTAAGAAATATGCCAGTTTTCATTGCTTTTCTCTATTTCTGACTGCAGAATTACATTTGAATTAGCATGAACATCCACCTTGAAGTAGAAACACACAAATGACAGGCTTGTTTTTGATTTAAACACTTCTGCCTCTGTTTTAAGGAGGGGGAATGTCTTCACGCAAGGGGTGGTCGATACGACGTCAACGGGCACACACAACAGTTCAGGGGCTATGCGTGCGCATATATGGAAGGTCATCCAGGTCAAATATTTAGTACACATTCTAATTTGACTTTAGTACGTGTAATTCTAATGATTACAAATACTAATTAGGCCAATCAGATCACTCAAAATGAAATAAGACCCAATGAATTGAAAGAAAATAGTACGTGTAATAAGTGATCCAATTGAAAGTCGCCTTACATCTGCCATTCCTGCCATATTTGTGGCGGTATATGGACTTGGCATTGGGTATAGTAAAAGATGGATAAACCCGGACCATCCGAGACGAGCATCAACTGACGGTTTCAGAGCCTTAGAAATCGCTTTAATTCAGTGGTAACCCCACTGTAACTAATATGTAGTTTTAAATATGTAAAGTGTTGAAAGATCGGACATTGAATCCAATATTATCTATGGTAACTCAATATTGTACTGTAAAACAGAAATAAATGTAATTAGAAAATTAAACAAAACGATTGTGTACATTGTTAATTTAAACTGAACCGTGTCACGGTCAACATTGTCTGTCTCAAGAAGTCGGCAGCACTTGGCAAATCTATATTTGCACTATAGAAGAAAATCTATTGCCGCCATGATTTGCAATTTCTTCTTATTTTTGATTTTTTTAAAAGCGTATTTCATGTCTGAAATTAAAAAGATGTTATCCCCAAAGTGACTGACTATTCTTGTAATTACACTGCATGACTGTAAAATGATCAGCCCCTGTGTAGGCACTACTGTTAAATGACCAGCCCCTAAATGCGAAGTTCATTTACATTTATGCAGAACACGTGGTATTTTATGTATTGTGATTTGTCCAAATCAATACACGCACTAAACATGTTTTTGACCCGGATGGCCTTCTATACGCATACAGGGCTAGAGCCAGCTCAGGTGAGTGCTCAAGTATAAACAGGAGGCTCAAATGATACAAATCTTCGAATGTGATTTGACTCTGAGCCAGTTCAGGTCCAATTTGCATGTGTAAACAGCATTAAGTGTGTATTTAACATTGTAACATTTTCTTACAATTCTTAAAATGGTCTGTAGTATGGACAGAACAGTAACTTTGTAAGTTAAACTGTGTTTGAGCCATTCTGAATGTGTATTTTTTATATAGTAGCTGTTATAACTGTTTTTTGTTGCAATATTATTTGTAAATCAAGCAATAAAGAAAAACTGGACTTAATAATGAAATTATCAAGCAAAGGAAAAGTTGGGTTTTCGATAAACAAAGTTACGTGGGTGAAAAGCCACACACTTCAGGTGAAGGAGAAACTCTTTACGAAAAAGGGGGGAAAATAGTGGCTGTGTATCAAGGATGGTCCACCACCCAAAGGACATCCAGCCAACGGCAGGCCAGTGGTCGAAAACGGCTCATTGATGAGAGGCCAAAGGAGGCTGACACGAATTGTGCAGAGCAACAGACGGGCTACAGTTAGTCAACTGACAGTCCAGTACAACATTGGTGCCGAAAGACCCATAAAAGAATGCACAACTCGTCGTACCTTGACACGAATGGGGTATGGCAGCCGACGACCTAACACAGTTCCACTTCTTTCAACAAAACACAAGAAACTGCGGTTGCAGTTGGCTAAGGAACGAAAACACTGGACACTGGAGGATTGGAAAAACATTGGCTGGTCTGATGAATCCCGGTTCCTGTTGTTTCACGCTGATGGGAGGACTAGGGTATGGAGAAAACCACATGAGTACATGCATCCATCATGCTGTGTGTCAGCATTGCAGGCTGGTGGTGGTGGTGTGATGGTGTGGGGTGTGTCTTCATGGCACACATTGGGCCCCTTGATAAAAGTGAAGCAACGTTTGAATGCCACAGGATATCTGAACATCATTGCCAATCAGGTGGATCCCTTCATGGCAGCAGTGTATCCATCTGCTAATGGATTTTTTCAGCAGGATAATGCCCCATGCCACAAGGCTAGGATTGTCCAGGAATGGTTCCACAAACATGACAGTGAATTCAGCTTACTGCAGTGGCCTGCCCAGTCACCAGATCTCAATCCAATTGAGCATCTGTGGGATGAGATGGAACAAGCTATTCGGAGTAGAGATCCACTACCAGCCAACTTGACACAACTGTAGGAAGCATTGGAGTCAACATGGGCCAGCATCCCTGTGGAACGCTTTCGACACCTTGTAGAGTCCATGCCCCGACGAATTGAGGCTGTTCTGAGGGCAAAAGGGGGTGCAACTCAGTATTAGGAAGGTGTTCCTAATGTTTTGTACACTCAGTATATATATATATATATATATATATATATATATATATATATATATATATATATATATAGTGATGGGGTGCTAGCTCGCCCCTATAATTTGTGTTGTTTGTTATTGTTATTTTTACTGTTTTCATTATGATTATTCTTGTTTTGGTTTGGATCAGCAAACTGGATCAGTTTGGATCAGAGGGGGTTAAATTCCTCCCTGCAAAAATACATGTGAGAATGTGGCTGGAGCCTTAAGTGCTTAATTGGTAATTATTAGTTAATTGGGCTCCAGCCACAGAGTATAAAAGGCAGGTGAAACCCTTTGTGGAGGAGGGTGATTTGGAGTGGTTTTGTTCAAAGAGTAAGTGATGTCTGTAAAATACTTGTTTAATGTGATGTGTTTTCTGGAACTTCCTCTTCCTACCTACTGACTGCACAGCAGCACTGCATGACTTTGTAGTTTCACTTTTTACTCCCAAGGTAGACTGATTGAAATCAGCTTTGTGTAGAGGACGAACGTTGGCATGCATTAAACAATTGCCTATTCATGATGCTTTAATATAAGGAAGAGTATCAGTAATGGATTATTAAGGTCATAATCATAGAACATATACAAAAAAATGAAAACTCAGCTGTAAACCACTATCATCAAGGTATTTATTGAAACAATTCAGACAAATTGCATTCATCTGTAATACAGTTTTAAAATAATTAACATCGGTGCCGCTGTCAACATTTTAGCATGAAAAATAGCATTATTATTTCCATAACTACACAGCTCAAAAAACGAATTACCACAACAACCCAATAATATATATTTTTAAATATAATCTGAAATATTTACCAAAGCCAGACCAACAAGACCATTATATGTCCTTGTTTGAAACACTTAAGGATGTGTAGATAAATATTATCACTAACATAAAGAGAATAATGCAGCAGCCATTAGATTAGATTAGACACACACTACACTATCAGTTCATAACATTACCATACATGTACAAAAAAGTGCACATAACCTTGTAGTAACACATAACCTACATAAAAGTGTAATACACCCTAAAATCGGGTATTGTACTGTAGTTCTATCCATTTCTTTCAATTAAATTACTGTATTATAAACTGCTGGATTAATGCATTTGCTATACACATATATTTAAGAGATAGTGCCCATCGATGATGGCACTACCGTGTGATAGTTGACCACAGCGGGAGTTATGGTCCTGAGCCAAAGGCGAGGGTGCTAACAAAAGTCAAGGTCAACTATCACACAGTAGAGCCATCATCGAGAGGGTACTATTGCTATTAGAAAATTATTTTTACCGTTATTTTCTTTAAAAAAACACCATAAAACCTAGATTTACCTTGAACTTGTACTGGTTTGTCAGGTACCTTTCCGCTGAGTAAAGACATTCTAAGAAAATAGTACCGAACATTTTTTAAATAAAAAACAAGAATTACATATAAAAGAGAAAAACAATTAGTTTTTATTTAGTAAATCCATTTTTATTTTTTTTATTAACTTGTTAGGATTTTATTTATAATCTGGACATTGCCTGAGGAACGAACGGAGCAATTACTGGACAGTCCGTGTACGATGGAGTCTGAACTACCAATACAATCTCTCATTAAATACCACTCTAAAATACCTTCTA
This sequence comes from Acipenser ruthenus, assembly GCF_902713425.1. Taxonomy (NCBI): domain Eukaryota; kingdom Metazoa; phylum Chordata; class Actinopteri; order Acipenseriformes; family Acipenseridae; genus Acipenser; species Acipenser ruthenus. Next base: position 40,526,523 of record NC_081189.1, on the reverse strand, counting down.
ACTCTCCATGTTTCTATCTTCAGCCAAAGCTCTACTGAATCTACCGTATATATGAATGGAGCAATATTACTGAACTGCCCGCGTCTCGCTTTGTTGTTGTTGAAAGATGCTGTGTCTGTGCTCCAGTCGAGGTGACAGTCAGTGATTGGCTCTCGGCAGTTGCAGGTACAGGATTGGTTGCTTTCGTCAATGCAAAGTATTGATTGGCTGGTTTGGTGGATAATAAAATTAATTTGTACCAATTGTCTCTTTATTTAGTATTTACTGTCCAATAGATGTGAACTACGCTTAAAAATGCAGCAAGTCAAAAAGAAAAAGCTAGCGGTTGCGCAGATTGATTTTAAATTTGATTCACAGTTGGTGCCGAGACATTCCAGCAGGCATCTACCGTGTATTAGAGCCCACTAGAATTGGAAGCTGATTGGCTGACAGTACTGAATCATTTTCTAATCATTCTCAAAAGAGAATTTGTAGAGCAGGCCTCAACCTTCATTCTTATAGTGGGTCTAGACGGCCTTACAGGATAACATACTTGCTTAGCCTGGGCAGAACTGAGTTATTACAGTCTTAGATTGATATAAATACACACATCGTCCATGGCTGTGCAGCTTTCCATATACACAAATATTGTGTATGAAGTTGAATACTTCTGAGCCATACGGGATACTGTGAGGCCTGCAAGCAGAAAATGCACAAACAAAGATATTCAGAATGACCTTCAGCTGCACATTCATACCTTCCTGATATCAAGAACTATGACAAAAACAAGTGAACAACTTATAATTTAAATGTAAACTACTGAGACTGCACAAACAGAGATATAGGCCAAGCAGGTGTTACAATCAACGCTGACTCAAACAGGCTGTAACAGGTACACTATAAAAGTCTTTCTTTGCAAAAATGTATATATATTTTTTTTTTTTAAGATTCTCCAAGTTTCCCAGACCTCACATCTACACACGATTGTCCAATATTGGTGCTAATCAGTCTGTTGAACTAGATGTTAATAACTTATTTCAATTGAAAATGTTCTTGTTACTGCTCTTACCTGTATCAGGAAATAGGTACTACATTCAGATTGTAATACTATACTGCGACATGGTGACCAAATACTGTAAAGCAGCTCAGCAATTATTATGTTTGTTATTATTGTGAGACAAAAAGGGAAAGTAAAATCTGAATTTGTCACCCCCACTGAGAAATAACCTATTCACCTCATGCATTACATGACCTATACATGTTAAAAACAGGACAGTCCTTACAAAGATGGAAAAACTATTTTAAAAGATAGTGTGAACACGCTATTACAATCTCCAGTTTTTTAAAACACTTATTGGAAACCCTTTTTTTCTTTTTTACTTTGGCATCAAACTACTGCACAGAAGTGTCTCATTTTCCAACTGCAGTTCCAGAAAGGATTAAGGTTAACAAAATATGCTGAAAACAAAAATTAAAAAATGCTTTTATCCAAAATATTGAACACCTGAGGAAAACAAATCTTCAAATGTCGTTTTACTATAACATATTCTATAAGAGAATTAAGGGGGTGAATTATAATGACATTATGTATAATAACCCATTTAATTGAAGGAAACTTACATATGTACTCTAGTACCGCACAACACTGTAGTTGGTGTCTCCCACTGTTGCATATAAGCTGTCATCTTTTGAAATGAGAATTATGTTATACTCAACAAAACATTCAGAAAGCTTCAGTACAAAGGATGGTTATAAATGGAGAAAACCCATTGCCCCAGAAAAGTGACACATTTAGCTGCCTTTTCTAAAATAAATATTTGACAGGAATTTGCTTTATTTGCAAGTCAATCTACAAAAAAAAAAAAAAAACGGGTTGCAGGAAACCATTTTGAAATGATTTAATTAGTACCATAATACAGCCCTTAAAAGGCATCTAACCTTTGCTGATGAAGCAGCTGATGGCTGATTGGAAATGTCTGACTGCATTTAACAGTGGCATATGTTTAAATGTTATAGGAATTAGCCAGATTCAACAGTAATTAAAAATAACTCATAGATATACAGTAAATGCAAAATTCAATATTTTGCTCAACTTACTTTCTGACACAGGGTTTGGCAATGGTCCTCTCCTAAAAAAAAAAAAAAACAATTTCACATAACTGTGAGTTTATAGCTGCCCAGAGTAAATACAGATGGATATAAGATGCTCTCTGTTTATGAAAGCATAAACCAGTCACAAACATTAATAAGCCCCCTCTGTTTGTATCATTTTCACAAAGCTTAGTCTGTCTAATATAGAGAATGAGTCCTGTAGAGACAAAGATACCTAAAAAATATTTTTTAAGAGAATTTCAGTAAAAAAAATAATAAAAATTGATACATAAATTTGCACCCCCACTACGAAAACAACTAAGACCCGATCTATCATACCAAAATAATGACTCAAACACTGCTTAGTCGGACTAGTATAGTGAACCAGGGTACTGGAGAGGAAAGGCATTGACCAAGGAATCCACCCAGGTTCCACCCAGTTCCTCGTGACTTTAAAGACATAGACAATGGAAGTGATGAACAAGTGACTCTATTCAAATAGATATATAGTGTATGAGGGCTGTTATTCAAGTTTATCTCTACCCAGTCCTAACTTTATATGCAATCTCCCCTTCACCAGAGCTAGTGGCTTAACAGAAAAGTTATATTCCCTACTGCAAGCTTGTTAGAAATTGTGCCTTTTCCAAAAATAACCTGTGCAGCTGCAGTAGCTAGGGTGTAGATTCTACACCTGCAATATGCATACAGAATGGAACTATAGTAGCCTGCGTTTCCAGTCCAGGAAGAATGTGCCTTGGAACTAAACAGACAATTTATTAGCCTTTCTTTTGCTGTTTACTTTTAGGATTACTTTTTTAATGATATTTACACTCGGATTATAATAGTGTCTGTGTTAAGGTGCTTTCTCTTGCTCTTTCTGCCAGCCATAAACATATGGTACATAGACTAGATCAGCGAAAGTGTCACTATAGAAGAGAGAGTCAGTGCCAAGTGTCCTGTTGTAACTCAAGCAATACACAACTGTGTACTAGAAGATGCTGGTGCTGCTTAATAATATAAAAGATACGATGAAAAAAGGATTTTAAAGAGATAAGAAATTAAACATTATGAAAACGATGGTATAAAATAAGATAGATGGTATAAAAGTGGAAGAAGCTTCCAATTGATTTTTATACTGCTCCATCACCTTTTATGATGTAATTCTGAGTGGTTCCCACTGCATAACTAAAATGTTTTTTCTATTTTGTGTTGAAGGTTCAGAGTTCAGAGAGTTGCTTATCTGTTCTAGCTGCAGCTATCTGGCAGGATCAGCCAGAGTTTCGTTGTGTTAGTAAGCGCCAGCGCCATCTGGTGAACACCTCTGTATCGCTGGAAATACAAAAGGGACACTCAACCTGCTGGTGTTCACTAGGTAATGCTGGTGCTTACACACAAAGACACTCTGGTTGCCCTTGCCTATGTAATTTTTGTCTATGTCTGGCAAATAGAACTGAAGAACAGCTTCTGAACTCATGCTTTGCACTTTGCAATTAGATTTAAGAATAATTAAAAGGGACAGTAAAATACAAATGACAACACTTATTTAAAACCACACTACTTACTATTCAAAACACAGAGCTATAACCATTTTTTAATGTTCTCTTACCTGCCAGCATTAACTGAAGTTTGGGAAAATGAAGGGGGCCTCTGAACATTGTAGAAGTTTTCGTATAGAATGGGTGCTATGGGTAGAAGATAATTATTGAATTACAAGTTTAAGTGTCACAAAGTTAGAATGTGAGATCTTGACAGAAATAAGGACTCTATTACAGTAGCTAGAAGCGTGTAATCACATAATTAAATAGCAAATAACACTTCATTTAGAGCAGGAGTCTCCAACCCAGGTTGTGGAGAGCTACTGGGTCTTCTGGTTTTCGTTTCAACCAAGCTCTCAATTACTTAATTGTACCAATTATTGACTTAATTAGTCAAGATTAACAGGTGTTCCAGATCTTTAGCCATTGATGACATAGACACCTATCAAACCTGAGGATTTGGGGCTCTCCATGACTACAGCTGGAGACCCCTGATTTAGAGGTTTGCCATGAATGTAATCTACTGTACAAACAATTGCCACAGTACATGCCTTACTTACATCACCTTCTAACATGTACTGGGACAGCTGAACAAATGCAACTGGGGGTTCAACAACTGCAGAAACCCAAACTGTTTAGTAGCAGTCTTGGCAGTCATCCTACCAGGAGACAAATATCTATTCCGGAATGCCAAGATATTCATCTATCCTAATACTTGGAGGGTACGAGCGTGTACAAGTTCTCGTTTTCAAAGAAATACCTGGTGGATTGTCTCCAGTCTTCCTCAGGTCTACGAAGTACTCCAGGTCCTTCTTTATACTGCACTGCTCCAACGACTTCCGCACTTCTTCATACAGCTGAGGACAGAACACGGAAACGTTTCAGATTATACACTGCAAAAAGAGCCCTCAACATGAGAAGCCACACACAGTCTGGATATTCTAGTGCTTAAGCAGAATAGGCTTTGTTGTATCCTGGCTGGCATTGCCCTTACAAAAAGTCTCCGTAAACCAATACAGAAATAAAAAGACAGACAGTGACCTGAGAAAGCAAGGATGAACAGGAAACTTTGTTATGCAAATAAACCACAGTGGGTGTTAACAATGATGCTTTTTTGAATTGATTTAACCATTAATAGTTTACACTAGGGCTGCTACAAATAAAATCGAAAACCGATTTTTCGATCGATTCCATTCCTCATTATATACATTGATATGAAAACTGGATAATCGATTCAATAATTACATTTTTGTAACGCACATAGATAATAACATTATTTAAGTGTATCAACGAAACTGCACTGAATGCCCTGCCTTGCTATTTACAGTATTTCTGCCAGACAAGCAGTGGGCGTGCTCTTCTTCGCCTGCTTGTGTTATTATTATTATTATTATTTATTTCTTAGCAGACGCCCTTATCTAGGGTGACTTACAATTGTTACAAGATATCACATTATTTTTTACATACAATTACCCATTTATACAGTTGGGTTTTTACTGGAGCAATAATATTTTAAAAAAAGGAATAAATAGACGATCAGTGATGTTAAACACAATTTTGGAGTAACAACCAGTATTATTATTATGATGATGTTTAAGGCAGGGATTTCCGCATTGTGTGTTTCAGATAGTGAAGGTGGTACAGTACTGTAGCGCCGGTGTGTGGTGGGTTCTCAGCGGTGGTAATGAAGACGCTACCAGGAATTTCTTTTTGGCTGTAAAAAGTGCCGTTTCATTTTTTTTAGCTCTTTCAGAAAGATGGATTTAGCTCTTTTACACTCCCAGCAACAACACAACTACAGCGCGCAGGCTGAGCTTAATATAGGTATGTAAAAATAATGTGATATCTGTATAATGTGAAATAATGTATAATGTGATACGTTGTAACAATTGTAAGTCGCCCTGGATAAGGGCGTCTGCTAAGAAATAAATAATAATAATAATAATAATAATAAATAGGCTCATCCTCACTGCTCATTGGTTGGGATTACAGTTGGTGATTTGCATAAACTTCAGTTCAGCACAGAACACACAAAGTCCCAACTTTCGATCTTGTTTGACCCGAAGCTACAGTACTAAGAAGATGCAATGTGTGATGCTCCAGCTGTCACTGAATAAAAATAAATAAACTTGCATCTAGTTTATATAGATTGCATTCCAAAGTACTGTAATCTGTTTGGAATACATATTTTAGCAACAACCCTGTATTATGTTATACTTGCTTTAGGCTTGTTGTGAATGTTTTGGTTTTGTTTTTTTTCTCCTGACACTACCAAGGCGTAATTACCCCTCACATTCAATTACTGGGCACAAGCTTTTACTTAACAGCAATCATCGATATTTATTTGTAGGATTATATTTTGTGTACCCAATTAATCGATTGCTATTTTGAGGCTTAACTGACAGCCCTAGTTTACACTGATTATGAGATAATGAGATAACTGAGGAATTAGATCTGTGTTTCCTTATCAGATACCATAAAGCTCCTCTCCTCCACCACCGGCAGATTAGCGGTACCCCGCCTCTGCTCCCCTGCTTCCAGAGACCGCTCCTTCTCCACCCTTGCCCCTCAGTGGTGGAACGACCTACCCATCGATATAAGGACTGCTCAGTCCCTGACCACCTTCTGGCGCTTCCTCAAGACACACCTGTTTAGACAGCATCTGTAAACCTCACAGCTCTCGACTATACTGGACTATATGGCACACAATTGTACCAGTACTTGCATCAGCTTGTACTTGTACTGAACTGCTCCATACCTTGCCGTATTCTACTACTGCTCTTAATTAGAACTACTTCCTGTATCTTGTATCTGACTTTACCCTTATAGGTATCCGTATTCACATTTTTTGTAATTGCTCTTACTTGAAATCACTCATATAAAGCACATATTTTTACTATAAGTGAACTGCTCTAAGTCAAACCCGCTCTTACATGTAATTATTTACTGTATTCTCTATTTTTTGCTCCTGCTTGAATTTTGATCTTTTGCTACTGATTTTATTGTACTTTACAACTGCTCTTATCTGTAATGTGATACTTTACCATGTGATATTTTGTAATGCGATACTTTGTACTGTAATATTTTGTAAAAATTGTAAGTTGCCCTTGATAAGGGCATCTGCTAAGAAATAAATAATAACAACACGTTGTTTTTTTTTTTAAATCCTAATGTCAGCAGCAGGTGGCACTGTTGTTACTTCTTGACCAAACTTACTGCAGAAAGAGGACAGAACTCTCTGACTTTGGAGTACATTGATCTCTAGAAGTCTGTAGCATAACCGGTTCAACTGTGAGCTGATTATTACTTGACTTATGTATATTCTCCGAGTGTTAAGAAGGGTTTCAAGCCTGTAGAATGGACTGTTGTTTTTATAAACATTCAATCAAAAGTTTGTCTTGACCACTCCATTTTAAAAGTTTACCTTTGCAAAAACATTAGTGAAACCATGGTAGAACATAGGCAAGTATTGTTAAGAATAGCGAGGTAAAAAGCATATCAAGGGTAAACGGTAAATATGTATAAACCTGGCAAAAGATTATGGGAAACCAAATTTGTGACCACACCCATCATTGTTCTTTTATACATTGCAGTCCAAATATGTTCCCTGTTTTAAAGAAGATTGTAATAGTCAAACGGCCTCTCACCTCATCATTAGTAACACACTGCAGGGAAAGTTGATTGACGTTAGTCCACAAAGCATTTCGCAGATTGTTTATCCTTTCCACTTCATGGTTCTCAAATATCTGCAGATATTCCAATGAGAACGAAGATCAGGGGGAGTCATTTTTAAATAACAATAAAATATATATATTACTTTATACAAAAACTACATAATTTATTAATATACAAATTACAATAGGTGTATTTTTATATTCCCGTTTATTCTGGACACACACCAGAAATATAAAAACTCGGTGCATAATGTGTTTTTTCTTTTCTTCTAAACTCAGTGACTTGCGGTTGTCATGCTGCTCAAGTATAAATATGTTATTTATTCGGCTGATAAATATAATTATCATGATAATTACAGACGATAATCGATAGCTGAAAATTAATTATTAATTTATTATTAATTAATTAATTTCTTATCCAGGGTGACTTACAATTGTTACAAGATATCACATTATACATGATTTCACATTATACAGATATCACATTATTTTTTACATACAATTACCGATTTGTACAGTTGGGTTTTTACCGGAGCAATCTAGGTAAAGTATCTTGCTCATATTGTCCAACCCTGACCAAGTGAAAGAAACGGGATTACCTCACAACTTTTTATGTGCTCCTTCTGCCACTCCACTACGGTTTTAGCCAGTGTTGCTACATTTTGCTGATACGTTCGATCTGAAAACATGTAAGCAATAGGCAGGTTACCTGTCAAATTAAATAACTGTAACTTGCTGAGCAACATCTTCTGCACAAGGATTTCCAGTTTTACTTTCAATAGCATGCGTAGATTTTTGCTGCATTTTTGATACACTAATCTATTAATGCATCTGGAAAGGTCTAATATTGTAAGCAGACAGCTGCTAAGGGGATATTTAATACAGTAAGTTATTAAATACGCAACAACACCAAAACAGAGAAGGAAGTACAAAGGATTACACACCAACTTGTTAAGTAATCAGACAGCAGAGGCAATTCAGTGGCCTATTTCTTTTTTTTAATTTAGTGTGCCAAATTTACCCCCGATTTCCTCCCCAATTTGGATTGTCCAATTATTTTTCTCCTCACCACAGCTATTGCCCACAACCCACGACCAAGCCAGCTTCTTCATTTACACCCAGGAACTCGAGAGCGGATGTCAGCGAGCTACCGGCCTCTGGAGGACAAAGGCCAGCCCTGCAGGTGTCTGCTCTGAGCTTACTGGATGCCTGGCCAGTAGGGTTTGCTGTGGTTAGATGAGGAGAAACAGTCCCTCCATAACCCAGGGGAGCGCCAGAGCCAATGCTCCCTTCAGAATTCTTTACTGGAGCATGTGTGGGAAGGTATTACTATCAATGTGCAGACAAAATTTGAGAAAATGTCCCCACAAAATAGTAACTCCTGAAAAAGAAGACAG